>NC_141690.1:279783585-280233585 GCF_964263255.1 Lissotriton vulgaris
CCTGGGCGAAATCCGGTTTGGGATTGTCGGAGCAGTTTATTCGTTTCAAGGAACTGGGACAGTTGGATGTTTACCAGTTTCTCGGTGACTTTGCTAATGCCCGGGAGTAGGGATATTGGTCTATAGTTGGACAGGTCCGATGGATCTAGCTGGGGTTTTTTTAAGAGTGCTTTGACCACAGCACTCTTCCAACTGTCGGGGACGGTTCCGTGGGTAAATGAGCAGTTGATAAGGTCCGTAATGGTAGGCACAATTACTGAGGCTACGGTCTTGAGGAACCTTATAGGGGCTGGGTCCAAAGGGGATCCACTTTTCATTTTTACTAGGGTTCGCTCAACCTCTACGGGGTGACAGGTCGGAAGGTCTGAAGCGATGGACGACAGATGCTTTCAGTCTGTTCGAGGGAGGTACTACTTTCCGTGAGGCTAGGGGAGCTGGGGGGTGGGAGGGAGGCCAGGATGCGGGTGATTTTCTCGTTGAAGAAGTTAGCTAGCTCGTTACTTCTGTCAACTTTGGGGGTGTTGGAGGGAGAGGTGGTGGGGACCTTGGTCAGCTCTTTGACGATTGAAAAGGATTCTCGGGCTGAATTGGATGCTTCTTGTATTCGTGTGTTATAGTAAGAAGCTTTGGCTGATTTAATGGCCTCTTTGTAAAGTTTGACCGTGGCCTGGTAGGCTTCTTTGCTGGCATGTTGCCAAGTCTTTCTCCAGAGTCGTTCGGCCTTTTTGCAGTTTTTGCGAAGTGTCCTTAGTTCTGCGGAGTACCATGGTGCTGAGCCATTTTTGCCGTTTTTATTTTCCCTATTTCTGAGTGGGAGTACTAGGTCTAGGGAGATGGTGATCCAGTCCCTGAATCTTCTGTCTGCCGTATTTGGGTCTTCAGCGTGAGCAGGGATGTTTTTTTCAAGGGTCTGAGCCCAATCGTCCGTGGAGAGTCTGGGCCAGGTCCTATCCTTACTAAAGGTAGGGGGTGTACGGTTTTTCGTGAAGGTTCCAGGTAATTGGAAAGGGACCAAGAAGTGGTCTGTCCAAGGAAGGGGAAGGGCCTCCTTTGCTAGCATTGAGAACGAGCTGGTAAATACGGGGTCTAATAGGTGGCCCTTGATGTGGGTGGCTCCGGAGTTTAATAGACGGATATCGAAGGCCGCTAGATCTTGAATCAGATCATTGGCTACCGAGTCGGCCGGGTCTTCTAGGTGGATGTTCAGATCCCCAACTATCATATAGTTTGATAAGGAGTGGGCCTGAGTTGTGACTAGGTCCAGAAGAGAGCAGGTGAAGGGGCCCGGGATGCCGGGGGGGCGGTAAATGAGGAGTCCTGTTAGAGAAGTGGTTGGGTTGAGTGTGACGGTAAAATGCAGACTTTCAGCGTCGGTAATCTGTGCGTCGTGGGTTTTGCAGTGGAGGTGTTCTCGATGGATGATAGCTACACCGCCTCCTCTGCCTAGAGGACGGGGTAGGGATTGAATACAGTAGCCCTGTGGTGTTGCTAGTGCCATGTCTGATTGTGAATGGGGACCGAGCCATGTTTCCGTGAGGAAGAATATATCGATTCCATGATCTTCTATGATGTCGGCAATCGGAGTCGCATGTTTTGGAAGTGAACGACAATTTAGAGAGGCAAGGTTGAGGGTGGCGGGTTTGCTGGGTTTAGTGGGTAGCGTGAGCTGGACTGGTTTGCATAAGGAGCAACGAGTGAAGGGTCCCTTGAGATTATGGATGTAATCACAGGAGGGTGGGGGGGGTCTGAGGCTCAATAGATCTCTACGGGAGTACCTTATAGTTGGGTGAAGAGATTCGGGCAGGGGTTCTGGCCCTAGGCCCGGTCGTGCGCGGACGGGCGCAGACGGGCTTGCCTTAGGCACGCCTTCGGCGCGCAAACGGCGCTCCCGCTGCGCTCGTCCGCTGCGCTGGGGAGGTCGGCACATTTGTGCTGGTTGTAGAGGGCGTGGCCTCGCAGGGGGCGTGGCTACACCTTTGCCGCGCTGGCGGTGAGGGCGTTGCTCGTGTCTGAGGGTCTGGCTGGCGCTAGGAGTCAGCGCTTTAGCACAGGTGAGCCTGGATAAGTTTTGTGAAGTTAAAATCAACTAGAGTGATAGTTTTTTAAAAGCAGTGCGTAGCAGTTACAAAAACCTCCGGCTTTCCGCCTCAGAGGGAGTTCAGGACAATGAGGATTCGTTGCGCTTTCAAGCGTTTTTGTACTCGTTCCGATTGGTGGGCGTGGCCTCGCAGGGGGCGTGGCTACACCTTTGCCGCGCTGGCGGTGAGGGCGTTGCTCGTGTCTGAGGGTCTGGCTGGCGCTAGGAGTCAGCGCTTTAGCACAGGTGAGCCTGGATAAGTTTTGTGAAGTTAAAATCAACTAGAGTGATAGTTTTTTAAAAGCAGTGCGTAGCAGTTACAAAAACCTCCGGCTTTCCGCCTCAGAGGGAGTTCAGGACAATGAGGATTCGTTGCGCTTTCAAGCGTTTTTGTACTCGTTCCGATTGGTGGGCGTGGCCTCGCAGGGGGCGTGGCTACACCTTTGCCGCGCTGGCGGTGAGGGCGTTGCTCGTGTCTGAGGGTCTGGCTGGCGCTAGGAGTCAGCGCTTTAGCACAGGTGAGCCTGGATAAGTTTTGTGAAGTTAAAATCAACTAGAGTGATAGTTTTTTAAAAGCAGTGCGTAGCAGTTACAAAAACCTCCGGCTTTCCGCCTCAGAGGGAGTTCAGGACAATGAGGATTCGTTGCGCTTTCAAGCGTTTTTGTACTCGTTCCGATTGGTGGGCGTGGCCTCGCAGGGGACGTGGCTACACCTTTGCCGCGCTGGCGGTGAGGGCGTTGCTCGTGTCTGAGGGTCTGGCTGGCGCTAGGAGTCAGCGCTTTAGCACAGGTGAGCCTGGATAAGTTTTGTGAAGTTAAAATCAACTAGAGTGATAGTTTTTTAAAAGCAGTGCGTAGCAGTTACAAAAACCTCCGGCTTTCCGCCTCAGAGGGAGTTCAGGACAATGAGGATTCGTTGCGCTTTCAAGCGTTTTGTACTCGTTCCGATTGGTGGGCGTGGCCTCGCAGGGGGCGTGGCTACACCTTTGCCGCGCTGGCGGTGAGGGCGTTGCTCGTGTCTGAGGGTCTGGCTGGTGCTAGGAGTCAGCGCTTTAGCACAGGTGAGCCTGGATAAGTTTTGTGAAGTTAAAATCAACTAGAGTGATAGTTTTTTAAAAGCAGTGCGTAGCAGTTACAAAAACCTCCGGCTTTCCGCCTCAGAGGGAGTTCAGGACAATGAGGATTCGTTGCGCTTTCAAGCGTTTTTGTACTCGTTCCGATTGGTGGGCGTGGCCTCGCAGGGGGCGTGGCTACACCTTTGCCGCGCTGGCGGTGAGGGCGTTGCTCGTGTCTGAGGGTCTGGCTGGCGCTAGGAGTCAGCGCTTTAGCACAGGTGAGCCTGGATAAGTTTTGTGAAGTTAAAATCAACTAGAGTGATAGTTTTTTAAAAGCAGTGCGTAGCAGTTACAAAAACCTCCGGCTTTCCGCCTCAGAGGGAGTTCAGGACAATGAGGATTCGTTGCGCTTTCAAGCGTTTTTGTACTCGTTCCGATTGGTGGGCGTGGCCTCGCAGGGGGCGTGGCTACACCTTTGCCGCGCTGGCGGTGAGGGCGTTGCTCGTGTCTGAGGGTCTGGCTGGCGCTAGGAGTCAGCGCTTTAGCACAGGTGAGCCTGGATAAGTTTTGTGAAGTTAAAATCAACTAGAGTGATAGTTTTTTAAAAGCAGTGCGTAGCAGTTACAAAAACCTCCGGCTTTCCGCCTCAGAGGGAGTTCAGGACTCTCTCACACACACTCTCTCACACACACTCTCTCACACACACTCTCTCACACACACTCTCACACACACTCTCTCTCACACACACACACTCTCTCACACACACACACATTCTCTCACTCTCTCTCTCACACACACACTCTCTCTCTCACACACACACACACACACACTCTCTCACACACACACTCTCTCTCTCTCACACACACACTCTCACACACAGTACAGCCTTCTACCGCCACTACTTTACCACTATCTCCACCAACACTCTACCACTCTATCCACCACCACCACCCTATCCACCACTCTATGCACCACCACTCTAGCGCACACACTCTAGCGCTCACACTCTAGCGCCACCACTCTAGCGCCACTACTCTATCCGCCACCACTCTAGCCCCACCACTCTAGCCCACCACTCGATCCGCCACCACTCTACCCGCCCACCACTCGATCCGCCCACCACTTTATGCATCACCACTCGATCCGCCACCACTCGATCCTCCACCATTAGATCCGCCGCCACTCGATCCGCCACCACTCGATCCTCCACTACTCCATTGTAAATGACAAAGCTATTAATTTCACAAATTTCAAAAATAACACATAAATAACAAATTTGTCATGTACAGTACAAATAACTCAAACTTTCCTAATGCGAGACCTATTGCATTGCAAATGCTTGTTTCTAATGGGAGTGTTTTTCAATGGGGAGCAAAAATCCTTGTTTAAGAAAATTGTAAAACATTTGTCATATGGAAGTATACCTAGCTAAGAGGAAATACATATTTTGAAAGGGGATGCCTGGGACCCTACTTATTAGGTATTGTCACTGCTTAACTAATGGGGCTTTAGCCACGACTTTTAATATTACAACAGAGCCTCCCATATTAAGAGTTTTCCAATTTTGTTTAAATGTTTGGGAAAATTAAATGGAAAAACTATTAACTTTCATATAAATGAAGCAGTTACAGCTGTAGTACAAGTGCACAGGGACATTCCAATTCATCTACAAGCTAAGGTATAAGAGGAAATAAATGCACTGCTATAACAGGATATTATTGATGTGGCAACTGGTCCAACGCCTTGGGTATCTCCATTAATAGAAGTTTCCAAATACATATAAAATCTGAATATGTGTGGGTATGCAAATACTGATAGGGCTATTGAGAGAGAGAGAGAGTGATAGCAGCATCTAAATGATATGTTCAGCAATCTCAATGGAGCAACTATATTTTCTAAATTGGATCTTGCTAAAAGATATTAATTAGCATTTGATGAACAATTAAGGTACACGTCAAGGCACCAAAACCGCTTTGCTAGCGGTGGTTGAAGAATCTAGAAAGATTCTTGATTCAGGAGGGTCATCAGCCATACTCCTCCTCGACATGAGCGCAGCCTTCGATATGGTGAAGCATCGAATTTTGGTCCACCGTCTTAGGAGTGTTAGGGTGACCGGCTCAGCCTCATTATGGCTGCAATCTTTTCTAGAAGAAAGATTCTTCCAGGTATTCAAAGGTGATGCCATCTCAAAACCCATCCCTCTTCAGTGTGGTGTCCCTCAGGGTTCATTGTCAAGCCCCACTCTTTTTAATGTCTTTATGGCGGATATTGTAACCCCCTTCGGGATCCATATAGTAACATACTTTGATGACACCCAACTAGTCGTAGCCTTAAACCACCCTCACCAGATGACCAATGGCCTCCCCTCCTGTCTCGAGGAAGTTGCCAGGTGGATGAGTCTGTCGCATCTAAAATTAAACAGTGAAAAGACCGAGCTCATGGTCCTTGGCAACCCTCTAAGTTTCAAAGCAAGCACAAGGTAGCCAGCCTGTATGGGCCTTGTTCTGGCCCCCAAAACAGAGTTAAAAAGCCTGGGTATTTGGCTAGATCAGGACATCAGCTTTAACCCCTTCGATGCTCATGATGGAACGGTTCCGTCATGATCCCGTTGGCTCATTAGAGCCTTCAGTACAGCGCGAAAATTCGCGCCGCGCTGAAGGTGTTAAAGCTCATGCCAGGAAGGCTGTTGCTTCCTGCTATGGCTGCTCAGAATGCTCCACAAAGTGCTCCCCCTGCTTCCCTTTCAAGCTAAAAAGCTGTTGTCTCAGGCATTCATTCTCTCTAGAATAGACTTTGGCAATGCCCTATATTTAGGTGCCCCGATCTCAGTAGTTGCGAAACTACAGATTGTACAAAACTGTGCAGCAAGGCTGCTTATGGGAATTTAAATCGTTGCTCTGAAAGGCCCGCGCTGTGCTCCCTCCATTGGCTCCCAGTGTAGGAGAGAATTGACTTTAAGGCCCTCTGTGTCACCCATAAGTCTCTGGGAAAGAGCGGTCCACCGATTAACAATGCCATGATTGCCCTTATAGGGCGAACAGACAGCTCCGCTCAGACGAACTCCACCTGGTGGTGGTCCCTAGGATTGAGAAGGCCAGAAGTGGTGGCAGGCTTTTTGTGTATAATGTTGCCAGACTCTGGAACTCCTGACCTTTGTATTTGTGTAGGGGATCCAATCACCTCGCCTTCCAGAAATAGTTAAAGACTGGCCATTCCCCTAGGTGCTTGCCTGCTCTAGTTACAGTTCCAGTGCTGGGATGCTCCTGGGTAGCCATGTGCTATATAAATGTCATTTCATTCATTCATTCATTTCATATCTAACTACGTTCCCACCTATTTAGGCCATTATAAAAGATAGAATTTTGGTATATGCTCAATGGCAGAAATTTTTCAAGACGTTATCAAAAATATGATCAGACCAGTGAAGAATTCTATGAATTATAGTGACGACCTACTAACATTTAAAAAGACACAAGAGGAACATGATCAAGCTTTAAGGTAAGTATGTCATAAACTGGTGAAGCTGGACTCAAATTAAATGCAGAAAAATGTGAGATTAATAAAACTGAACTAACTTGTTTTGGATACATATTTAAAAAGAAGGAATATGAACAGATTCAATTAAATTATCATGTTTAAACCCCACAGTTATCCCTAAAGATATATCTGAATTATGTTCACTACTGAGAATTGCCAGTTACTGATCTTGTTGCATGAAAGATTATGCTACTACTAATTCACCCTTACGAGATTTAACATAGAAAGGCCAAATAGTTTCCAGTAATAAAAGATGTGAACAAACATTTAAAAATACATAATATTGGCAGCAAATTTGAAATATTTTGCTCCAGGGTTATGTATTGAATTTATAGAAGATGCAAGCCCTGTTGGATTAGGTGCCATTCTTGTACAACATACAGTGGGAAGAGAAACACTTCAGTAAGTAATATCTCATGCTAGTAGAAGTCTAACTAATGTAGAAAATAAATACTTTCATGAAAAGAAAGTTTAGGCATGTGGAATTATCACAACTTCTTAAATAGTAAACCATTTATGATAATTACAGAACATTAAGCACTGATAAATACTTTTGGTAATCTGAAAGCGAAGATACTTCCTCACTGGTAAAGACTGATGGATTACAATTTTAATGTTTTTCACAAGCTAGGGAAAGAATATAATCTGGCGGATTATTTATCCAGACATCCAGCAGGAATTGGGTGAGCCAAGAATCTGAAGAATATATGAGATTTATAATTAAATTATGAGTTTCCGAAACAATCTTGGAAAAAGAGCAAAGATATGCCACAACGAAAGATGAATTGATTAAAGAAGTAAAACAAATAACATTTGCAAATAGAATAAAGCATATAAATAAAGCAACACTGTTAGAAATGGGGTAGCATGGTGCAGAGCGGGAAGGCCAAACTCCAGAGGACATGTGTAAAGCATCCACGCAGTACACACAGGCGACACACAAGGCACACTACAAAAAGTTTTAGGTGAAAAATAGCATATGTATTTTGCACAACACAGCAAGAGGTAATCACAGGGGTGAACACAGTTCCAACTGGAACCCGGTAGTCATGTACAGAAGGGGACTATTTACAGGGCAAGGCGAATCGGGCCGCTGCCAGAACCATCACACGATACAACTAGGTTAAAGGTAGGTGCAAGGAATAAATGTAGAGTCCATCAACTGTAGCTTTAAGGGAAAAACATTCTCAGCATGCTGTAACAACATTAGCACCACAGTATTGTCATAAGGCCTAAACCTGGGGCATCAATCGCATTAGCATGACGCATTAGACAGGAGCATCCCATTAGCATCAATAATGAGAAATTTCCTAATTAGCACGAAGGATAGTTTCAATTCTATTAAGAACGCGGAGGCGAGGATTATGCATAATCTTTCTTCACTTTATTAATGGCAAGTTCAAAGGTAAAACAAAAAACACTCCTTGAACTACATATCCCATGAACCTAAGCGGTAACCATGGATACCAAGTAACCAATCACAGCCCATTCACCAAGTCCCTATAAACAATCCTCCAGCGTAGTCCTTCCTCTTTCGCTGCTGCAGGAAGTTAAGCCATCCGCATCCTATTCCGCTTTGGGATCAGAACCTAGGAGAACAGAAAACACTATAATCTCCAGGCTCAGCAGAAACTCATGAATAAAAGAGCAAAGGACTATCAGGCAGTAAGACCATGTGATCAAGAATACAAGCACAAATGAAGTACATAGGAACATATTTAGTATTCAAGCAATCCATAAAGAGAACAAGAACAATGATGCAAAAGCTCATTGTACAAAAAAACTGAAAGTAAACAAACATAATACCAACAGTACTACCCTGATATGTAGAAATATATATCAGAACACCCAATAAATCAGACAGATCGTCAGGGTGGGAGGCAAATGAAGATTGCCTGGGGGGATAATCCTCGCCTCCGCCTCCGCCTCTGCCTCCGCCTCCTTAATAGAATTGAAACTCTCCTTCGTGCTAACTAGGAAATTTCTCATTCTATGTCAGGAAGCGGAGGCGAGGATTATGCATGTTCGAAGCTTACTTACCACCAACTCTGTGGCCTCGTGAATTGGTTTGAAATAAAACTTTTTAAAAGTGGATTCCGAAGACCAATCAGCCGCATTCATAATGTCTTCCAACCTGCCACCTACCTGGACAGCCTTGGAAGCCATAGCCCCCCTAGTAGAATGTGCACCATATTCCCTGATATCAATGCCGGATTCCAACATAATCCATTTGACCCACCTAGCAATGGTCTGAGAGGATACCGCCTTAAACGGTTTCTTAATGGCAATCAAGAGTTGCCGTTCACCAAGAGGCCTAACCTCCAATGTCATATCCTCGTATGATTTCAAGCATCTGACAACACACCATTTTGGAGAATCAGGGAAAGCAGGATAAGTTACTGACCTCGTACTCGATTTAGTTCTCCTGAAAATGGTAAATGTAACCCTTTCCGAGGTAAAAATCCGACCAGTAATGTCAAGCGCTCTGACATCTGACGCTCTCTTGCAGGAAATAAGACAAAGGAGCATAGCTAGCTTAGCCGAGATCTCCTTCCTGGATAGAAAGTCATTATCTTGCCAAGAATTCAGCAAACGAAGAACTAAGTTAACATCCCAGAGAACCTCATAACGAGGTTCTGGAGGTCGAGAAAGTCTAATACCCTTTAAAAGTTTACAAACCCCGGGATGTTCACCAACTCGGGCACCATCCGCCAAAGAATGACCAGCTGAAATGGCCGACCTGAAAGAATTAATGGTGCAATAAGCTAATCTCTGACGAAAGAGTTCCGCCAGGAAGTTTACAACTTCTGCAATGCTGGCACCCACGGGATCCAGGTGTTTCGCCACACACCAATGAACCCACCTCCTCCAGGCGGATCTGTATCGCTTAGTAGTACCCGGGACACAGGCTTGTTGGATAAGGAATTCAGCGTCTCTCAAAAGCGGGACGTCAGTCCATCGTCTCCTGAAATCCTCTATGCCATAAGATGCAGATGGCCTTGGAGTACCAGGGGGTGAGGCTGACCCAGGGCAATTCCAGAAGGGACGGAAACCAAATCTGGGCACGCCAAATCGGGGTAATCAGGATCAGAGAGGCTCTGTCGACGGACCTGGGCTGAGACTCTTTGGATGAACAGAAGGGGGGAAAGGCATAAGCCAGGATCCCCGACCAATCCTGAAGGAAAGCGTCCACAGCTCCCGCTCCCAGATCCGGTCTCCAACTGAAAAATCTGAGAAGTTGGGCATTCCATCTGGAAGCTAAAAGATCCACCAGAGGAGGACCCCAAAGGCTTGTAATCTGAAAGAACACCGCAGGGTCCAGCCTCCAGTCGCTGGCAACCCTGAAATTTCTGGTGTTCCAATCCGCCAAACAATTCTGATCCCCCAGGAGATACTCTGTTGTCACCGAAATCTGACGTTGAAGGCAATAATGCCAAAAATCCTTGGCTAGCTCCGCCAGGATTTTGGAGTGAGTACCTCCCAGATGGTTGATGTATTGCACCGCCGTCAAATTGTTCATTCTGAGGAGAACACAACAGGAGACTCTGTTTGTTGTGAAGGAGCGAATGGCAAAGGAGCCCGCCAGGAGCTCCAGACAATTGATATGAAGAAGAAGTTCCTCCTCCGTCCATCTGCCTCCCACGGAGAGAGTCCCGCATCTGGCTCCCCAGCCATAGGGTGGGCTCTCAGTAGGCCCTGACATAAGCAGGGGGCATCCCAATAGGCATAACCCTCATTCTCATAAATGCATGGGTGCGGGAGGCCTGGAATAGAACATCATTGCATGTCAACAGGCTAAATGGTCGAAACCCCTCTAGGTAGCCAATCTGGGGCCGGGCAGGAGTGTCTCTCACTCCTCTCTCTCTTCTCCTGAGGAGTACAATGCCCCCCAATACGTTGCAGCTGCCCATTGTCAAACAAGCAGGCAGGGGGGAATCCCACACACCGGGATCCCCTCGTAGCACTTTAGAATCTCGGCGCTGCAGACGTCCGCTCCTCTTCTCCAGGGCACAGTTCTAGTGCCTTGCCAACAAGCAGAGCACAGTCAACATGAATAAGGCACTCTGGCAGCACCACAATGCAGCAACATGCAGGGGAATTGAAATATAGCGCTTTGACAGCCCAGCGCTGCAGGCCTCAGCTCCTGTTCCCCTGGCACCCTGAATGTAGCGCTTACAATGTGCTCAGTCCCACCAGGGGCTTCAGGGACGACAGGTAGCGTTCCTCACCAGCAATGCGAATATAGCGCGTGTGAGGCGCTAGGTAGCTGCCACAGATTAAGGGTTCCACCTAAGGACATAGGGCCCGCGCTCCTCTCTGGCCATCTGCATATAGCACTTGGGCAGTACAGCGCTAGAGTGCAGGCAGGGGGGGTACAGGTAATCTACCTGGAGCACTCACGAGGCGCTTTGTCCCACCAGCAGACTCAGGGACAACAGGTCGCTCTCCTCACCTCCTGGGCACAGCCAAAGGTGATACTTGGCAGTCAGTCAAAGCGCTCTCCTTTTCCAGGCACTAGGGAGCAGTCAGGGCCCAGGTGTAGTGCTCACCAGGCGCTAGGTCAGGAGAGCAGGCAGGCAGGGCTAGGCCAGGTCAGCGGTCAGTGGGTACTCATCAGTACAGGACAGCAGCTCCTCGGAACCATCCTCCCTTGTAACATGGCACTCCTCCTGGTACAGCAGCCTGAACTCCAGCAGCGGGCTCTCACTGGCCCTCACTCTCAAGTCCATGCTCTGACTGAGTACATGGCATCTCTACTGCTATACATGTACACCCCTCCTCCCACCTACCAAAAAGGGCTGGAAGCTTCTAGAAGGTCCCTGGCAGTTCCAGCCTCACTGTCACTGTGGGGGAAGTGTAGAGCACCTTGTCTCTTCAAATACGAGACCGCCAACCCACCTCAGGCAGGCGGCACAAGCAGACAGAAATGACGTCCATTTTAAAAGTGACATTTCTGCAATGGTAAAAGAACACTAGACCGCCAACCCACTGCAGGCAGGCGGCACAAAGCACACAGCAATGGCGTCCATTTTAAAAGTGACATTTCTCCACAGCAGCTCAAATAAATCTGCACACGCCATTGCACAGCATGTGTCGCTGCATCTCACACCACACATGGCCCATACATTTCTCTACCATCGGGAGACATCCTAAAATAGGGGTGGAGAAAAGCGAAAAATTTCGGGAAAATGGGCCAAGTCCAACAAACACATTTTCAGTCTGGAATAAACAAAAGAGATATTCTTGCCTTCAAAAATGTGCAAACAGAATTGTGTATAACTCCCTCTGAAATTATTTAATGAGGTGATAGGATAGATCCACCACCTTTTTCACATAGATGTGTAATTGACATACCACATGAAAGTCATAGAGGAGTATCTCAAAAAAGACTTTTCTAGGGGAAAAAGTGTGGTTCCCAAGTCTTGACAGTCAAGTTGAATAAATTGTGTAAGCATGTCTTTATGTCAGTGTAGCACCAGATAAAGAAAGAGTGAAGAACTGCACATGTCCAAACTTCCAGATGTAGTTTGGTCTAATTTGGCAGCAGAGTTTTATGAACCATTGGATTCTGCTCAGTAGCTATTTGTCACAATAGACTTGGGGCCGTATTTACAACAGTGGAAATAGCACCTTGCAAATTGGTGTTTTGTTGCGACTTGCAATTTGCGAGGCACTATTTCCAATGTACAACAGTGTATTTCACACTTAGCGATTCCGAATGGGGTTGCAAATTGAGAGGCTCATGAATATTAATGAGCATTTCGCAATTTGCGACCCCATTGGGAATGGCAGGCCCTCCCAGGTATGGTGGCCTGCTGGGCTCAGCAGACCACCATGTCTAGGACTGCTTTTAAATAAAGCAGTTTTTTTTTAATGCAGCCCATTTTCCTTAAGGAAAACGGTATGCATTTAAATTAAAAGTAAGAAATTTAAAACGTTTTCGTTTAATTTTTTAAGGGCAGGCAGTAGTTCCTGGGACCACTGCCTGCACTTAAATAATATTTCCTCCTGCATTTGCAAAGGGAAAGGGGTGCCCTGGGGTCCCCTTCCCTTTTGCTAGTGCATTACCATCCTCTTGAAGAGGGTGGTAATTTGCGAGTGTTTTGCAGATGCAAAACCTTCTTACATAGGGTTGCGCTCACAAAACCCTATTTTGCGAGTCACAAAAAATTGCAAGTCGCAAAATAGGGTTTGTACATTCCCCATGCTGTTTTTGCATGCGCAAACCGGTTCGCAAACCTTTTTGCACATGCAAAAAATGCCAAACATCTGGCCCTAATATTCTTGTTTTTGAATTGTACAAATGGTGTCATCTACCTCAGCCGTAGTAATATTTCCTGTTTTAGATGATATTTCTTCAACATGGGTTATTTCAGAGATGTTAAAAACTGATATTGGACCACCTTTTAAGGGAAATTAATGTCAAGTGCTTTGTGAGTACCGGAATACACCTCCTGGATCAACAGGAAAATGTCCTTCAGGGTTGATGTTTGGACAGACTCGGCAAACTTGTGTAGTTAATGGCTACGCACTTTGGTTGATGATTTACACAATGTATTCACTTCTCCCATCACATATAAGAGGCTCCCCGCCTGCTTGGTCCTCCAACTGCCCAACGTTAACCATTGCCCACCTTCCATCGAACACAGTCGGTACATTCCATAGGTATAGCATTACGTCAAAGCCTTGAGGTGGCCACAGTACAAACGTAAAAAGAATAGACGGACAGAATGCAGAACAATGTCATACATACACCCCAGTACAGAGATCTGGGCCTAAATCTATCGTTTTTTTGCTCACCATCCTATTCCAGTTTGGACCCAGCCGTATGCAAATCAGTCTGGACCCTGCGCCCAATGGGAACAGTCCAGCCCGAACTGCCATGCCAGATCCTCCTTGGACTGGAAACCAGCATCCTAGGACCGGTTTTGAGCTTTCAACTTCTCATCAGCTAGGAGAGTTTGACTCCAGGGCATGGAGAGCACAGGACCCAAGTCTGGGCATACCCGTCCCACTTGGGGTGACAAATGCAAAAAGAACAATAGATGTACAGGACCGCATATCAATTGTGTGTCTTTTGCTTTCTTGCCCACGGTACAAACGTGGCACACAATATAAATATACATATCACAACATATCTCCTTCCTTTACCCGAACAACAAAATTAAATCTAAAGATTGAAATACAATAGAACAGAAACAAAAGCTGATGAAAACTTGTAACACTCTATCCATACATGAATACACATGTGATTTACTCGTCAGTGCAGTGCTTCTGATAATACAAAAAATGATACCATCATAACAGAATATGACACATAGATAAAACATCTATTTCATTATATAGTCAGCATATTTAACTTCCATAAGATGTTGACAATATTGTCTATCTCAAGACCTTACCCAATGTTCATTTTTGTTTATCCCCTCGTCCTTTTCCTTTTGACCACTGGCACTCCTCATTCTTTGTAATCCCTTGAAGTTTGAAGCTAGATTAGTGAGCAAAGATGCCTGGTCTTAGCAAACTTGGAAAGATGTTTTGTTGTAGTTGTAACAGGGATTCCCGATTGGAGGCCTCGTGTCTGATACCTCCGGTTGGAACTCTGATTTATGAGCTCTATTCTAAACACGGCGTGGGCCCTATTACGTTTAATGAAGTATGGGTCCGATACACTAGGAAAGACGGTGTTTTAAAATGGCCACAACATGGTAGCTATGACACAGAGATTTTAGATAATTTGGAAGTTAAACTATTTAAGAAGAAAGCCCGGCCGGCGATGTTTGACTCTTTCCACCTTTGGCGTAAGGAAGCCAAACAGAAAGCAATTAAACAAGCTAAAAGTGATAAAAGAGAGAAGGGTATAGCGATAATGCAAGCTGCTAGGCAGTTTAAAGATAATGAAGAAGATCAAGCGAGTGAAGAGTTGCACAGGCAACATAAAATGGGCATTGATAAATGCTATCCAGCTTTGTCACCTCTTCTACAAGGTGCAACGAAGGACTCTGAAAAGGATCATTTGATGTCACATTTGTTGAGTTCACCACCCCTTATGTGCAGAGTGCTACGGCACCTCGGCAGCCTTTATTTGCGCAACCTCCGATTGTTGTGCCTTTGGTTGTTGCTTAGACGCCAGCTCCTCTTCACCTGGTTTCTCCTCCTCTGGCGCAGCCACTCTAGGGCCGCCGACTTTGCTATCAGTTCCCCCTGAAATTCCTGGGAATCTTTTCTCCTGTACTTGCTACTTCTTCTGCTACTACTCCTACGTTTGTTTCATCTCAGTCTGCTTTGTCTCCTGTCCTTTTGACAATTTCTCCTTCTGTTCGACAGAGAATGACTAGTACTGTTACTGGTCTTTTGTCTCCCTTCTTAGGGTCATTGAATGTGACCCCTGTTTCTGCACGTAAACAATTACGTAGTCAGTTTCCTGGTCCCGAAGAGCGGGCAGTGTTAGATCATTTGGCTCGTAAATGGGTTACTAATTCTTTGAGATATGATGTAGAGTCGGTTATGGATGTCTTCCGTCAATGGGAAGCACCGAAGCAGAGATATGTCTTCGATATCATGTGTACTTTCCTACGGGAGGAATGGGAAGATAGTGAGTTGGGTCAGACCCCATTGGAATTGTTTAATGTACAGTCCGAGTTTGCGAAAGAAACAATAGTGAGTTCCGATGTTGAGAAAGCAGTTGCGACGTTGCTTGCGTTTCGGAGTGTGTTTCCTTCTCAGTCGTTGTTTGAGCCTGATCCTTCTGTTAGGAGAAAAGTGAGACAGTATCCAATGAGAGAAGTTCCTCCGGTATGGAAGGAGGCAGTTCAGGCTGATGTTGCTAATGCTATTCAAGCTGTACCGGCTCATTTTCAGCGTGTTTGGGTACATGTTCCGTGGAAGAGAGCTGAAGTTTTGGCCCTTAAGCAGACTCTACCTGACCCCCAAAAGAATCCGGCAGGGTATTACAAAGAGTTGTCACAGACAGCTGACGCGTGCATCATGAATTTAGCTGATATAGATATGTTGTTTGGTAATGTGGTTCCTCAACCTTTGTGGGGAAAGATTCGTCATGTGGATCATGCGAATGAGTTAGGTGATACATGGGCTAACATTACAGCTGCAGATGGTCTTTAAGGTGGTGGAGCTAAACCTGAGGCTTTAGTTGCAGAACTCCCTGGTAGGGTTATTAATTATATGAAGACTTAAATCCTGCTACGCTAGTGAATTGGGATAAATTGTCTGCATGTAAGCAGAAGAAAGATGAGCGTGTGTCTGATTTCTTCACTAGGTTTGAAGAGACGTTTATCGATCACAGTGGTCAAGATATGAGTACGGAAGGTGACCAAAGGTTGTGTTAATGGATTACAAGGAATATGCATTCTAATGCACTTCCCTTTAAGAGCAACATGTTTACAAGCTGTGTGAATAAATCAACACTGGTGGAGTATCAGGGTCCCCTTGGATTCCATGGAAGTTTATTTTTTTTTTGTGAAAACCTTTATTGAAGCAGTTATCAGGTACACAGCTGTAAACGCCTACATCCTGCGGGCGCAGGCCGGCAGCTATCCCAGAGTCTAGCATGCAGTGTAGATGAAGAGGATAACTTCTGACACAGCAAGCCGCCTACAACCCCTCAGGGCCGGCCGCGTTGAAAAAACTAGAAGGGGCCGTGTGTGGCAGCATTCAAGCAAAAACGAAGGTGTAAGCAAATAGAAGACAGTGAATGCCTGAGGCTTTCTTTTTTCATTGGTTTTTCTCCCCCCCCTCCCCCAAACAACAACAGTCAACAACAGCGCAATTGTGTGGTTCTGCGGTCTGGTGTGGCCGATGAATCTAGGCTTAGCCCCCGTCTCCCGCCGCCCCCATCCCGCCAAGAATCGTCGCAAAGATGCCAAGAGGTGAACATCCAGCCCCCACGGACCGCCTGTACAGTGCCAATGATCCCCTTAATGCGCCAGCCAGGGACCAAGGAGGGGGGGGGTGAAGGACACCAGGGGGGGGCGGAGGGGCAGGGAGCACTAGAGGCGAGAGGAGTAACAAGTGGAGCAGGGTCATGACGTTCCAATCAGGCCAACATAAGGAGAGCGAGGGAGTGGGTGGCGGAGCATGCAACCTCAACCCCCCTAGGAACCCAAGGGGCAGTGTGGCAGTGAAAAATTAGGAGTGAGGCCCAAGACGGGGCGATCTAGAAGCTTCCCCTCTGTCTGGTGTGTCCGAGTCCCCGGACGCAAGAGCCTGGCGTCACAGAAGATACGCAGTAAGTGGGCCCCATATGTCTTTAGGCCTTGACTTGAGGGGTAGGAGTTCGGCATAATTATGCTGTTGGTCTAGCCAGGTAGACATTGTCGCGAGCCAGTCTTTGAATTTGGGCGCGCGACCACGTCCCCAGCGGCACGCCACATGTCGTTTCGCTATGAGGAAACTCAGAGCAAAGAATTTACGATGGGCTTGCATAGGAAGGTCAGTCTGTCCCAACAGTGCTATCTTAGGGCAGGGAGACACCGATACGCCAATCATGTCCGATACGGCCGCGAATACCTCCTCCCAGTAGGCAGTCACCCTGTAGCATGCCCATGCGAGATGGAAAAAGTCTGCACCCTCTGCCCCGCATCGAGCACACTTGTCATCCTCGCGGAGCCTATAACGACATAGTTTGGCTGGGGTATAGTAAAGTCTATGTAAAAATTTGAAGTGTATAAGGCGGAGGCGAGCATTGCCCGTTACAGCTACAGCATGGGCGCAGCTCTCCGTCCATTGTTCATCAGTCATTTGGGTCTGTAGATCAGCGTCCCAGTCATGTCTAGCTCGTAACGCAGGCGGGGAACCGGCTGCCTGAGTGTGTTTATATAATAGCGAGACAACATGCTTAGGAGAGTCGGTTTGGAGGAGGGTGTGGAGGGGCCGTACCGTCTCTGGTTCGTCTGGGAAGTTCGGGGTGACAGCCTTCACGTTCTGACGTAAGCGGACATACAGAAAGGTGTCCATAACTGATGGGGAATGATCCCCAAAGAACTGTGCAGACGTTCTGAAGGTTCCCTGAAGGTACAGGTCTCCCCATGTACGCAGTGCCAAACGCGTGAGCATCTGGCGTCCTATTTCCTCGCAGGCGATACGAAGTCTGGGGTCATGAGAGAGTGGCATCAGGGGCGAGTATAGAAAGGGTGTGCCTAATGCTTCAGCCAGGCGTCTCCAGGCAAGGACAGTGCAGTCCACCGTACTGGGGTCACGCTCCGAGATTTTGGTGTCCGTGTACAGATAGCACGACGGCGGAATCGGCCTCATGTAGCCGTCTTCGACTGCCAAATGAGCCATAAAGGGAGGGGGGTGGAGCCAGTAAGCTACAAAGTGAGCCTGTGCGCAGTCGTAATATCTACGAAAATTCGGTACATCGAAGCCCCCCTGGTGGTAAGGAAGCATGAGCGTGCGCATGCTAATGCGAGGCTGCTTACCTCCCCAGATCAGCCTGGACATTAGGGAAGTGAGGGAGCGAAAGAAGTGGGGGCCGGGGTTATATGGGATGTTGGTGAACAAGTATAGTAATTTGGGCAGCACAACCATTTTGATCAGCGAGATGCGGCCAGCCATTGACAGCGGAAGGTGAATCCACCTGGTGACCTTATCAGTCAACGCGTCCAGCGCCGTGCCATAGTTGGCTCTGATAGCAGTGTCGCGACACCTCGTCACGGTTATACCCAAGTATTTGATTTCATCCACTTCCCAGATTATAGGGTAATCCAGGGGGAATTGTGCTGTTATGGCAGTTAGTGGAAAGAGAGCGGACTTCGACCAATTAATTTGAATGCCCGAGAAGCCGTCGAATTTAGTGATTTCACAGAGAAGGGGATTGAGATTTTCTTTGGGTTTGTGGACATAGAGGGTCAGGTCATCAGCATAGAGGGCAATGAGCAACTGCCTGTCCGGGTATATAAGGGAGCGGTGATTGTGGTGCTGACGCAGTTTGGCCGCCAAGGGCTCTATAGCGAGCGCAAACAGTACCGGGGACAAGGGGCATCCCTGTCGCGTGCCACGTTGGATCTCGAAGGGATCAGACCGAGATCCGTTCAGCAGCACCGAGGCCATCGGGCGGCGGTAAAGCAGTCGTATCCAATCAAGGAAGCTAAAAGGGAACCCCATTCTCTCCAGCAGAGCCAATAGATAGTCCCATTCCAAGGAATCAAATGCCTTGGTGGCGTCCAAGAACACGACTGCAGCCTCACACTTGGGAGTGATGTCTTGGATGACAGCCTGGAGGGTACGCAGGTTGTGGGAAGTGGCGCGGTTGGGGACAAAGCCTGCTTGGTCAGGAAGAACCAGCCGCTCCATCAACAAGTTGAGACGGGATGCAAGCACTTTCGCTAGTATTTTCACGTCCGAATTCAGGAGGGATAGGGGTCTATACGAGTCACAGGACTCAGGCGGCTTGCCCGGTTTTAACAAGGACGCTATAAGAGCTTCTCTCATAGTAGTCGGCAGGATACCCTCCTCCAGCGCTGCATAGTAAACCTGTTGCAGGATTGGAGCAAGAATATGCATGAAAGCTTTATAGAAATCAATCGGCAAACCGTCCGAACCTGGCGATTTCCCGGATTTCATAGACATGATCGCATCAGTGATCTCTTCAAGTTCGAGGATGTGATGAAGGAATTTTTGTTGGGATGGACCTAGCCACGCAAGTGCAGTGTCGTCCAGGTAAGTGTTCAGGGGAGAGGGGTTGGACCGCTGGGAAGTGTAGAGTGTGGAATAGTGGTGGGAAAGGACGCGAAGCTGTTCCGGAAGTGATCGCTGAGGCACACCGTGTTCGTCCACCAGGGTCGTGATACAGTTCTGGTATCTGGGGGGGTTTACCGCGAAGGCCAGAGCCCTGCCAGGCCTGTCGCCTTCGCCAAAGACGCGCGCCACATACGGCTTACCCAGGAATTTGCACGCCTTGTCAGCCAGCTCCGCGTAGTCATTCAGTTTTTCCCGTTGTGCCGCTCTAGCTGTGGAATTGGTTGGGTCTCCCCCCACCTCCCGCTCCAGTTGCTTCAGTTCACGTTCGAGTTTACGCAATTCGTCCCTAAGGGACCGAAGGACCCCCCCACCTTTAGCAATACACCATCCCCTGACCGTGACCTTAAAAGCTTCCCAGACCGTGGTGATGCTAGAAACTGAGTGAATGTTACGGTCAAAGAAGTCCTGGATATCTTGCTCGAGCTCTGCCTTAAAGGCGGAGTCGGTGAGGTGCGCCGGGTTAAAACGCCAATTCAAATAGGGAGACGCATCGTGCGGGACATGCAGTGAAACATAAACCGGGGCATGATCAGAGAGAGTGCGAGCAAGGTGGGATGCTGAGACTATCCAAGGTGAGAGCCCTGCAGAGCAAAAGATGTAGTCCAGGCGCGCCCAGGTGGAGTGTACAGCAGAGTAATGTGTGCCTTGCAGCTGTGTTGGGTGCAAGTGCCTCCAGATGTCAAGTAGGCGGCACTCCTCGACTATATTCAACAGGGCGCGCTGGGAATGCGTGTAATGTAGGGACTGAGGATGGGATCTGTCTACGTTGGGATGAAGCGCAGTATTAAAATCACCACCCAGGATTACGTGCGGAATCCCCATAGCTTGGATCTTTCCCCACAGCGTGAGGAGGGAGGACGGGTCATCTACATTGGGGCCGTAATAACAGGCGAAGAGGACCTTGTGTGAGTATAGTCTACCCCATGCCATGCAGAATCTGCCCGATGAGTCAGCTTCTGAACCCTCCAGAACAAATCGCACACCACGTTTCACCAAAATTGTCACCCCTCTAGCATAGTTGGAGTAGGAGGAAAATACTCTGTTAGAGGCCCATCGGGCCGCAAAGAGGGGAGACGTGCCTGACATTAAGTGTGTTTCCTGCAGCATTGCGACAGAGACATCATGCCTTGCCAGATAACCCAACACCAACCTTTTCTTTCGAGGGTCATTAAGTCCCCGAATATTCCATGACATCATTTTAACTCGCTGGGTGGGGTATGACCCCTCTATCTCACCCATAACAAGAGAAAAAAATAGGCATGCTCACAGTGCGGAGGCACAGCCCCTGTGTGGAACGCCACGCCATGTGAACAGATAGGACGCAGCGGCCCCACATAGACCAACCAAACTAGAATGTGCATCGAATAACAATGAGTATGACTGTAAAAGATCAAATCCCCAACCCTCCCACCCCGGCCACCCCAACCCGCCGGGCATATAACACCTCCCACCCCACCCAACATCCCAAAGAAACAGAGCATGATATGCCAACAGTCCAAAGTCACATTTCCCCTGAAAGGGAGTAGGTAAGTTCGGGGATCACCCATTGGGGAAGCTTGCCAGGGGCACCAGACCAGCCCCCTACCTCACGAGTCACACCCAAAAAGGCGCCAGCCGAGAGCCGGAACGCCCATCATGGGACAGAGGTAGGTTGTTGAACCAAGTCTAGTAGTCAAACCGGCCTTAAGAAAGTAAGTTAAGAGCACCTCACCGGGAATGAAGGACCTGGAGCCGCACTCTGGGCGTGGATGCAGTCTGCAGATGGGTGGTTATCTCAGGACATAGTCAGTCTTGCTGCTCCAGCGGTGAGCGCGAGCGCGATCTGCTTCCCTCTGCGTGCCGCCCAGCTCTGTCGCGGTTCTGCTGCTTCAGGAATTCCTCGGCCTGTTGCGGAGTTGTAAAGACATGTTGCCTGCCTTGGTGGGAGATCTTCAGTTTAGCAGGGTAGAGCATGGCGTAGGAGATGTCCTGAGATTGCAGTTTCTTTTTTATCGGCGCGAATTTCCGCCGGGCCTCCTGCACTGCCGGGGTAAAGTCCGGAAAGAAGGACAGCGTGGCGTTGCCATAGGCCACAGTGCCGATTTCCCGGGCGCGGCGGAGTACTGCATCACGGTCCCTGTAATTAAGGAATCGGGCAATGATGGGCCGGGGGGTAGCACCCGGGGGTGGTTTGGCCGCCAGGGACCTGTGCGCCCGCTCCACGATTAGATGTGGGGAAAAGGAGTCCTTCCCGAAGAGTTCCACCACTAAGGCCTCCACAAAGGGCTCCATCTTCCCAGTGTTGGTGGATTCCGCCAGGCCTAGGATGCGGACGTTGTTTCTTCGGGACCTGGCTTCCAAATCCTCATTCTTTTCTGCTATAACTTTGAGGAGCCTGTCCATCTGGGAAACCTGGCGGCGCGTGGCGGCAGCTCCGTCTTCCAGTCCAGAGACTCTGTCCTCCGCCTCCTTAAGACGCGCATCGTGTTGATCTAGTTTCATCACAACGCCGTCAATGCGAGAGTTCATGCTATCGATTTTGGCATTGATACTAGTTAGGCTGTGCCTCATGCCCAGGAGCAGGGACTTCCAGTCCTCGTCTGGCGGAGTGGGAGTAGGGCTGTCGCCCGGCCCGGGCGTGTTCTTAGTCGCCTTCCGAGTTTCGAATGGGATCTTCGACTGTTTGGCGTCGCCGCGACCCATGGCGCGCCCCTGAGACTCTGGTGCCGCTATCGCAAGAACGTGGGAGGGTAGGGCTACCAGCGGCGTTCGGTCAGCGGGGAGAGGGCAGCGGGTAGTGCAGAGGCAGGGTGCACGATGGAGCACGAACCCAGGCCCACCAAATTGGCGGCTAATGGGCAAGGGAGCGTAGCCCCCACTCAGTTTCCACCAGCAGAGGCTCCAACGGCGGTAGTGCGGTCAGGGAGGGGGCCCCAAAGCGTCCCAGGAGTCAATGTGGGTCCCCCCAGGAGTCTAGATGACCAGCCGTGTAACCAAGTATATTCGCAGAGGGAGTAGCGGTCAGGGCGCGCTTCGCGCCAAAAGGGTAATGAAGTAGGCAGTAGAGATCTCTCCCGTTGCCTGCCGTGATCGTAATAAATGCAGGTGCGCCACTCGGCTCCGTCAGGCAGCAATGGACAGGCCCCGTAGGGGGAACGGCCGGGCTCGATAAGAGCTGGAGAAAGCTGCGGCCGCAGGCGGGAAGGCGCGCACGGCCCTGCCACTGAGCAGGGGGATGGGGCCGATGCGGGAGCGGCGCGCAGGCAGGTCTCACCGCTGGGGGGGGGTGGGGGGCGGAGAGAGTGTCCACTCACCGCCGTACGGACCCGCACAGTCGAGCCCCCAGGGCCGCCCGCCCCAGACCGCCGATGGCAAACAGGCCACCGAGTCCCCGGTGCAGCGCAGTCCTCCGCCGCAGGGGAGCAGGCACGTCAATGAGCGCGAGGAGCCGCTCCGTCGTCCCGCATCAGCTAACTCCCGCTGCAGAGGTCTTCCAGCGAGGATCTTGGCGTCGGGGCGTTCAGCATAGGATGAAGAAGACGCTCCCGGTGCTTGAAGAACGTTCAGCGCCGGTTAGGATGGACTGTAGGAGTATAGTCGGCTCAACCAGGCGAGAGCCCCACTACAGCGCGGCCATCTTGGTCAAGCGCCACCTAGCGCCCCCCATGGAAGTTATGTTTATGCGAAGAATAGAAGAGTCGGGCCCACTGGCTAAGCCTGGCAGAAAAGTTGAAGGATTCAGAGAGTTCATGGGCTGTTTCTTTGTCGGCCCAGATATTGGCTACTGCACAATATTACGAGAATAGAGATAAGGATGAGAAAGAGAAAGCAGAGAAAAAGACTAAAGATGAAAGTCCTTTTGCAACAGGCGTTTCCGCCTCGTTATAATCAGCGTGAGTTTCAGCAACCTCAGCGGTTTCAGAGAGGTTCGCAAAGGCCCGAGTCTTTTCAGCAGCGTGTTCCTGTTGGCCCTAATCAGTGTGCGTATTAAAAAGAAGAAGGCCACTTTAATAATAGTTGTCCGGTTCTGTTACAGCGTACGAATGGTGTGTCTGGTGTGAGAGGTCGAGGTGTTCAGCAAGCTCCTATTTCAATTCAATTAATTTATATAGCGCGCTACATACCCGGAGGGTCTCAAGGCGCTTGGAGAAGGGTGGGGGATTACTTGTCGAATATCCAGGTTTTAAGTTGCTTACTGAATGCTAGGTGGTTCTGAGTGAGGCGAAGGTGAATGGGAAGTGAGTTCCAGGTTTTAGCCGCCAGGTAGGAGAAGGATCTACCTCCCATGGTGGTTTTGTTGATACGAGGTACAGCAGCAAGGACTTGATTGGAGGAACGTAGCTGGCGGGAGGG
The DNA here is from genome assembly GCF_964263255.1 of Lissotriton vulgaris. Taxonomy (NCBI): domain Eukaryota; kingdom Metazoa; phylum Chordata; class Amphibia; order Caudata; family Salamandridae; genus Lissotriton; species Lissotriton vulgaris. The sequence continues at coordinate 279,807,346 of NC_141690.1, forward strand.
GGTGTAGAAGGAGAGTCGTGTGTTGAGGCATTCGGGTCCAAGTTCGTAAAGTGCTTTGTGTGCGTGGGTTAGGAGACGGAATGTTATCCTCTTATTGACGGGGAGCCAGTGGAGGTTTTTCAGGTGACCAGAGACGTGGTCGTTACGCGGGATGTCTAGTATGAGTCTGGCAGATGCGTTCTGGATGCGTTGGAGTTTTTTCTTTTTTTTGTTTTCAAGAAGATTTTATTGAGAGAAATAATAATAAAAATAGTAAGAACCAAATACAATATAAGTGATACAATTTGACACAAGAGAAAAATACAAACATGGGCTAGACTTGAGAAGTAAATAAAATAGCTGTATATAAAATTAAAGATCAATCGATTATAGGTAGAGGATCTGACCAAATAGTGGCCTTTACCAAACAATAAGCAAACGTATCACTATCATCGAAGATGGGGACAAGGGAGGTAACAGAATAAAAAAAAGAAAAAAGGAAAGAAGAGAGAGAGCAATAGAAAAGATGAACGGGAAGAGAGGACAGGAAAGAGAAAACAGGAAAAAGAAAAGAAGAAGAAAGAAGAAAAAGAAGAGGAAGAAGGATTCCCACAGGACTGACCCAACCTAGAACAAAAACAGACAACCATTAGACAGACAAATCAAAAGGAAACTGAGGGACCAAACCTTTCGAAGACAACTCCATATAATCGTCCAAGGCTGTCCAAACCCCTTTAGAAATGGAAGGCGAAAGGTGTGCCTGGTCAACTGAGGTGTGAGCACTGCGTAAAAAGGATACCCAAGCCCACCACGTATGATAAGAGACCGACGAAAAAGATTTCCATTCCATAAGAATGATTTTGACCGCTACAGTCAGGAGAAGATCCAGTAACTGTAATTCTAAAGGGTCTAAAGGGAGAGGAGTAGGAGCAGCCAATGGGCCTAATAATATGAAAGGAAAGGAAAGTTGGAGCTCAATGTTAAAAATAAGAGATAAATGTCTCTGAATGAGGTCCCAAAAAGGTTGAAGCAAGGAGCAATGAAAAAACATATGAGGATAATCGCCTGCCACCAGCCCGCAACTCCAGCAGAGATCATCGTCCTTAAGGTTGAGCGAATGAAGACGCACAGGCGTCCAATGGAGGAGATTGATAGAGAAAAACTTAGATTGCATTAGGGAAGGAGCTATTTTATTACGGATAGCTAGTTTACCAATGGATTGCCAAGCTTCGGAAGAAATATGGTCTGTAATAGCGTTATCAAAATGTCGTGACCATTTTTGCTGCGCAACCGTCTGTGCAGGAAGTGAAGCAGAGGACAAAAATTTATAAATCTTGGAGGCAACATGACCAGATTTGAGCCAAATGTGAAAAAGCGAAATGGAGGAGGAAGAGGGATGAAGACGAACTTTAGAAATGGCTACCTTGATTTTAAGAAAAGTATAAAAGTCAAGATTTGTTAAAGAGTGCTTTTGAGCCAAGGTTGAGAAAGGTAATGGTTCACCAGAATCACTATATAGATGCTGAACAAGAGAGATTCCCTTGTCTGCCCAGTAAGACATGAGGGTGGGATCAATATTAAGCTTAATTTTGGAGTTCCGCCAAATAGATGACCACCTAGTTTTATGTAGAGGAATTGCCACCTTCTTATCTAATTTCCTGACCGCAGCAATTGTATCAATAATGATAGAACGGGAAAACAGAATATGCAAGGTAGATGTAGTACAGAAAGAGGCAGGAGGTAAAGGTGATGCTAATTCCTGCTCTATGAGCAACCAAGAGGGAATATGAAGAGTTGGAGGAGAGAACCATAAAGCACCTTGAGAGGCCAAGAATGCAGTTTGGTATTTCTCCCAATCAGGAAAGTTACAACCTCCCATATCACACGGTTGACGTAAAAATGTATATGCCAATCGAGCCCGTTTATCATTCCACAGAAATTTAGAAGTCAGACCATCAATTTCTCGAAAAAAGGAATCGGATAATTTAAGCGGAAGCATGGAGGAAACAAAATTAATAATCGGCGTGATCATCATTTTTAGAGTTTGTAAGCGACCCCACCATGAGATATGTTTCGGAGACCAAGTATCCAAAAGACGACGCACTTTGAGGAGAGTCTGAGATTCATTATAAGCAACGGTGGCATAAAGAGTAGAACAAAAATAGATTCCCAAGTACTTCAGATGTGTAGCCTGCCACTTAAAGCCAGCCGAGCCCATATGAGCAGGAAAACAATAGGCATTAAGAGGGAACATCTCTGTCTTATCCTTATTTGGGGTATAACCCGAGACCGTTGAGAACAAGGAGATGGTGGCAGAAATAGCAGGGATGGCTAAGGCGATATCGTCTGAGAAAATAAGAACATCATCCGCTTATGCAGCAGTTTTAAGGCAATGAGAACCAAAAGAAAAACCTTTAATATCCGGGTGTAGTTCAATCAAACGAAGAAGAGGATCAATAGATAATAAAAATAAAAGTGGGGATAAGGGACAGCCCTGTCTCGTGCCCTGGCGAAGATTAAAAAACGAAGACGTAGCACCATTGACTCTAATGTTAGCTTTAGGTTGGGAATATAAAGACATTACCATATTAATGAAAGAGTCTCCAAGGTTATGCGCGCATAAGACAGCTCGAAGGAATGGCCAAGATACCTTGTCGAAGGCCTTTTCCGCATCAAGGGCCAAGGCCGCGGCAGGAAGTTGAGACCGCTTGGCAGCACCGATAATATGACAGAAAGTGCGTATATTGTCCCTTGCAAGACGACCTTTTACAAAACCAGTTTGGGAAGGATGTACAAGATGGGGAATAAAGGATTCTAATCTTTTAGCCAGGATTTTAGCAAAAATCTTTGCTTCCATGTTAAGGAGAGAAATAGGTCGGAAGTTTTTAGGATCCGAATGATCTTTTCCCTCTTTCGGGATCACAACTATGGTGGCTTCAGCAGCCGTACCAGAGACAGATCCATCCTTAACAAAAGAATCAAAGACAGATTGCAACTTAGGGACAAGCGAAGGGAGAAAAGTTTTATAAAATAGTATTGGATAGCCATCAGGGCCAGGAGCTTTACCAGAACGAGTAGCCTTGATCGCAGACACTATTTCTTCGGGGGAAATAGGTTTATTTAGAAAAGAACGATCATCCTCAGAGACCGACTGAATCGGAATCGATGTTAAAAATTCCTGGCATTTGTCAAAAGAGGATTGGTTAGAAGGGGTATACAATTTATTATAAAAGTCGCGAAAAACTTCAAGTATTTCCTCTGTTTGGAATTTTTTAGAGCCGTGTGATCAGTAATAGAAGAAATTTGCGAGGATTTAAAAGAGAAATCTTGACATTTTAAGGTAGCAGCCAACAGTTTCCCAGCCCGATTCTTTAAGAGCAACTTCTTGGATTTTTGAGCTTGGACACCAATATGGGCCCTTTTAGTTACAATGGTATTATATTTGTATTTTAGTAGCTTTATTTGTTGTAAACAAGTTGGATCCTTAGAATGCCGAAAGGAAGCTTCCAGAGTTTTAATTTCAGATGATAAATCTGTAAGTTCTTTTTTAATATCTGAATTACGTTTGGACATACATTTAATAACCTGACCACGGAAAGTGCATTTAAAGGAGTCCCATAGAACGATTGGGGAAGAGACAGAACCTTCGTTTTCACGGAAAAAAGTGTCTATAGCCTTAGAAAATTCATCAACCTGAGAGGAATCATGTAATACTTCAGTATTTAATCTCCATGAACGAGCACGTGGTTTAGGGGCAAAGGATGACAACGTAAAACTGACAGCAGCATGATCCGAGACCAAAATGGGATGTATAAGCGGAGAAGAGGAAGAGGAAACAAGAGAAGAATGAACTAGGAGTTAGTCAATACGAGAGAAAGAAGAATGAGGCGAAGAAAAGGAAGAAAAATCACTACCAGTGGGATTATGGAGACGCCAAATATCTTGAAGGTGAGAAATGGAACACATGTTAAGCATTTGTTTGTGGGATTTAGGAGGGCAAAACTGAAAAGCAGAGTTCCTATCTAAGAGAGGGTCCATCGGTAAGTTAAAATCACCACCAACAATGAGATTACCAGCGTGTGGGGTGTCATTTAATTTTTTGGTAATTGATTTCCAAAAAGCCGGTTCATCAATATTCGGAGCATAGATATTCATAACATATAAATCGTGTTGTCCATCCGACAGTTTAGATAGTAGCCACCGACCCTCAGAATCATGATCAGAAGAGAGTATCGATAAACCACAGTTCTTTGAAATTAATGTAACAACCCCATTCCGTTTGCCAGAGGCATCAGAGCAAGAAACATCCGAAACCCATTCCTTCTTCAAAAACAACGCTTCTTTATTAGTGATCTTGGACTCTTGAAAGAGAACCAAATCTGCAGACAGAGACCTACAGTAATCTAAGATTTTCGACCTCTTCACTGGGAGATTCAAACCCTTAACATTAAGGGATAAAACATTTAAACCCGGCATGGAAATAAAGAAAGATAAAAAAGAGACGACACTGATAACAGAAAAAGAAACAACATCACAAATACAAGGGACCAACCAGCAAACAAAAGAAACAGTGAGGGAGCGTCCATGTGGGAAAACCAGGAGAAAGAAAAAGAAAGAAGAGATGAAAAGAGAATAGAAAGGAGAGAGAGAAGAAGCAGAAGGGGAGGCCTAAAAGAGACCAACATCATGCAAGGGAGAACGTGGAAAAGGCGAGCAAGGGACCCGTACTAGGAGCAAAAGTGAGTAATAACAATAGCCCAGACTGAACTATAGTAGCTAATAGCAGGAAAAAATCGGAACTGGTAACAATCAAAACATAGCATCGCAAGATAGCGTAATAATGTAAATATCAAAACTGATAAAGAAGAAATTACCACACTCAAATGCATAATAATAGCATCTTGGCAAGAGAAATATCTATACTAAGCAACACTATTAGAATAATTGGTAAACAAAATAATTATAAAAGGTAAATCATGAACATTAGATATATGCATGGCAAACAATATGTATATTCTAAAAGAGAACAACATAATTAAAGAACAATCTATTAATGTATATAACAATACTATGAATCTGAATTGCAGAAGCAAAAATATAGAGACGTATAAGAAAATAAATGTGAAAAAATAGTAGAATAGGCAGATAAAGAGAGATAGAAAATGACCTGTAACCAAAAAAAAGTAACGCAAACGTTGAAAGACGACATGTAAGAAATAAAAGAGAGAGAATATGGACAAGAAGCTCTGAATAGAGGAGAAAAACCAACCAAAACAAAAGGCATGATCATGAAAGAGAAGAACAAAATAGGTAAAACATACCAGGAAATTAAGTAGCATAGAAGAGTAAGAAAACAGTGGAAAGATACAACAGGGTACGTTCAGGAAGAATACCATGAGTAAGATAGGCAAGTATAATGCAAGGGAGACAGACAAAAATGAAATCAGTATGGATAGAAGAAGAACAGAATTAACACGAACATTCCCAGAAGGTAAGACCGACAGATAAGCTCAACGGGAGAGAGGAAAGAATCAGGCATGCAGAAAAATACATCCAGAAACAAACAGGAGACAGTTCAAGTGCCCGAGGCACCAGGAGTCTGCGACGTTGCTCTTTGGATCTCCATCTCTATCTCCAACTGGTTGTCCAGGAATGTAGCCAAGTCCGCTGGCTCATCGAAAATTCTAGAGCGTCCTTTATAAGTGATGCGGAACTTTGAAGGACCAGAAAGCGAAAAAGGAATGCCCATTTCAGAGAGACGTTTCCGAAGGTTCAGGAAGCCATTTCTCCTTATAACCGTGTCTCTGGCAAAGTCTTGAGAAATGGAGATTCGATGACCACCCCAGATGACTTGCTTAGCTTTCCTCATATGAGAGAGAATCAATTCAGTATGCTGATGTCGCAGTGGTTTAAAAATGATTGCTCTTGGCTGGGTTGCCGCTTTAGGCCGAAACGTTGGAACACGGTGTGCTCTTTCTATCTCAAACTCTCTGTGGAATGAGATTTGTAAGGTGTCCGGAATCCAATGAGATAAAAATTCTATCATAGAGGAAGATGATTTCTCTGAGTCTTCCGGTAAACCAAAAATACGTAGGTTAGATCTACGATTACGGTCCTCCTGCTCAGTGAAATCTCTGCGCAATGCCGCCATTGAGCGCTCCAAGTGGTTGAGGGATCTGGATTGTTTTTGTATACCATCCTCTGCACAACTAATTCGTGATTCTGTAGCAGATACACGAAGAGAAAGGGCTTTAAAGTCATTTCTGATAGCAGACACCTCCACTTGTAATAAGTCTGTGTTAGTTTTTGTTGACTGCGCAATATCATGCACTTCATTAAGGCGCGCTAATATCGTGTCCAATGTGGAAATAGTGTCTGACTGAGGAGACTCGGGAGTCGGAGAAACTGACTTAAGTCTTTTCAACGACGTGCCAACATCCTTTGAGTCTTTGGTGGTCGAAGAACGATTCATATTTGCAGTGTTGAAGAAGTAGACTCCAAGAATACCACTTGAGGGAAAAAGGAAAACAGAAGCTGCGCAGAATGTCTCACAAAAATAGGTATAGCAAACCGAGTTCAGTGTGCGCTAAGATAGTACTAGCGGCGAAATTATGTGCAGAGCAGGGGAGCACAGTAATGAGTTCGTAGGAAAAATATCGGCACCTCTGTGAGAGAAGCGCTCTGAGAGAGACAGCGCGTGAGCAGCGTAAGACCCAGCCAAGCAGCAATAAAATAACAGAAAAAAGGAAAAAATGTTACCAGTTGTAGGTCGCATAGAAGAAACGCACTGGGCAGCGAAGTGGCACTGCAAAATTGTATCCAAAGCGGCGCATCTGAGGTAAGATGTCAGCAACGTCAAGAGCGGGAAAATGGCGGCCGCTAGTGAGGAAGACGAGCGCCTCTGAACCGTTAGGCAGAAATCATGCAGCCGGTGGCCAAAACATCAGGAAAACATCGTCAAACAGCTCTCTGCATGTTCCGCTGCTGAGGGTTGCTGTGACGCCTCGGGGTCGTCCTGGTCTTGTACTACAGCTAAGGGTATGAACGGGGTCGTGGGGGCGGGAACTATCCCTTCAAGGAGACTCACGGACACTGGGAATCTGGGTAACGCTGGCTTTATTGCTTTTAAAGTACGTTTACGATACGTGGTTTTACGATAATAAGGAAGCGCTGTCTCTGCTTCCTCCGTGAGTCTTTGTAAGCGTTTCTCCGTCGCTGTTTTCCTCTCGTCCCGGTGCCTTCTGGGACTGGGAGTCCGATCCTTCTGCTCCACGGTGTCGGGCCGCCTCGTCGATGTGGAAAGAAAACAACAGCGTTTTAGCCTCCTGGTCAGACCGTTTTCACAGGGAAAGGGGGTGAGGACTCACACGTGCACAGCTAGGTTCTATGGTGCAGGGTAGTGAGGGGTGGGGTAGTGCACAGGGTGTGAGTGTGATACTCCTATGGCGGTTTCGCCCACTTAAAGCCCGCCCAGCCCGCAAGCCGTGACCGTACCTCGGGTAGCCACACTTCCCTCGATGAAGTGTGGCTGGGCGAAGAGCCTTCCTGTTGGCCTCCTGGCTTTCTCCGTCGTCCTCTCTCGGCTCGTCCTGTTTCCGTATCTCGCCTCCGATCCTCTCCCGTCTCCTCTCCCGCCTCCTGCCTCCGATGTTCCCTCTTCTCCTCTCCTGCCGCGTCCTCTTGACTCCACTCCCGACTCTCCTCCGCCTCCGCTCGACTCCACTCCCGACTCTCCTCCGCCTCCGCTCGACTCCACTCCCGACTCTCCTCCGTCTCCGATCCCGATCTCCTCTCGTCCTCTCCTTCCCTTCGCGCTCCGTCTCTCTCACCTCCGAGTGCATAACACACCTGGTTGGGTTCCTGGGCGGCCTTTACCTGAGTCCCGGAGGCATGTCCGGTGTGGCTATCGCTGTCCAGCTCCACCCAATTAAAGAAACAGTGTTCTCCGACCTCTTCCGTGTCCGTGTCGTCCAGTTCCGCCGGTCCCCGCCAGGCGCCTGTATGCTGTTCAAAGAGAGGTGAGACAGGTAAGCCTGGCGGACCCGAGCCCACCCCGTCACACACCTCCCCCCCACGATTCTCCCGATCGGGGAGAGGAAACCTGGACAAAAAGTCCGCGCTAACATTGTCTTTCCCCTTTCGGTGCAATACGTGGAAGGAAAAGGGTTGTAATGAGAGGAACCACCTCATGACTCGGGGGTTATTGGAGGCGTTGCGGCTCATCCATTGCAAAGGGGCGTGATCAGTATACAAGCTAAATGTGTGTCCCTCCAGGTAATACCGTAACTTATCCACTGCCCACTTAATCGCCAGACATTCTTTTTCGATAGTGGGATACCTCACCTCTCTAGGGAATAATTTTCTGCTTATATACAATATCGGGTGTTCTACCCCCTCCTCCGTCAATTGGGATAAAACAGCTCCAATCCCGAAATCAGAGGCGTCTGTGTGTAATATGAATGGTTTGGAAAAGTCGGGAGAGGCGAGCACCGGGTGGGAAGTTATTGTTTTTTTGAGGGACACGAATGCCTGTCTCATTTCAGGGGTCGGATTCTGGAAGTTGGCTTTTGGGGTTTTGCTCTTCAAGGTGTCCGTGAGTGGTGCTGCAATGTCCGAAAAGGAGGGTATGAATCGCCGGTAGTACCCCACCAGCCCCAAGAAGGCCCTCATGTCTCGGAGGTTTGTGGGGAACGGGGTGTCTGCAATAGCGCGGACCTTCTCATCTTGGGGCTCGATGAGTCCGTGGCCCAACACATATCCCAGGTATTTTACTTTTTGAAATCCGATCCTAGATTTCTTCGAATTGACGTGAAGGCCGGCTGGGTCTAACAGATGTAGGACGGTTTCCAGATGTCTGAGGTGTGTCTCCCAGTCGGGGCTGAATATGATGATATCGTCCAGATATGCTGAACTGTAGGCCTGATGTTCCCGGAGCACCTCATTCATCAGCCTCTGAAACGTCGCAGGGGCTCCGTGTAGTCCGAACGGGAGCACGGTAAATTCGTATAATCCGTCAGGGGTAGAAAACGCGGTTTTCTTGCGAACTTCTTCGCGCAATGGCACCTGCCAATAGCCCTTGGTAAGATCCAGGGTACTGATGTATCTAGCTTCCCCCAACTTCTCGATTAGTTCATCGATCCTTGGTATGGGGTAGGCATCGAAGGATGACACCGCGTTTAGGGCGCGGAAGTCCATGCAGAACCTGCTGCTCCCGTCGGGTTTAGGCACCATCACGATTGGGGATGACCATTCGCTTTTTGAGGGACGGACGACTCCTAGGCGGATCATTTCTTTCACTTCCCTGCTGATAGCTTCCCGTTTGGCAGCCGGTATCCGATAAGGTCGCTGTTTGATGATGACACCTTTTGGGGTTTCAACCCGGTGTTCCGCCAGGTTCGTGGATCCGGGGAGGTCAGAGAAGACGCCCGCACATCTTTGGAGGATTCTTTGTAATCCTTCTCGCTGGTCTTGGAAGATCTCCTCGTTAATGACCAGGTGGTGTAAAGAGCTTTCTTTCTCGTGTCCTGCCTCTGGGATCGTATACGCGGTGAGGGGAGGGGTCCCTAGCCATTTTTTCAGGACATTAATGTGAAAAATCTGACTCTTTCGTCCCGGCAATCGGAGTCGGTAGGTGGTGTTGCCGATGGTTTCTAGGACTTGATATGGTCCCTGCCATTCGGTTTGAAATCTCTTCGTGGTAGAGGGCAGCAGCACCAGGGCCCAATCGTGTACCTCGAGTTTTCTCCACTTCTTTCCCTTGTCGTAATGGGTTTTCTGCTTGGTTTGGCTTTTCTCTAGCTGGGAATAAGCCAGTTCCCTTATTTTTCCTATTTGATTTCTGAGCGCCTGGCTGTATTCTAACAGTGTTTTTGTGCCTCTTGTGGGTTCCGCCTCCCAATACTCTTTGGTCATATCAAGAAGGCTCCTGGGTTGTCTTCCGTATAACATTTCGAAGGACGAACAACCAAGACTGCTCTGTTTTTGCCCTCGAATTACATATAGGGCCAGGGGAAGCAAACGGTCCCAATCGGTTTGGTTGGCCACAAGCATTTTCTTTAGAATACTCTTTAGAGTTCCATTATAGCGCTCCACAAGACCGTACGTCTGGGGATGGTAGATCGATGTCTTAATTTGATGAAGGTCTAGCATGAGGCACACCTCTTTCATTACTCGAGACATAAAAGGAGTGCCCTGGTCAGTAAGTATCTCCATCGGGAATCCCACCCGAGAGAATAATTCAAGGAACTTCTCCGCGATGGTCTTGGAGGTGGGAGACTTGAGGGGAAACGCCTCGGGATATCTGGTGGCGTAATCCACAATGACCAGGGCGTATTGGTTTCCTCTGCTAGTCTTCGGGAGGGGTCCAATGAGATCCATCGCCACTCTTTCAAATGGGGTCCCAATGATCGGAAGTGGTTGCAGGGGAGCAGCCGGTGGTCGGTGTACGTTTTTACGTTGGCACACGTCACAGGTTTGGCAGTGGGTCTTGATGTCCTGGTATACTCCGGGCCAGTAAAAATTCTTTAGGATGTTCTGTGTGGTTTTCTCACTGCCTATGTGTCCTGCTAGGAGGTGGGTGTGGGCATAAAACATGACCTGCTCTCTGAAGCATACCGGGACTAGTAGTTGTTTAGGCTCATCCGCCTTTGCCTGCCGGTATAACAAGTCCTCCTGTATCAGGAATCGGGGATATCTGGGATTGGGGTTATCTTGATCGGCATGTGCTTGTTCCCAGGCATTAAGCAATGTGGAGTCATTGGCTTGGGCGAACTGAAAGCTTCTGTCTCCCTCCCAGGGTTCAGGGGCTATAAGTACTGTCTTTGGGTTCACCTCTCTTCTTTGCAAGGTCTCGGAAAAAAGGTCTAGAAAGTGTGGGTTATCGGTCCCTAGTATAAGCTCTTCTGGTAGGCAATCCAATAGGCCTACTTTCACCACTATCTGCCGCCCCCCCTCTAGCCCTAAGGGGACACATGCGACCCGGTAGCTCTTTACATCCCCATGGACGCATTTTATGTGTACTAGAGACTCTTGTATTCCCTGGGAAACACACACAAACTTACTCTGTATCACCGACTGTTTGCACCCGGAGTCTAACAGAGCCTTAACTCTCCTACCGTTCACCTGGACACTCACGTGGTATGCCCCTCCCAGCTCCGCTGTAAACATCACCGGTCGGGGTAGATAGCCGACCTCCATAGGTTCTTCCTGAATCCTTTTCTTAGGGCAAAATCGAGCTATATGTCCCCAAGTGCCGCAATCGAAGCATTGCGGGCCTCTGAATGGAGCCGGGTCTGAATGCACAGGTCTGGGTGCAGGTAATCCCGGGGGTGGTCGAATTTTCCGGTCGACTCGAAGTGGGGCTCTGACATTCTTATCGGGTTCCATCGGGTGTATCCGGGGTTGGGCCCTTGAAAATGTTGAGGCCATTTCAATGGCTTGTGCTGTGGTCAAGTTTGAGTGTTGCCTTAGCCATCGTTGAGTCCCGAATGGCAAAGCCTCTAGATATTGCTCTAAATATATTTTGTCCATTATATTCTCCTTACTACTCTGGGCGGGGGTTAGCCACTTATCGGCGGCTGCCTTCAGGCGGAAGAAGAGTCTTAGGGTTTTCGCCGGGGGTCCCTCTTTCCTTGCGGAATCGTACGCGATATGCCTCCGCGTCTAGCCCTAGGTGGTCCAGAATGATTACCTTTATCTGGGCATAGGGTGTCTGACCGTTACCATTGGCCACCTGGTACGCGGCCTGGGCCTCGCCTGTCAATAGAGGGGCCAGGAAAAACGGCCATTTCTCCAAAGGCCATCCGCAGGCGAGGGCTACTCTCTCGAAGTTTACCAGAAAGGCATCCGGGTCTACACCCGCAATATATTTTTGTAGGGATATGCCTGATGGGGTGGGGTTTGGTCTCACTTCTCGCACTGGGTTGCCGGCTGGATCAATCCTGATTGGTTGCAGTTCCCCCAAGGTTTTGACTACCGAGTCTCTGAGCGCATCTCTATCCGCCTGGGCAGTGGCTATCTGTTGTTCTATCGCCCAGCCTAGCTGCTCCTGCCCCTTTACTAGCCGTTGCAATAATTCCTCCATCTTTGTGTCACAGATGGCTATCGAGTTGCCCGCATTCTCCACCACTTGTGACGCCTCGGGGTCGTCCTGGTCTTGTACTACAGCTAAGGGTATGAACGGGGTCGTGGGGGCGGGAACTATCCCTTCAAGGAGACTCACGGACACTGGGAATCTGGGTAACGCTGGCTTTATTGCTTTTAAAGTACGTTTACGATACGTGGTTTTACGATAATAAGGAAGCGCTGTCTCTGCTTCCTCCGTGAGTCTTTGTAAGCGTTTCTCCGTCGCTGTTTTCCTCTCGTCCCGGTGCCTTCTGGGACTGGGAGTCCGATCCTTCCGCTCCACGGTGTCGGGCCGCCTCGTCGATGTGGAAAGAAAACAACAGCGTTTTAGCCTCCTGGTCAGACCGTTTTCACAGGGAAAGGGGGTGAGGACTCACACGTGCACAGCTAGGTTCTATGGTGCAGGGTAGTGAGGGGTGGGGTAGTGCACAGGGTGTGAGTGTGATACTCCTATGGCGGTTTCGCCCACTTAAAGCCCGCCCAGCCCGCAAGCCGTGACCGTACCTCGGGTAGCCACACTTCCCTCGAGGAAGTGTTGCTGGGCGAAGAGCCTTCCTGTTGGCCTCCTGGCTTTCTCCGTCGTCCTCTCTCAGCTGGTCCTGTTTCCGTATCTCGCCTCCGATCCTCTCCCGTCTCCTCTCCCGCCTCCTGCCTCCGATGTTCCCTCTTCTCCTCTCCTGCCGCGTCCTCTTGACTCCACTCCCGACTCTCCTCCGCCTCCGCTCGACTCCACTCCCGACTCTCCTCCGCCTCCGCTCGACTCCACTCCCGACTCTCCTCCGTCTCCGATCCCGATCTCCTCTCGTCCTCTCCTTCCCTTCGCTCTCCGTCTCTCTCACCTCCGAGTGCATAACACACCTGGTTGGGTTCCTGGGCGGCCTTTACCTGAGTCCCGGAGGCATGTCCGGTGTGGCTATCGCTGTCCAGCTCCGCCCAATTAAAGAAACAGTGTTCTCCTACCTCTTCCGTGTCCGTGTCGTCCAGTTCCGCCGGTCCCCGCCAGGCGCCTGTATGCTGTTCAAAGAGAGGTGAGACAGGTAAGCCTGGCGGACCTGAGCCCACCCCGTCACAGTTGCTTTTTCCGCATACAAGGGCAGCAAGAAACGGAGAAATTAGCTCAACGGGACAAACTCGCCTCGGAGCTCAAGCGCAACACGCCATGCTGAAGCGGCGTGCAAGCCACGCCCGCGTTGGAGTTTTTTCTGAAGTTTTGCGGTGGTACCGGCGTATAGGGTGTTTCCATAGTCCAGGCGGCTTGTAACCAGTGCGTGGGTGACCGTTTTTCTAGTTTCGGTAGGGATCCAGCGAAATGTTTTTTTGAGCATGCGAAGAATGTTGAAGCAAGATGATGAAACGGTGTTGACTTGTCTGGTCATCGAGAGTGAGGAGTCCAGGGTGATGCCATGGTTCCGTGCGTGGTCCGTCGGGATGGGTGCTTTTCCAAGGGCCTTTGGCCACCAAGAGTCGTCCCAGGCGGAGGGGGAGGTACCTAAGATAAGGACTTCTGTTTTGTCTGAATTCAGTTTCAGACGGCTGTGCTTCATCCACTCGGCTACTTCTTTCATTCGTTCATGTAGGTTGGTTTTGGCGGTGTTAGGGTCTTTGGTGAGCGAGAGGATAAGTTGAGTGTCATCAGCGTAGGAGATGATGTTGAGGTTGTGTTGGCGTGCGATGGCCGCAAGGGGGCTCATGTATACGTTGAAGAGGGTGGGACTGAGTGAGGATCCTTGTGGAACGCCGCAAATGACTTCAGTGGCCTCTGACTTGAATGGTGGGAGGTGGACTCTCTGGGTTCTTCTAGTAAGGAATGAGGTGATCCATTACAGTGCTTTTCCCTGGATTCCGATGTTTCTGAGGCGTTGTATCAGGGTGCTATGACAGACTGTGTCGAAGGCTGCGGAGAGGTCGAGGAGGATGAGGGCGACTGTGTCTCCATTGTCCAGTAGAGTTCGAATGTCGTCTGTTGCTGCGATCAGTGCAGTCTCAGTGCTGTGTTTGGCTCGGAAGCCGGACTGAGAGGAGTCGAGGGATTTGTTGGTTTCGAGGAAGGCGGCGAGCTGATTGTTGACAGCTTTCTCGATGACTTTGGCCGGGAATGGAAGCAGCGAAATGGGGCGGTAGTTTTTGAGTTTGGTGAGGTCAGCTGTGGGTTTTTTCAGAAGGGCGCTGAGTTCGGCGTGTTTCCAGCTTTCCGGGAAGGTGGCGGAGTTGAGGGAGCAGTTGATGACGTCTCGGAGGTGTGGTGCTATGATGGAATCTGCTTTGTTGAAGATGTGGTGAGGGCATGGGTCTGTGGGGGATCCTGAGTGGATGGAGTTCATCAGGCAGATGGTGTCCTCAATGGAGACTGGGTTCCATTCGTTAAGGATGTTCAAGGGGGGTGAAGGTACGTCAGAAGGTTGGGTGGGTTGGTCTCCGGGTTGATTGTCGAAGCTGTTGTGGATGTCTGCGATTTTGTCATGAAAGAACGAGGCTAGGGAGTCGCAGAGGGTTTGAGAGGGAGTGATGTCGTTGGAGTTGGCAGTGGGGTTGGTAAACTCTTTGACGATGTTGAATAATTCCTTGCTGTTGTGGGTGTTGTTGTCTAGTCGGTCTTTCTTGGCAGTCCGGATCAGTTGGTGGTGTATGCGGGTGGCGTTTTTGAAGGCGTCCCTAGTGCTGGTGTTTGGGTCTTTTTTCCAGGCCTTCTCAAGGGAGCGGCAGAGTTTCTTGGATTTCTTGAGATCATCGTTGAACCAGGGGCCTTTTTGTTGCCTAGTTTGATTTGACGTTTTTTCAGGGGTGCTAGGTTGTCGGCGCTGTTGGTTAGCCATTGAGTGAGGTTAATGGCTGCTTGGTTGAGGTTCGAAGAGTGGGCAGGGGGGTTTTGAAGAAGCGATGAGGGGATCTGCTCGATGGTGATTTTGTTCCAGTTTCTTCGCAGAGTAGGTTGGGGATGGTTGTGGGTTGCGGTCTTATTGTAGATAAAGTGAATGCAGCTGTGGTCCGTCCAATGGAGAGCTGTGGTGTGACTGAAGGAGATATGTTTGCTGGAGGTGAAGATAGGGTCGAGTGTGTGACCTGCGTAGTGAGTGGGGGTATTAACAAGTTGTTTGAGTCCGAGGTTGGCGAGATTGTCCAGAAGGGCGGTGGTGTTGCTGTTGTTGCTTTTTTCCAGGTGAAAATTGAGGTCTCCCAATAGAATGTAGTCCTCGGAGGGGAGGGCGTGTGGGGTGATGAAGTCAGTGATGTCTTCAGGTTGTGGTGAGAATCAGTTGGGTTTGGATTTGTTGAAGAGATTGTATGCGACATTACATTGTTCTCCTTCAGGAGTACAGCTTACATTGGGTAAGAGAGTGATCTCTCCGATGTATTTGTCTGAAGATCGTCTTCCATTGGAATTGCGTTTCTCTCCCTGATACTCTTTGGTCAACTGGTCCTAATGATGTGGGTCTTTTGGAGATTCCACTATATGTCGTGACGCTGAAAGCGAATGCTAGATTCCCCAATATAGGATTTCTGGTGATGGTGAAAGAGCGCTTTTAGCGATCATTTATGATCTGATTGAGAAAGATGTGATCGAGGAAACGAGAGGCAATGTGTGTAATAGTCCGGTTTTGCCTGTCTCGAAAAGTACTGATTCTTCTCAGCCGCCTGTGTATAGGTTTGTGATCGATCTTCGCGAAGTGAACAAGATTGTTGTGCCGCAGTTTCCTGTTGTTCCGGATATTTCTGCTTTGATGACTATGATTCCTGCTTCAGCTGCCTGGTTTTCGGTGATTGATCTAAAGAATTCTTTCTTCAGTATCCAGATTGCCGAGGAGAGTAGAGATATTTTTGGCTTCTCTTTAGGAGGCCGAAGCTTCCGGTTTAAGCGCGCTCCTCAAGGCTATTGTGAAAGTCCATCCATCTATAGTCAGGCTTTGAAAACACAGCTTGATACGATTGTCTTGCCTGATGGTGCTGATCTTATTCAGTATGTCAACGATTTGTTAGTTGCTGCTGATGATGAGGAGACTTGTAAAGAAGCTACTCTTTCTTTGTTGCGACATTTGTCTGACCTCCATCATAAAGTGTCATTTTCGAAGTTGCAGTATTGTCGACAAGAAGTGACCTACCTAGGTCAGCTCTTATCGAAGGAGGGAAGAAGGTTGACCCCAGAACGAATTCAAGCGATTGCGAAAATGAATGTGCCAACTACACAGAGAGAAGTGCGTGCTTTCTTGGGTATTACTTCATACTGTAGGCAGTGGATTCCGAACTTTTCGCTACTTGCGAAACCTTTGTTGGCACTTACTCTTAAGGATACTCCGAATCCTCTTCCTTGGTCTGACGAATGTCAGAAGTGTTTTTCTGAATTGCGTGATGCTTTGTGTTCGGCTCCTGTGTTGGGTACTCCCGACTACAGTAAGCCTTTTACACTCTATGTCCACGAGAGAGAGGGATGTGCATTGTCAGTCCTGACACAGCAGTTCGGCGATAAGCAGCGCCTATGTGCATATTTTTCGTTGACTTTGGATCCGGTAGCTAGAGCGTTGCCGAGTTGTTTGAGAGCTACAGCGGCAGCAGCTGTTTCTATTCGACAGTCTGCTGGTTTGGTGATGGATAATACGTTGATTGTGATGGTTCCACACGCAGTGGATACTTTATTAAACAGGACTAAAACACAGCACTTGACTAGTGCTCGATTGTCAGGTTACGAGTTGACGCTTTTGGCGAGTCATGTACATATAAAGCGATGCAACACGTTGAATCCAGCTACGTTGTTGCCGATTTCTGTAGAGACAGATGTTCAGGAACAGCATGATTGCTTTCTTAGGACAGAGGAAAAAACAAAGGGTAGAATTGATTTGAAAGATACTCCTCTTGCGAAGTGTGATGGTACCTTATGGGTAGATGGTTGATGCTTAGGCTTCCGAATGGCAATACGACTGCAGCATATGTGGTTACGACTTTGCATACGATTATCGAAGCTGCACGTATCCCACAAAATTCAGCTCAAGCAGCAGAGTTGATTGCACCGACAAGAGCGTGTGTGTTGTCGAAAGGAAAGAGAGTGACTGTGTATACCGATATGGTATATCTAGGGGGTTCACCCAAACATAGTCACTGGGACCTGGGTCGTTACAGTACTGAGAAGGAGGAGTCCCAGTGTGAATAGGCAATAAACACAAAATTATCCAAAAAAAAATAGAAATACAATGAATGAATCCGCATTGTTTTTATTCACAATGTGGATATTTTTGTCAGATATAGTATCTGGTAGTACAAATTTCAAATTGTTGTACAGTGCCCCAAGGGGAGAGGGGGAAGTGATAAGGTGAGGATAGTGTGGTAAAGGGAATCGTGACAGTAAAATCAACCAAGTATCAAAGCTGCATTTGTATGTCAATTTCAATATACAAAACAATAGACCATAGGTTCAATGCATCACTGGATATGTATCATACTTCACAAAATACATTAATGTTGAGATATTGGCGTGAAGCTGATGGACAAGAAGCAATTGTCGACGTTTCGACCCTCAAATTGTTGCAGGAATTATTGGTACCCTTGCTGTGGGGTCTTCATCAGGACAGGGTGCGGGGCAGGCAACCTAGTCAATATATATTACAGGGGTTAATTAAATATAATTGATTATCTGGTCATGAGTCACAACACAAATAGTTGAATTTAATTGAATTTAAATTAGCACACATTAGGGGATGGAGCATACCAATTCAATTGATGCTCGACTTGTAAATTAATGGACGGAATGGCTCATCTGGAAAGATGTTCAAATCTTGGAAAAAAGAAATGAAAGAACTTATTAAGGAATCAATGTCATTAAAATGGTGGAGACCCGTAGGTCTAGAAGAAGAAATGGGCATATCGTTATTAGCATCGTTGCTAAACATGGCAGTGCAGCTCATAAGGAGTATATACGAACTGAGTATTAACTTACAATTAGGGCGTGCTTGAGCGGTAGAAATCGAATCAGAGCCCGGGGACGGTGGACAAGGCAATATCTGTAGAGAGAAGTCTAATTTAGATTTGAAGCCACGCGGAGCACAACCTTGTCCGTATTGAACGTTAAGTAGAACAGCTTACCCGAGGATGGATTTGGGCTGTTCTAGTGTCCGTGGGCAATTGTGTAGAAGAGGCCGCTACTCAGTATCTGTGGGGAAATAACACGGAAAACGTGTCATTGTCTTTAAATCCTGAGTCCGGGCTACATAGGGCCAAGAGTATAGGGAAGTATAGAGAAGTATACACTCACCGACAACCGAGTAAATCTGGCGTGTTGTCTTGCTCGTGTCGGCAATGGCGAACCGAGCTTCCTGGTTGTGGCAGTTGCTATGGTGACAGCGTCACGTGACCACGGAGTGAGGTGTGGACAGTGTGGAAAGACTATTGGCCATAACCGATCGTAAAGCAAGTCAAAGAGACTGCAGCTGTTATGTAAATACCAATGTGTGTACTGTGCTTTGTTGCTCCTTCGCGGGATTTTTATCATTACCTTGTGGTTATAGCAACTAATTCCCATCCCGGTTGATTGATCAGCGCTTTTTAGTGTCTCTATGCATCTACGCATAGTCAGTATCAATATTGCCATGATTCAATGCTGCCATTGATCAGGTCTTCTTTGGCACACCAAGAACTGTAATGTACATCTCTTTCATGGTAATGCCTCTTGCAGCAAACACTCACTGAGCAACGTTTCAATAAGAAAAACACCCGGTTGTTATCAACGGCATCTGTCACAATAATATTAGAACTTTTCCAATACATTGAACCTACAATTATTCTTAAACTTCACATTATCTCTTTGACTCGCTTTACGATCGGTTATGGCCAATAGTCTTTCCACACTGTCCACACCTCACTCCGTAGTCACGTGACGCTGTCACCATAGCAACTGCCACAACCAGGAAGCTTGGTTCGCCATTGCCGACACGAGCAAGACAACACGCCAGATTCACTCGGCTGTCGGAGAGTGTATACTTCTCTATACTTCCCTATACTCTTGGCCCTATGTAGCCCGGACCTATGGTCTATTGTTTTGTATATTGAAATTGACATACAAATGCATCTTTGATACTTGGTTGATTTTACTGTCACGATGCCCTTTACCACACTATCCTCACCTTATAACTTCGCCCTCTCCCCTTGGGGCACTGTACAACCGTTTGAAATGTGTACTACCAGATACTATATCTGACAAATATATCCACATATGAATAATAACAATGCGGATTCATTCATTGTATTTCTAAATTTTTTGGGATAATTTTGTGTTTATTGCCTATTCACACTGAGACCCCTCCTTCTCATTACTGTAGTTGTGTACACCGATAGCCAGTATGCGTTTGGTGTTGCCCATAGTTTTGGGCGTTTATGGAAGGAACGTGGGTTCCTTACGTCTCATGGTACGAAGATCCAGCATGGTCAGCTGGTGAATGAGCTTCTTGAGACACTTACGTTGCCGACGCAAGTTGCGATCGTGAAATGCAGTGCACATAAGAAAGTTACAGATGATGTTGGTCGTGGTAATGCGTTTGCGGATGAAGTTGTGAAAGAAGCGGCGAAAGATGTGACGAGTCGAATGTATGTTGCGGGTCCAGCGAGATGGGTTCTTGATAGAGGAATGTGTGAGGATACGATAGAGAGTGTGAAGTCAATACAGGCTGAAGCTACGGAGAAAGAATTGAGTGTATGGAGAGAGAGTACGGGAAAATTGGATTCGACTGGTTGTTGGGTTGAGTTGTCAGAGCATCCCCGATGGTTGTTACCTGATGTGTATGTGCTTCGTTGTTACGATGGTGCATGGAATGGCTCACATTAGTGCGAAAGGGATTTGTAAGTTGTTGGCTCCAGTATGGCAGAATGCTGGAATTCCTAAGTGTGCAGAGAATTTGGTCAAGAATTGTATGGTTTGTCTGATGTATAATCCTGGCAAGGGAACTCCAACTCCAGCTGGTCACTTTGCGCCTCCGACATATCCGTTCGAGGTGCTGCAATTGGATTTTATACACATGGAGAGATGCAATAATTTAAAATACGTCCTTGTAGTTGTTTGTGCCTTGTTGAGATCGGTAGAGGCATATCCCCTGAAAGATAATACTGCCTTGTCCACAGCCAAAGCCCTACTCAAGGAATTCTTTCCTAGATTTGGATTGCCAAGGATGGTGTGGAGTGATAACGGAAGTGAATTTGTGGGTCAAGTCATGAAGAGAGTGTGTGAAGGTTTGGGCATTTGGCAGAAATTTCATGCTGCAAATCACCCCCAATCAGCTGGTTTGGTCGAATGCTACAATGGCACTTTGAAGCTGAAACTAGCCAAGATTCAGGCGAGCTCTGGTCTCCAATGGCCCGATGCTTTGCCATTGGCACTTTTGTCAACAAGAACTACATTGCATTCTCGAGTAGGCCTTAGTCCATATGAAATATTTTTTGGTCGCCCGGCTAACATATGGGGAGTGCAAAGGCCGACAAAGTTTAGCGAGATTGAACATCCTGTGCTGATCGACTATTTGTATGATTTGACGGCTAAATTGCGTGTCTTACACCAACAGGTTTACGATACACTTCCACAAGCATCTGAAGATCCAGGACATGCTATAGACCCTGGCTCCTCGGTATTGATACGCAACTTTAAGCGGACAAAGAACGATCAGACCCGCTGGACTGGACCAATCCAGATCCTTTTGTCGACGCGTACCGCAGTGAGAGTTCAAAGCAAGAAGAACTGGATCCACGGCGTACATTGTAAGAGGGTCCCTTTGCCTCTGCCGTACGACCAGTGGGTCCAGGAGGGTGTTGGTGATTCAGAGACTGAGACTGTGCCACGTTTCGTTCCATTCAGTGATGCGCGTTTGGTTGGGACAAGTTCTGAACGTGAGGACGACGACATTTTGCAAGAAGCTGTGTCTCCATCTGCAAGACTGGACACTACTGAGCCTGAGTTGTTGTTTCGAGATCAGACATTGCCTGGTAAAGACCGCTATAATTTGCGGCAAACAAACAATGGACAAATAAATAATTTCTTTCTATTTTTGAAACTACGCTTTCTCATCCGAAAAGCTGTTTTGACCTATTTTTCTTTTTCGAACCGCCATCCGGGTTCAGATGTTGGAATATTGTTGGAATATTGAACTTACGCCGGCCTACTTAAAGCTCCACCCTTTTCAACGCGCAGCAGTGACGCGCAGGGTGGCACCTTCCCTGTACCTGAGTCGTGCCAGAGTCCTGCCCGTCTGCGCCCGTCAGCGTTCCGGCAGCAGACGGGGCAGGACGGCTGGTTGGCACTTATACCTGTTTGGTGCACTATTCTTATTTGTTCAGATCATGTCGCTTTCCTACACTTCGGAGACCCTTCTAAACCTTCGTCCTCCGGTAGGTCGCTGCCATTATGTTTTCCCCGGTAGTCGTGCTCTAAGGAAAGGCTGCACGGACTGCGGCTGGCGTCTTTCCAAATATGAAAAGCCCATACTGACTCACCAACTGACCCCAGCTGTCTGCTTACTTCTTAACACACGTTCCTTGGGCTGCCACGCGCTGGACATTTGGAATCTGCTTTATAACTCTAATATATCCTGCCTTTTTCTAACAGAAACCTGGCTTAATGACACCTCAGCCCCTGACTTAGTCAACGCCATCCCTCCTAACTATTCCATCATTAGGAGGGATAGATCATCTGGGCGTGGGGGCGGTGTTGCCATCATAGTAAATAATCAGCTGCGCTGTACCACCTTTCCGATTGACAACATTCAGGAAACCGAGGCCCTCGGCTTCACACTTCATCTGTCCTCCTCTCAGGCATGCACCGGCATCCTCTTATACAGAACCCCCGGCCCCTTAGGCTCTTTCTTGGACGAATTACAGGTAGCACTCTCAGTCCCTTGTCTCAAATCGGAGCATTGCATACTTCTTGGTGACCTAAATAAGCATATGGATGAGGCCACTAACCCTGATACAATGAAACTTTTTGGATGTTACTACTGCATTAGGACTAATACCGTTTATTCATGAACCTACGCATAATAAGGGTCATATCCTGGACCAAGTCTACTCTACCATCCCTATCAATGCACTAGCTCCACAGCCGGTGCTATGGTCGGATCATTATTTAATTACTTTTTTCCTTTCATGTGCCCATCCTTCTAGAACGAAACCTATTATCTCTTCCAAACGAACTTCTAGACCTTTCCATCTTCTCTCAAATGAGATGCTACTGCAGGCCATGATATGCACACCCTGTACTCTATCAGGCGACGTGGAAGATGATCTAGCCCATTTTGCTGAGTGGCTTACGGCAAGACTGGCGATTCTCGTGCCTGAGAAAATAGCTAAATCTGGGACCAAACGGCCCTCTGCCCCTTGGTTCACCTCTCAGCTTAGGGAAGCTCGCCAAAACTGCAAGAGAGCTGAAAGAGCCTGGAGGAAGGATTACAATCCTCTGGAGAAAGTAAAACTTAAAAATTTGACTAGATCCTACCACAAGTTGTTGTGGAGTGAAAAAAAATCCTATCTTGAACGTCGCATTGATGAATCAGAAAACTCATGTAAGGAAATCTTTAAAATTGTCAAAGACTTTACTTCCCCCTCCCTAGGCATCCCCACTCAGTCTCACTCAGAACCTTGGCTGACTGAACTGGCGCATTACTTTGTAGACAAGATAACTTCCATCCAAGTTTCCCTTGCTGTTTATTCTAAACAATCTAAGGTTGTTCCACCAGGTGCCCTCTCCTCCTCACAACCTGTCTCAGCTTCCACTCTCTGGGAATTCCCCCCGTTGAGTCTTGCTTCCTCATTAGACCATCTGACAGGACTGAAGTCGGGCTCACCTCTTGATCCCTGCCCAGTTTCTTGTCTCAACAAGTCAAGTCAAGTCAAGTCAATAGATTTATATAGCGCGCTACATACCCGGAGGGTCTCAAGGCGCTTGAAGAAGGGTGGGGAATTACTTGTCAAATATCCACGTTTTAAGTTGCTTTCTGAATGCTAGGTGGTTCTGAGTAAGGCGAAGGTGAGTGGGACCCCAGCCCTAAATGGCCTCATCAATTCCATCCTTAACTCCTCACTGTCTTCTGGTGTAGTCCCTCGGGCTTGGAAGAGTGCCCTCATTCTTCCACTTCTAAAAAAACCAGCCCTTGATCCTATCGTTCGTTCCAACTACAGGCCAATCTCTCTCCTCCCTGCTCTGGCGAAGGTGGCAGAAAGGCATGTGCACAGATCAATCTCTGATTTCATTGAGGAGAACCATCTGTTGCACAACACTCAATCTGGTTTTCGTGCTAATTATAGCACAGAGACCGCGTTACTTGAAGTCACTGTCGCTATCAGAGAGGTGTTGGATGCTGGAGGAAAGGCCATGTTGGTCATGTTGGACCTGTCGGCGGCGTTCAACACCGTTCCCCATGATACCCTCCTAACACGACTCTGGGAATGCGGTCTTCGGGGGACGGTGTGGAACTGGCTTAAATCCTTTCTAGCCGGCCGTCGGCAAATGATCTGGGCGCCCCCACACTCCGCCGCTATGGCACCTCTGGAAGTAGGGGTCCCTCAGGGGTCTATTCTTAGCCCCCTGCACTTTAACATCTTTCTGGCCCCCCTTGCAGAGGTAGCGGAGTCTTTCGGCGCTCAGATCGTGTCATACGCTGACGACACCCAGCTCTTGTTCACATATGACAAGAATGAGGTGTTTGACGGGACTCGCATCAGAAGCTGCTTAGAGGCAGTCTTTGGTTGGTTCAGAGGACACGGCTTAAAATGCAACTCCGACAAGTCGGAGCTGCTTTTCTTTGGCTGCGCCACTGAACCAAATTGGAAAAGCTGGTGGCCGCAAGACTTGTTTCCACCTGCAAACGCAAGTGTCAAGGCAAAAAATCTAGGAATCATTGTCGACAACGATTTAACCTTTGGGCCTCAAATATCCTGTCTTTCGGGGAAATGTTTCGGGATCCTTCGGATGCTCAGAAAATTTCTCCCCCTGATCTCAATCAACCATCGAAGGGTCATTGTTCAAGCACTTGTTGGGTCTAGATTAGACTACGCAAATGCCCTTTACCTAGGTCTCCCCAAATACCTTGAGAGGAGACTTCAAGTAGTCCAAAACTCAGCTGCCCGGGCTATCTACGGACTCCCTAGACGCGCTAGTGCCTCAGACTTGTTAAAGGAACTGCACTGGCTTCCTATAGCCAAGAGGGTCCTTTTCAAAAGCCTGACGTTGACCTTTAAAGCCCTTCAGGATATTGGCCCTAGCTACATAAGGAAACGTCTTGTTTTTTACAAGCCTAATAGGGCCCTTCGGTCCGCCTTTTTGTCTAAAATGGTTGTTCCGATCATTAAACGCGCCAGACAAGGCGGCCGCTCTTTTCATCACTTGGCTCCCCGTGCCTGGAATGAGCTTCCCCTTTCTCTTAGACAGATCCCCAGCCTTATGTCTTTCAGAAAGGCTTTAAAAACTTGGCTCTTCACCAGATAGGCCCCCGCCTTTCCTATGGTTTGCAGTTATGTTGCCACCCCCGAAGGACTTCTTCGCCAAAGCGCCGGGACACTCCTTCTGGAGTAGCTGTTGCGCTATAGAAGAATCTGATAACATAACATAACATAACATAACAACAGATGTAGGGTCGCGGTATAAAGACTTGGAGTGTTCAGCCGTGTAGACACAAGGTCGACGGTTCTGGTTTGTTCTAGGGCGTTCCCTGGTCTTACAGACGTACATCTAAGCAGAAGAGAACCAACTGCCACGAACAGCACGGTTAGAGGATGGAGTTTTTTGAGATTGAGAGAGCTGTTGTAGAAATGAACTTTAAGACGAGACTGTGTAAACTAATGAGTAGCAAATGTTTTTTGATAACGTGCCTTTTTATGCTACTTAGCATAACGACGTTTTTGGTGGGACATGTTGTTTTCTCTTTTCAAGTGATGTTTGCACCCACCACACAACCTATGTCTTTTCCTATTACTATTTCTTCGCATACTTTTAATGAATGAATGAATGAATCTAATGTATAGATTGGAATTCGTTAATAATTCCTTTGTGCAACTTCTGTATCAGCATCAGTTATTAGTGAACACCACTAATTGCTGGGTGTGCGGTCTTTTGCATCATACTATGGATAAGGGTATTCCTTACCTGGTCCTGCCATTCAGCTATAATGGATCTGTATGGTATATAGGACAATGTTTATCTATGCCCATGAAGTTTACCCCCTGCGTTCTATGAAAGATAGTCCGAGTAATAGTGCTCTAGTGAAGGGAATAGTGGATATGATTAGAGGTATCGATTCCTATGAGACCATTCCTAAAGATGAGACACTAGCTTATATTAGATGGAACATGACTGGATATGGTGTTAGTCTGAGTGAAAAGCAGCGAGGGAAAAGGTCATCTCCGATTTGGATCGTACCCCATCATGGTCATTTTTGTCTGCAAGGTAATGGCAAGAATCCAAGAGCTCAGTTAGGGAAGAGCGTTTGTACTGAGACGTATGTTTTTGCGTCCCAGACTTCCCCACCGTTTTTAGCAGCTAAGGGTATGTATTTTGTTTGCTATGATAGAGCATATACATGGTTGCCCCCTGATTTTTCGGGAACATGTTATGTTTCGGTTCTGTTACCCCCTACGTATACTGCAGCAGCAGATTACCACAGAACGAGAGTAGTTAGAGGTGTCTTCAGTAAGGAAGATACTGCAGGACGAGAATTGGGAGATTTTTTAAAGAGTTTCCTGCCATTTTGGGGACCTACGGTTAACAGTAGGAACATACGGCAATTGACAAGAGTGGTTGAGTCCACCATAGTTGAGACTGCCGGTGCCCTTAGTAATTTGACTGCTGAGCTCCAATCGGATCGTTTTATGACGTTGCAGAATCCTGTTGCGTTAGATGTCATACTTGCAGATAGAGGAGGGGTATGTAAATTGATTCAATCAAGCTGCTGCGTTTTCCTTCCAGACAATGCTCCTACAGTGTACCAGGCCATTTCCAAGCTACATAAGATCATGTGGACGAAGGAGATTGGTCATTGATGGGATGGTTTTGAGGATTGTTATCCACCTGGGGATGGAAGATTCTGATGATCATTGGGATGGCTTTAGCTATTCTTTTCCTGTTCTGTCTTTGTGTACAGTGTGCTCCTGCTATATGTGGCCTTTGTGCTACTACGTGTGCAAGGAGACCTGTCCCAAGAGAGTTACTAAGTAATAGGAGTATGCTCCAGCAACATCTTGATGATCTGATGAATATAGAACTGGATTCAGATTGACATGAGTTTAGGTTATTGCCTATGTAAGGGCAAAAGGAGGGTCTGAGGTTCCGTGAATTCTGAACCCGTTTTATAAAGGTTATGGTTTTGTTACGAATTTGATAGTAGCGAACCGTAACTAGTGAGTGCGGCAAGTACGAGTGTTTCCGCCATGTTAGATCGATGGATTCACTACGTATTTAGGGATTTCGTTCTGAACCCTTGGGTTCCATTTTGTGCATGGCAGCCATTTTGTGGTTGCCCTCACATAGGCCGATGACTACGGCTGAACGAGTCTTTAGTACACGTACACGTTAACTGACTTCTGAATGACCTGAGTGAATTGACCCCTTTGCCTGAAGCTAACCTTGTTAAGCCATTTCCTTGTCCGGTAGTTGATCGAGATTAAGGATCAAAGAACAGGACATTGTTGAGTTTATTACACACACACACACCCCTTATCCTACTTCTCATCTGTTTCTGTTCCTTCTTTTATGGCCTATTTATGGTATGGGTTGTGGTCCTTTATTATGGGTTTGTCCAGCCTGTCCGAGAAAGAATGTTGGGCTTTCCCTTGTAATTGATGGTGGGCTGGACAACTGAAAAGTGGGTTTGTCGTCATGTGATACCTTTTGTAATGATGCCTATGATTGGACAAACTGTAACTAGTGGGTGTTTGTTCAGAATGTGATTTTTAGCATAAAAGACGATGTCTCGCAATACGAAAATTGAGCAGTCTCTGACTAACCTACCCGTGTTGTACTTCGTAGACTTCTGTTCCTGGTTGCAGCCAATAAATTTGATCTCTGACGTCACAGAGAAGTATCCTGTGTCTCTGTATTCTAAGACAGGTGAACCCGAAGACTTTGGGCGTGCCCATGGCGCCGCTGGGTTCTAAAACCCGGTTCTTCACTTCTGCCATATCTAGAAATCGTGTGAGTTGGCCCGGTACACAGTCAAAATATCGAGTTTTAAATTTCGACCTACCAAAATATCGTGTTTGAAATTTCGAAGGGGCAGAATATTGATGTCAAGAATATCGTTGGACAGAATATCGACCCTAAGGTAAGTAATATCAAAATTCTTTATATCGATGTAAGTAATATCGAAGTTAGTAATATCGATAGCATATATATAGATGTAACTAATTTCGATGACACTAATATCGATATTTGTATTATTTTTTTGTTTTTTATTATGTATGTGTTATATGTTTTAGTTAAGTATTTAAAATAAATTATATTATATGTGTATTCATTTTATATATTAATAAATTTATTTATAAGTAAATTATATGTTTTAGTACCGGAGAGGGTTGTGGGTTTATAGGGGAATAGGGAGGGAAGTAATTTAATTGTAATTAATAACATATTTTTTATGTATAATTTATTTTGTAATTAATTATTAATTGTCAACAATTATTTTAATTGATAAATTAATTATATAATTGGTAATTCAGGTTAATTTAAATTAAATGTTATGTTTTAGTAACGGAGCGGGTTGTGGGTTTATAGGGGAATAGGGTGGGAAGTAATTTAATTGTAATTAATAAAATATTTTTTTATGTATAATTTATTTTGTAATTAATTATTAATTGGCAATTAATTATTTTAATTGATAAATTAATTATATAATTGGTAATTAATGTTAATTTAAATTAAATGTTATGTTTTAGTACCGGAGCGGGTTGTGGGTTTATAGGGGAATAGGGTGGGAAGTAATTTAATTGTAATTAATAAACTATTTTTGCATGTATAATTTATTTTGTAATGCATTATTAATTGGCAATTAATTATTTTAATTGATAAATTAATTATATAATTGGTAATTAATGTTAATTTAAATTAAATGTTATGTTTTAGTACCGGAGTGGGTTGTGGGTTTATAGTGGAATAGGGTGGGAAGTAATTTAATTGTAATTAATAAAATATTTATTTATGTACAATTGATTTTGTAATTAATTATTAATTGGCAATTAATTACTTTAATTGATGAATTAATTATTTAATTGGTAATTAATGTTAATTTTAATTAAATGTTATGTTTAAGTACCTCAGCGTGTTGTGGGTTTATAGGGGTATTGGGTGGAAAGTAATTTTATTGTAAATATTTAATTATTTATACATTTTTAGTTATGGATACTTAATGTATTAAATAATTATTAATTGGTAAATAATAATTTCAATAGATATTTATTTTTTAATTGTCAATTAATATTTGTAATGTTTAAATAATTTTTAATAGCTAGAAAAAATAATTACATAATTGTTAAACATTTTTTTTTAAATATTAATTAGTATAATGTATTTTAAGTTTTAATATTGATTTAAATGTAAATAATATTTTAGTGTTATGATAAATAATTTATTCTTTAATATGTAATATTTGGTGAGTAATATTTAATACTTATTATTTATTGTTGTTTGTAGTTAATTTATTGTCAATAAATTATTCAAATGTAATTGGCTTTATTAATTATTAATTGTTTTTTATTGATGTTGATGTATTTGAAAAATTAATAATACATTATTTCAAATATAAATATTATTTAGAAGTATGTTAAAATAAAAATCTATGTTATTAAACGCTTTCCCTACTGTTGCAACGTTTGGAGTTGGAATAGTAATTTTTCCCTCTACGCTATCCAAAGCTTTCCCTACTATTGCATTCTCTGGAGTCGGAATAGTAATTTTACCCCCTACACTATCCAACGCATTCCCTACTGTTGCACTAATTGGAGTGGGAATAGTCATTTTTACCTACCCGCTATCCAACGCTTTCCCTACTGTTGCACCCACTGGAGTGAGAATAGTAATTTTTACCCGTACGCTATCCAACGCTTTCCCTACTGTTGCACTCACTGGAGTGGGAATAGTAATTTTTACCCTCCCGCTATCCAACGCTTTCACTACTGTTGCACTCTCTGGAGTGGTAATAGTAATTTTAACCCCTACACTATCCAACACTTTTCCTACTGTTGCACTCACTGGAGTTGGAATAGTAATTTTTACCCGTACGCTATCCAACGCTTTCCCTACTGTTGCACTCTCTGGAGTGGGAATAGTAATTTTACTCCCTACACTATCCAACGCTTTCCCTACTGTTGCATCCTTTGGAGTTGGAATAGTAATTTTTACCCGTACGCTATCCAACACTTTCCCTACTGTTGCACCCACTGGAGTTGGAATAGTAATTTTTACCCGTACACTATCCAACGCTTTCCCTACTGTTGCACCCTATGGAGTTTGAATACGCTATCCAATATAATTTATATTTATTTATTTGGGAGTGGTGAGAGGGATAATATTAGCCTCCGTTGACTTCAATTAAATCAAGATTCTCTTTGCATGTTAATTGGAGAATGGCGAGTCTCCGATTAGTATGCTGAGAGAATCTTGATTTCATTAAAGACAACAGAGGATAACATTAAGCCATAACCTTTTATTGCTGCCCCAACATGCAGCCCGTTATAGAATATAGAATAAATCATAAACAAAACATTCCAGTTATTGAACTTTCAAGACAGTATGTGACTCCATGTCACTAAGGATAGTCCTCTTTTAGGCTGCAATAAAAACGGAAGCTGCTCCTTGGATTGACTGGAAATAATTTTTACTACAACACAGTATCTAAAAGGAAGAAGAAACCAAGTTCTTCTGAAGTACATAATCATTTACCTCCGAAAAGAAAACAACGTAATGATACAAACACAATAAATTATTGTTCACAACTCTATTTATTCAAATGAAACTAATCCATTTGGGAGTGGTGAGAGGGACAATATTAGCCTCCGTTGACTTCAATGAAATCAAGATTCTCTTTGCATGTTAATTGAAGAAAGGCGAGTCTCTGATTAGTATGCTGAGAGAATCTTGATTTCATTAAAGACTACGGAGGCTAGCATTATGCAATCAGCTTTTATTGCTGCCCCTTTAAAGAATACTAATGCATCAAAATACATTAGAATGTTCATAAGGGAGTATAGTTATCCGGTGCATCAAGTCACCCTCTTTTTGCTGCTTCGAAACAAGAAACAAACCACCTCTGTGATTTCTGTCACATTCTAGTAAACATTATCTAGAGACAATGGAGAAGAAAAAGCTCACAGTAAATGAAATCCAACCTGTGAACACCAGAATTTTAGAAAACCAACCTTCATAGAACAATACATTTTTGTACAAACATTTAGACCAAGATATATTAGAATCCACACTCTTAGAATACTCACCTTTAAATTCCTCTCTACAAGGGTGAGGAGGGTGGGATAATGTTAGCCTCCGTAGGCTTTAATGAAATCAGCATACTAATTGGAGATTCACCATTTAATTACAAGGCCTGATGCAACCATTATGCATGTTTGAAGCCAGCAAAAACTATATTATTAAAATGCTACACTGGTCTCAAATAAAACTTTGCAAAAGTATTTGCATTAGACCAGTCGCCTGTTTAAAGTATTTCAGGCAGGGAACCATCTACCCAAAAGACATTACTAGCCGTGGCCCTCTTGAAGAATTGGCTCAACACCTTGAAAGGTCTACCCCAGCTTCGCTCATAATCATGTCCACCCATCGGGCAGTGTGACCGTAGATAAAGGTTTATAAGGTTTTTCATAGGATATAAAAGCTGATCAACGCCATGTGACCTAAACTCCAAGACTTTGCTCTTGTACTCCTTTGCACGTCTTACCACACATAATTACTCACAATTATGGAAAAAGGGTTGAAGACTGAATCTGTCATAGTCTTTGTTTTTTTCCAGACGTCAAAATGTGTACACCATTTGATGAGTAGAATCTATTAGATAATTCTAATGCTTTCATGTCTAAGACTTTTCTAAAATAAATTAAACATAATAAGGTTGCCAATTTCATGGATATTTATTTAAGGGAAAGGTAAGTATTGTATGTCCAGGATCTGAAGAGCTTATAATCAGATTGACTTCCCAGAGTGACTCATAACACGCCCTAAGGGGTCTTTCTTAGTCTCACACCCTTCATCATTCTTCTTATTAAAGGATTACTACTGATTGCCAAAATATTAATCAGAGTATGACCAGAGGAAATTGTAGATATATAACAATTGATTGTCCTATAATAAAGGCCAGAGTTAAAAAGCTTTGCTAAATAATTGGGCAACTGCTGTACAGCGACTTCCATAGGACCCAGATCCCTTTCCATGCACCAATCACACAATTGTTTGCCAAACACCCCTGCATCTTTTTCTTGTTCCTGGGGCCCATGACCCATCCATTCCATCTTTAGCTTCAACTGAAAAGCCTCAATATCAACTTGATCCCCTGAAATCCTCCAAACAAGAAGTTTCATTTTCCCCTCTAAGCCCAAAGGGTGTTTCTCTCAATCTGAACCCTGAAGTAGACCCAAGGATACCGGGACAAGGAGTGGAATGGCTACAACAAGTTCCATCACTCCCGGGAACCAGACGTCAGACCTTCATAAGGGAGTGTTGGACAGGCCACATGAAGGGCTTGCTTCCCCCCCGCATGACAGGGCCCGAGCCCCGGCCCTCCAGGTGTTACCCACAGAAGCACCCCGCACCCCGTCTCATACGGGACTCCTGCCCCCGGACATCTCTGTATCATGGGGCCGAACCACTACCGGCCCTCGCCCGGCCCGGCCGCCATCTTGGACACTGCACCACGAGGCCGCGTGGCCTCAGATCGACCCTAACCCTGGGCCTGGCCAGGCCCCGACATCCCGGCACCACCATCCACCCAGGAGGTGACCGGACCACTTGGCAGGTCAATGGGAGAAAGAAGTGTCGATGGCTCTCCCCCGCCAGGTGCCGATCGCCCCCCAGCTCCCCCGGGCGCTGGCTCCACCCCCCTGCTGGGTGTCTGGACTCCCTCATCCCGGACCTCCCGACCTCCAAGTGCAAGGGTCCGGACATCAAAGGGCGCCAGACCTATAACTGGGGCAGCCCCAGAGCGGGAAGGCAGTTGTATCCTGGAGTCGAGAGACACCGTGAAGAACTCATCCTTGACGGACTACTGGCGCTGCCGTAGCCCTGCCTTGCGAACTATCATCTTGCCTGCTGGCGCTGCCGCAACCTTCTGCATCCTTCATCCTCGTCGGGACCTGCTGGCGCTGCCGCGGACCGTTGTAACTACCACCTTCACCGGGACCTGCTGGCACTGCCGCAACCTTCTGCATCCTTCATCCTCGTCGGGACCTGCTGGCGCTGCCGCGGACCGTTGTAACTACCACCTTCACCGGGACCTGCTGGCGCCGCCGCGGACCGTCGCTACCTACAATCATCTCGGGACCTGCCGGCGCTGCCGCGGCCCGTCCAGCTAGAACGCCGAGCTTGAGGATTGTGAGCTACTCATCACTCCATCGCATCTACCAGATTGGTAACAAGACTGTCCCGCTACCCCCTTCCCATCCAAGAGACTAGAATCGAGGGGACCCCTGAGTCCAGACCTCCTTGTACCATTCCACCGTACTTAAAGATTGCTTATAAAGAACGTTAAACCTTATCTTTGTGTGGTGTACGTCTGTGGGGGGGAAGTTACTCGTCTGTACGATTGCTGGAGACGGCTCTCCCTGGAGACCTCTCCCCTTGTCCTCGGCCGACCCTCCCGGTCCGTCTAACAGGGAGTCACTAGGATAATGCTGCAATGTTCTAGTCTTACTTTCCACAACACTCTCTAAATCATGGAGAACGGGAGAAAGGCATATCCCTAGTTCTTGCCCCAGTGTTGGAGAAAAGGGTCCACAGACACTCCTTTTGGATCTGGTTTCCAACAGAAATGCAACGGTACTTGTAAGGTTACTCTGCTTGCAAATAAGTCTATCTGAATTGGCCCCCATATGTCTTGTATTAGTGCGAAAACCTATGGCTCTAGCATCCAATCGCTGGAATACTGGAGAAATCTGGAATGCTCGTCCTCCCTTACCTTATGAAGACCTGGAATGTATTCCCCTCTTAACACAATTTTATTTTGTGTTCCCAACAAAAATACCAAATGTGTTTTGCCAACTCTGCCAAGGCTTTTTATCTTGCGCCTACTAATCGATTTATGGATGAAACTGCTGTGAAATTTTCTAATTGAATCATTGTTTTTGACTTTATCAACAAATCCCTGAAACTCAGTACGGCATTCAGACCAGCCAGAATCTTTAAGCAATTTATGTGGAGTAACTGCTCTTCTCGTGACCATTTTCCACCTGTTTCTAAATTGCCTAGCCGGGCTCCCCAGCCCCAGGTGTTAGCATCTGATTCGAGGGCAAAGTCTGCAACATTCCCGAAGACGGCCTGCCGTTCCACGCTTCCAGATTCCTCAGCCAGCATTCCAGATCCTCTCGAGCATCCTCTGATAGGGGGGAGAATCCGCATACCATAACCCTTTCATTAAGCCCATTCCTTTCAACCTCTGTAGGCCCCCGTAGTGTAGAGGGCCCGGGCATGTGGCATGAATGGAAGATGACAAAGACCCAGATCTCTCAGAAGAAGTGATGCTTTGGACAAAACTGATCTCGTCTCCTTCTTTATCTTTGTCACTTTCTCATGATGAAGAACTAATTGAGATACGATCAAATCTACTTGGAACCCTAGAAACTCTATGTCCCGTGTGGGGACCATTCAGACTTCTCTCTATTCACTATGAAGCGCAAGCTCTCCAGGAGTTCTGTTGTCCAAGACAGATGCTTCGGAATCTCCAACTTGTCCAGAGACATAATGAGGATATCGTCCACGTATCTGAGTAGACTAACTCCTCTCTGTCTGAGGAAGCTTACCATGGGATGAAGCACCTTGGTGAAACACCACGGATCCAAGGACAGCCCAAAGGGCAGTGGCAGAGGAATTGATAAATGACGCCCTTTCATGAGAAGCAAAGATATTTCTGGCTGTCGCCGTCCATTGATATGGTGAAGTCAGCATCTTTGAGGTCCAATTTAACCAGCCAATCCCTGGCCTACAAAATGTTCCTCAAAGGATTGATCCCTTCCATCTTGAAATATCTGTATATGAGAAAGTTTTTTAATTCCCTTAAGTTCATAGCAGGGCACCAGCCTTTGTCATACATTTTCACCAAAAAACTTTCCCACAAAACCCCCTGCTAACTCAAATTCTGGGACCTCAATTAATGCCCCTTAGTCTAACATTTGGGACACTTCTTAGTCTAGGAGCGACATTTTCTCTGCATCCAAAACCAACTTATCAGTTGGGCTGGAAACACCCAACATTCTATTGTGAAGCCTCCAACAGGCTCTAACACGAAGTGCCTTGTGTTATTTTTTCCCATTTGTGGATAAACAATCGTAACCCTCCTCCCAACTTTATGAGGGAAGGCGAGGTGCTGCTCACCTAGGTATCCTCCGTTTGAGGTCCTTGACCTTCCTCCATGGTTTCTTGATGTTCTCCCTCTCTGAAGGTAGAAGTTCGAGTTTTAGTGGTAACTTCTGCTGTAGGTACCCAAGCCTCTTAGTTCTTGTGGGAAAAACGGGGACCTAAAGGCTCTGAGGCTGACAGCCAGTCCCCCCCTGTCAGCCCATCCAAAAATAGCACACAAGCCAAAGACTCTGTGCATGCTAGTTTGAGCCTTACTGAATGCTGTGAAGGTGGAAACATCTTTTCCAAGTGATTTTACAAAGTTTTCTCTTCAAAAAGAGGCCCTTAGTATCCCCCATGTCTTCTCTAGAGGACCGATTGGCCAACTTAGGATTCATCCTCATTAATACTGCCTTCCGTCTCTCTGTAATCAGGTTAGCAGTAGCATTACCCATCATTCATGTGGCATGCTGTGCCCAACCCCTGAGAAGGCTAATGTTTACTGAACCATTCTTGGCCCTGGCATCTTCTGCCATATCTAGAATACGTGTGAGTTGGCCCGATATATCAAGGACTTTATACTGACATTGTTTCAAACATTTTTCATTATCCTTTTTAGGGTCCTTTCTGAATTTAAACAGAAAGGTTAAAAGTTCCTCGTCCAGATTGGGTGTATTGTAGACTTTATCCTCCGTGGAGGGTCTACGACTCTCCGTTCATAATAAATTGTGAGTTTTCTTGTCCGGTGGCTTCCTTACCCAGTGCGCAAGGTACTTCGACACGTGGCCCATAGGCCACCATTCCGCGCTGCTCAGATGTTTAATTGCAGTGAGACAAACATCTCACCCTCAAAGGGGTCCTTATGTAGAGCTTTGGTCCAGGTCCTCATCTAGACCCCCAAGGCATCATGGCTGTCCTGGAGATCAAATAGAAATTCGTCCATTTCCATATCATCAAAATCAGTGTTCTACTGAGGAGTTAAGACTGCCTCTTTAATCTTTTGTGCCTTGAAGGTCACTCCTTCCCATCATGCTTGTACGGACAACCTTGGTATGTCCCCTGTCAAGGTGGCCTCTTTCTTCTGTGCTGCTAAGAGCACCGCTCTCTATTGTAGCGCAGAGGCCACCAGTGCCGTGGGCGTGGTTGAACGCCTTCTCGATAGGTTTCCTCCTATGGAAACCCTGCCCCCTCTCTGGGGTTCAGAGGTAGAGGGGGAATCTCCATCTATGCGTATCCTGTTGAGGAGCAGCTAATAAAAGAGGAGGATGACTTTGTGCGCTGAATATTTATAATCCCTTATAAACATTGAAACGTTTGATGATGTATTACTATTCTTTAAGGGGCTGCATGTTGGGGCAGCAATAAAAGTTTATTACATAATGGTAGCCTCTGGTCTTGTAATGAAATTGTCATTCATTACTAGACCGGAGACGACTAATATGTACGGTTAAAGCTCCCCAGCGCCACGCTACTCACATGCTCCACTGGTTTGAGGTAAAAGCTTGGCCCTTTTTTATTTATTTAATTTATTTAAAAGAGTTTTTATAATGCTGGCTAGACCCGAAGGTATCAGAGCGCTTTACAAGAGAATCAACAATGTAACAGAAAAAGATCAACAATTACACAATACATTAAAAAAAATAGGCAATACAATTAGGAGAGGAGAGAAAGGAGAGAGAAAAGTAGTGGAGGGGGCAGGGGAGGTGAGAAAAGGGAACAAAAATAAGAGACAGAGTCCTCATTTCTGTATGCCCTGAACCAATTTCAAGATAATTAAGGTGGATGACACAGTTGATAATTATTAGCTCACAGTCATCTCTCTGTTGTATTAAGGAAATGCATATATTCTTTAAATTCACTGGGCAATATTCCTGCATTTGTCTGTAGCATCCTTTAACACTTGGGGGCATATTTGTAAATATGTCCCTAGTTATCTGACCGGATTTCACCATACTAAGTCTGTGAACATGTCTCTTGGATGGTGGGTAGTTAAAATTAGCTGCTTTATATTTCAGTCTGAAGTAGAGTGATCTATTTCATTTTTGCTTTTGGTAAGTACTTTTGCTACTTCCAGTCAATCACGATAGTGGTAGAACCCTCACCCCAGCAGTGCATGGTTCTTCAGGGGATTCTGCCATCTAGCAATGGGAAGCATCAGGAGCGCGAGCGCGAGCATGGAAAACAAAATATGCTCCCACCCAGCAGGAATATTTTTTAAGTTCCTGCCTTGTAGGAGCAGGGATGTCTTCTTCTTTTTTATTTTTTATTTAAAAGAGTTTTATGTAGCGCTGGCTAGACCCGAAGGTATCAGAGCGCTTTACAAGAGAATCAACAATTCCACAATACATCAAAAAAGCAAAAAACAAAAAACAAATAGGCAATACAATTAGGAGAGGAGAGAAAGGAGAGAGAAAAGTGGTGGAGGGGCAGGGGAGGTGAGAAAGGGAGGATAAGGGAAGAGACAACAAGGAGAGATGAAAGGAAGTCTGTCTAAAGACCGACTGGGTAGGTGACGACCAAGGCGGGAAACCACGGTCCATCTTCCCTATAGTTAAACCAGGTAGCTCCATCGGGCATCAGACAAAATAGCTAGATCTCAATTGACGAGGGAAAATTCACAGATAAACAGGATGGGGACTAAGGTGAGGGCAAAGGTCAGTAGCAGGAAGGTGGAGAAGAGTAGAGCGGAGAGAAAAGTTTAATATAGCGCTGGCAGACCCGGCGGTATCAGAGCGCTATACATAACGAGGTACAGTTGCTTCAAGAACGTAGTTACATAATTACAACAGTTTCAGGAACAAAAATGAAGGAGAAATAGGAGTTATTTAAAGGCATGGGTTAGGTGTGGGGAGAGGAAATGGAGGCAGGGGAGAGAGAAATTAGGGGGAGTGAGGGAGGAAAGAGGAGAGGGAGGGGTTGGGAAACGCAAGGAGGACTAGAGAAGAAACAGAGTCAAAAGAATGGAAGGGTAGGAGACGGTCCAGGGGGGGGACCAGAGCCAAGCTCCTCAAAAGCTGCATAGGATAACTCCATCGGCCAGAGGTTGCTCGGTCGACCGAAGTACAACAAAAGGTAGAGATAACAGCC
Source organism: Lissotriton vulgaris (assembly GCF_964263255.1). Lineage (NCBI taxonomy): Eukaryota > Metazoa > Chordata > Amphibia > Caudata > Salamandridae > Lissotriton > Lissotriton vulgaris. The sequence goes on from NC_141690.1 coordinate 279,845,036, forward strand.
AAGATGGATCGGCAAAATACAGGGAGGGGCCGATCACGATGCAAGGTGAATGGGTTCCCAGCGATAATGGGAACATTCCTAAACCTCCAATTATGTGAGATTCCCTAAACATTGGACTCTCTCAGAAGGTTACCTGAGACTCCAGGACAGAAAAGCAGGATCCCTCCCCAACAAGGGGAGAGGGAGTACTTTGGCAAGGGGTACATTTAAAGGAGGCCAGTTAAGGCCTTTACCAATGTCATGTGAATCCCAAGCACTGTGGACTCTCTCCGAGGGGTCTCTGAGACTCCGGGGCATGAATGCAGGATCCCTCCCCAACAAGGGGAGAGGTAAAGCTTTGGCAAGGGGAACAATTAAAGGAGGACCCAAGGCGCCTATATCCTTTGAGCAGCTAACCTTGAAGGAAGAGGGGAAATAGATCAGAAACAGTACACTGACAAGGTCTAAAATGAAGGGGCTATCAGAGAAAGAGCGTGGGCAGAGAAGGAAAGACGTGGACACACTGGGAAAAATGAATGCAGAGGGAAAGGGAGGATGTGGACCTGTGGAGAGAGATTCAACTGCCATAGAAAGGGCGGGCAGGTGTAAGCAGGCTCAACAGGGAACAGTCAACGGAGCTGGCAAAAAACCCCAGAGGAGTCGGTGTGCAAGCAAGGGTAATGGTAAGAGACAAAATTAACAGAGAGAGTAAAGAAAAGAAGTAGTGCAGTACAATACGAACCATAGTATTAGAACATGAAGTCATGCAAATAATCAGGGGGGGGACATAACATGAGAGAACAGAGGTATCAATAACAATTTTAAAACGATGTAAAGAATGTTTGCAAGTGTACCACCCGCCCAAAACACTTTGCCGCCCTTTGCACCCCTAGAAGAGTGTGCCCCAAACTTGGATAGATCAACTTTAGCCTCTGACATTATCGCTCTTACCCACCATGATATCCCAGCGGCGGCTCTTTCGCTAGGGAGGAGGAGCCTCGCCCCACTGCGCGCAGAGTCAATTGAAAAACGAAATGATCTAAATACAGATCATTTTGTTTTTTGTCCTGTGAATGAGTCTTGGGGGCGGGGCCACAGCACTGCAGCAAGGGTGGCGGGGAGGGCGTTGGAGTGTTGGGCCCCGCTGTCAGTGCGCATGATAGTTTGTCCGGCCGCCTCAGGCTGGCAAACCGTCATGCGCTCTGACTTCTCTCCAACCCAGCTGTGTTGCTAGTTGGAGAGATCAGCGGGTACAGGCCCCAGCTCCTGATGGAGCGCAAAAGCAGTGCTCTCCGCCCTATCGCTGCGCTGCTCTCATTCTTTTTTTATTATTATCTCAGCCCCCTCATGCTGCCTTCCCTGTGTGGTCCCCCCCGTGCCCTGCCCGCGCTGCTCACCACATTTCCCTGACACCAGCCGCTACTGCAAGCTTCTCCTTTTAGTCCAGGTGTGTTCGGGCCAGTGAGGCTGGCGTGGAGCAGTTCTTCCTGTACGTGCATGGTCAGTTCTGGGTAGAAGAGACGGCCCTGGCTGCTCCTTCTGTGCGGTGAGGCGATCCAGTGAAACCTGACAGCGGAGGCTCTGTGCGACTGAATTCAGTGTGTGAAAATCTAAGAAGGAGATAACGGACCCTAGAGGCTTACCGCAAAAAGAATAGAAAACGAGGGAGAAATCGAACTCCGGTTCGAATGCCATTGAAAGACAGAGAATATAAACGTCGTCTCATTCCATGAGAAGAATATAAGGGACTCAGACATATTGAGCACGACCTCCCCTCCCTCCAAGAGGGGCTGGATGGTGCACAAGGAGAAATTAACCACAAGCACAGCATAACGCTCCTCGCGTCGATAGTAATGAAGATACCGCCAGCCTAAAAGATAAAGACAATTAACAAAGCCCTGGTGAGGGTTCGAGAACTGGTTCCTCGAACCTGAAACGCGTCGGCATACCAGCAAGAGTTAACTATATCATTGAGTGATAAAACAACTATATACCACTTTACTCTTGTGATCTAATGTCGCTTAGCTTGTCTTTAAATAGAAATTGATTTGTAAATATGAATGAAATGCTTTTTGTAATGTTTAATGTTTAGTGTTAATTGGATGCACTGTTGATTTAGATTTATGTACTGTTTGCCAAATGCTTAGTCATGTTGTATATGTTTTAAATGTACATTCTTTTTCGCCGATGAAAAATAAGTTTAAAAAAAGGATAGAAACAAAAAATACGAATAATTGGTATAAATAAAAGTACATGACCAGGTCTAATTAATTGGCATTTGGTCTTGATGAAATAACTGTATGACTATGATATGAGGTTTGGGCACTGCCACCCCCCTTTTTTCTGGGGAGTGTGAGACCAGCACATACTGGGGAGTCATGCCCCAATGACAGAGTGTAGTGCCAGGGAGAGGTGTGCAGGTGATCAGGCGCTACAGCCGACCAAATGCACAAGCTGCAAGGAGGGTTTAAAGGACTCTGTACAGGTACATTGTACACGCAGCTCACCTGATAGGGTCACAGTATATACACGCCTAGCACACGCCTAGTACACGCATCTCAAGTATACAGACCGCGCAGAAGGTGCAACAGCTTCTTGGAGTGATATACAGACACAACATGAAGCATGGCACTGAGAAACAGACAGCATTGTAAATACCGGCTCCTGGCACCTTGGATCATAGGTGCAATGTATGGATATCTCTCAAGCCGCAGGTACATTTTACCTCCACTTCATCGGCTTTCAGCAGGAGCAGGATGCTGGGGTCTCGTGTGTTGTAGGTAGAGATGCTGCCTTACATGGTGTATATGTGCTATTTTACAATCAGTGGCCTACAGCAGGAGCATTAACCCTCCAACCTACTAAAGCAGATGCCCACAGATTATACACACAATACTCTGCTTCAAACATGCATAATATCCAATAACCTCACACCTTAGGACACTAGATACACCCATTAACACAGCACTTCAGAATTACACTGCGGAGGGCATGAAACTCTTTTAAAAAAAATGAAGTTCTGCTAATATGCAGAATTGAAATGTTCCTGTCTAGATCCATGCAATGCTCAGTTTAGCTTTGTCCCTGGGGCTCCCATTAAGCCCACCTTACTGTCTGTATCGCACTACAGGGATGGGCGCGTAACACTCCAGGAAAGACCACAAAAAGGAGCTACTATGCGGAGATTCTGTATTTTTTCAAGCCGAGCGGTAAAGATCTGTGACATACAAATCCGACGATTACTGGCACAATGACATGAGCTGTATGTTCTATGTTATGTTATAAGGAACTTGTAAAGCGCAAACTTTCACTCCGAAGAGCATCATAGCGCTGTGCAGGTCCCAACGAACACGATGACTGAAACTGGGAAGTGATTGGATGAGTGAGCGGCATAGAGCATCCCCGGCCATAAAGATCCACATTTTCAGAGTCTTCCTAAAAAGAGTTTCTGATTAGATGAAGCGTAGGTGGCTGCGGAGTCGGAGCCAGGCCTTGGTCCTAAGAGCTTAGGGTGACCAACTGACATGCGTGCAAATTCAGGACGGTGAGTGTAAAAATTCAGGACAAGGGGTCAAAATGCAGGACAAAAATTAAGGACAAAACTTCGGGACAAAAAGTACGTTTTACAGACACTTCAGAGGAGGTCGAGCAATAGAATATAATTAAGTCCATTCATATTCAAACATATTCAATCATTTGTAAACCTATCCATCATGTATTCTTCTATCCATCATTTTACTCATCCATCCCTCCATCCACCCTTTCACTCATCCATCCATCCATAATCAATTCATCCATCCTATCACCCTATTCATCAGTACACTCATCCATCTACTCTTCCACCCATCCATTCACTCATCCATCCAGTCTTTTATCCTTTCACCTATCCAGCCATCCTTTCACTCACTCATCCAGCCACCCAGTCACTCATCCTTCCACCCTTTCAGTCATCCATCCATCCTCCCTTTCTCTCTCGATCTGCCCTTTCACTTAGCCATCCTTCCTTCTACCCATCCATCCACTCATCCACTCATGAATCCATCCATTGACCCAATCAGTCATCCATCCACCCTTTCACTCCTTCACTCATCTATCAATCCATTTGTCCATCTACCCTCCCTTTCACTCCCTCATCCATCTTTACATCCACCTGCTCACTCATCTGTCCAGCCATTCACCCTTGTACTTATCAATTTATCAATCCATCCATCATTTCACTCCTCCATCCACCCATGAACTCACCCATCACCCACCCGTTCACTCATCCATCCATCCCTTCACTCATCCATCCACCCTTTTACCCATCGATCTACCCTTCCACCCATACTTACATCTTTTACTGTTTCTCTCATCCATCCTTCCACTCACTCATCCATCCATCCTTTCTCTCATTATCCATCCATTCACCCTTTCGTTCATCCATTCACCCTTTCACTAATCTATCCAGCCATCCACCCATCCCTCCATTTACTCACCAGCCCACCTTTTCATATTAATTATGAGCTGAGCCTTTGTCTGCAGAAATGCAGACAGAAGAGGAACATCAAGAATTTCACCCATGCTGTAGTTCTAAAGCAATGGGTGGGGGTAGGGTTCCCTATGCCCCTGCACAAAGGAAATCTGAAAACATGAAATTCATGGGTCATGCATGATGCACAGTGCCAGAACCTGAGGTGACTGTGACATGGTGTTGTTTCCAGGGCTTTAAGTGGGATGAAAATACCAGGGCTTCTCCAAAGGGGGTGTTCGATGTGATTAAGGACGTGGCTTAAAACACGTAAGCTAAAAATCTGTGCTTAGTATAGTTCACCGCCTGACTGGTATTTCGCCTCTTCTGTCATTGTGTCCAGATATATAACAACAAGTAATGTTACACCTGCAACATCCCAGAACTATTGTCTTTGCCATTGGTTGTTAGTTGCATAAAATAAAAAAGTAGCAATCTGGCTTCCTTGAAGATAACATTGAAAATGCATCAGTTCTAAAATGACGAGACTGTGAAACAACTCTAGCCCCTTCCTTTTTAACTTCTTTGACCTTGTCCTTTTGTTGAGCTGGGTTCTCATGTGGCAACATTGGCTTTTTTTGCACATTTCTTCTGTCTGACAGAATGCCCTGCCCTAGACAGAGCCTGGGGGAGCCCGCCACATGCTTTACCAACCTAGACTGGACCATTGTAATTCTGTATGTGACAATCAGCCAGCATACATAATGACAACGGGTGGGGCTGCTCTTGTGCTCCAAGGAGGAGTGCGAGGCGCCCCATCAGGGAGTTGAGGCTTCGCGCAGGGGAGCAGTGCTGTTCTCTGCAATGCCCAAAATTGCGGACAAATGGCGTCCGTAAAAGGGATCCTCACGGACAACAGACGTGAGGTCCAAATTACGGACGGAACATGAAAGTTATGGATGGTTAGTCACCCTACATCATGCATAATCACATAAAGATGCACCCTCACATACACACACAGACCATCACGCACACATGCCACGTCATATGCACAGAGTACAAACTCACATAAATCCAATGACATCACAAGCTGCTAAAATAACACAAACACGCATACCTCTCACCGTCGCAAACCATAAACTAAAATCATATATGCGTAAAACATGTGAAAATGGGCAAATATTTTGAAAACCTTTGTTATTGACTTCTATATTTGCTGAGTCAGCATTTTACAGTGGCAGAAGAGCAGGCAGCCCACCTAGTCTAAAAAAAAAAAAAATAAGACACCGTCCCCGCGCTGGGTGTGGTGTACACTTCGGCAAAAGCACCTAATAAAATTAAAGCAAAAGACTTTGGAAAATGGAGCGCTTTTGCAGCATAGGAAAAGGACTATGGCGAATAATGAAAAACTGACCCAAGATTCTAATGTTAATGTTAATATGGATTTGTTGAGCGCTCGTACGCCCGGGGGCTTCATGGCGCTGTAGAAAGGAACGCAACGCACCGGTTAAAAGTAGAAATGAGGCAGCTCAGCAATAAGCCTGAGAGAAGAGCCAGGTTTTCAGGGAGTGTCTAAAACTGAGGATATTGTCACTCAGCTTTAGTTGAAGGGGAAGAGAGTTCCAGAAGGCAGCTGCAAGATGGTCAAAGCAGCAACCTCCGAGGCGCTTCCTCTTGTAAGAAGGGACGATCAGAAGGGATTTATGGATGGACCGGAGATTACGGGAAGGGTTGTATCTCTTGAATAAATATCTAATAAATAGAGGGCCAGAGTCGTGCAGAGACTTGAATAGGATGCACCCAGCTTTAAAAGCGACTCGCTGCTCGACAGGCAGCCAGTGTAGCTGTTTCAAACCTAATCTAACAGACTGCCTTTTAGAAAGATTCAGAAGAAGTCTGGCTGCCTGGTTCTGAACCAGCTGGAGGCGCTTTAACTCTCCAGTTTGAAGCCCAAGATAGAGGCTGTTGGAGAAATCTAATCTGGACAGGACCAGGGAGATGACGATCTGTGTGAGGGCGGCTGGAGAGAAGAAGCAGGCAATTTTCTTAATTTTCTTCAGTTGGAAAAAGCTAGATGACACAACTGCTCCTACCTGTTTTTTCAGGGAGAGATCCTCGCTGATGAAGATTCCTAAGCTCTTAACTGAGGATGACTTAGACGGAGGGGCTCCCATGCTGAAGGCCAAAAGCTAGGGTTCCAACTAAGTGCACTCTGTCCAGGCAAGACCAGTTCGGTCTTGCCTGGGTTAAGTTTCAAATGACTGCAGTTCATCCAACTCAGAATGTGGGACATGGTGTTTTGGAATTCTGCCACTGAGCCCTTGGTGTTTAAAGGGAAGATGAGCTGCAAGTCATCTGCATAGTTGAAGATGGTAACTTTCGCCTTCCTAAGGGAATACAGAAGGGGGCGTAGGTATAAATTAAAAAGCAAAGGTGACAAAGAAGAGCCCTGAGGTACTCCACAGATGGTAGGTATAGTGGGAGCAGTGAAGGAACCCAGTCTAACAGATTGAGTGCGGCCGGTAATGAATGGGTGGATCCAGCTCAGCGCAGGGCCCCTGAGACCTGCCTACTCGACACGGTCGACCAAGATGGTATAGTCAACCGTGTCGAACGCAGCCGAGAGGTCCAGCAGCACCAGAGCCTGGTGGATCCCCTCATCTGCATTCCGCCTCAAAGTGTTCTGCACCGAAAGAATGACTGCTTCAGTTGAATGACAAGGGCGGAAGCCAGCCTGGTTGGGTGCCAGATACTCTGATTCTTCCACAAATTTGGAAATACTATCGCAGACATGAGCCTCCAATAGTTTGGCACAGTAAGGCAGCAAAGATATGGGCCTATAGTTAAGCGGGTCTAGTGGATTGGCTCCGGCTTTTTTTATCAGGGGAATAAGGAGGGCTTTTTTAAAATTGTCTGGGACTTTACCCTGTGCGAGAGATCCATTCAGCATGGAGAGTATACCCGCAGGAATGCTGGTACCCACTTCTTTCAGAATGTGTGGGGGGCAGATGTCATCAGGGGAGCCCGATTTGACCTTGGCGAGAAGTTTAGATAAAATGGCGCCATCAATAAGGGGAAAAGATTCCAGAATAGCAGAGTTGTAAAAGGTGTCAGCCTGAAGGAGGGGAGACAGAGTGATGGGGATACTTTGTTTTATGGTGCAGATTTTATTAAAGAAAAAAGAATTCAATGAGTTACAGAGTTCCTGGGTGGAGGCCACCGGTAGAGAAGTTCTGTCGCTGCCACTGAGATTTTCCACGATGTTTAACAGTTCTCTTGATTTATTGTGGGCATTAAGGATTTTTTCCGAGAAATAATCGGTTTTGTGTTTCTGGATGAGTTTCTGATAGTCCTTTCGGGCCCTACAGTAGTTGGCTTTGTCTGGTTCTGAGTACGCTGTTCGCCACTTCCGCTCCTTTTGACGAACTTCAAGTTTTAAAGCTTTCAGATGAGGTGTAAACCACCTGTGAGCGTCATTGGGGCGGGAGCGGGGAAAGTTAGTACAAGGGGCGTGTGCGTCAGCTGCCTGAAGTAGCCAGCTGGAAAAGGCTTCTTCAATCCCTTCAATATCCTGATCTAATGGGGGGAGGGATGAAGTTAAGGTGTCAATAAAGGCGGAGATGTCGACATTCTTCCATATTCTGACTTTCCCTCCTTTCTGAAACAGCAGCTTTCTACTTTTTTCAGTAGTGATGGTGAAGTGGATCAAAAAATGATCCGACCAGATGCAGGGCGTGATGGAGTTGATAGCCGGGGGGATGTTCTGTGACCAAATTTGGTCAAGGCTATGCCCTTTTTCATGGGTTAGGAGGTGTATCTGTTGGGTGAGGTTCATGTCTAGAAGGGTCTCTTTCAGTGCAGCTGCCTGAGTATCCATCTCAGCAGAGTTCAACCAAAGGTTGAAATCGCCCAGCAGCACGATATTTTTGTGATTGATTATTAGAGGGACAAGCTGTTCTGCTAAAGATGCCGCGAAAGTGGGCATGTTTTGAGGGGGACGGTAGATGAGGATCATAAGTAGTGATCCACTAGTAGTGTCCATTTTAAAAGTCATGTTGTCGGATCCTATAAGATCAAGGGACGGTAAAAGAGAGACTTTATGGGTTTTGCGAATAATCGCTGCAACCCCTCCGCCCCTTTTGTCAGCAGGTCTGTCAACATGCAAGATGTAATAATCAGAGGGAACTGCTGCTAAAATGTCGGGCAAGGAGTCTGCATTGAGCCAAGTCTCTGTAAGAAGTAAAATGTCAGGTTGCTCAGCCTGAAGCAGGAGGAAGATGTCCATATGGTGTTTAACCATGGACCTAGTGCTTAAGTAAAAACATTTGAGAGTGGTCTCAAAGTCAGGAGAGGGAGAAAAAAAGGGGCTTGGCCGGGTGGCTTTGTCAGTGATGAACTCGGGGTTCAAAATACCATAAGTGGCGGCACGCTTTAAGGCGTAAGCAGGTAGGGCGGGTCCCGCACTATCTGAAGGTATAAGTTGTAGTAACTCTAGGGAGGAGTATGTGTAATTTTGACCAGGGATTAAGGCCCCAGGCCCGGTCTGCCGCGGACGGGCGCAGACGGGCTTGACTTATGCGCGACTTTGGCGCGCATTCCTCGTGCCCGCTGCGCTCGTCCGCTGCGCTCCTGTATACACATTGGTTTTGTAGCCTGCCTCCCGGGAGTACTAGACCGCTAGATCCGGTCCAGCCCCACCCAAGATGGCGGCTCGCCTCACCCTCCACGCAAACGGCACCGGCCGCGATGGAACAGGGCGGGCTACAGAGATTAATTCAACACAATCGGTAGGTAAAGTTAAAGCAATGATTTTCACTATTTAAAAATGAGCCTAAAATATTTCTGAAGCGCTGACGCCTTGATCGCGCCAGAGCAGCGACAATGTCTACCAATAACTGCGCATTAAGCAGGAATGATTCGCAGGGTTCCAAGAGAGCCGGGTTGCTGCCACCAACCAAGCGTTCTCGGAAGGCTCTGTGCCTGGAAACGTTTTGTAGCCTGCCTCCCGGGAGAACTAGACCGCTAGATCCGGTCCAGCCCCACCCAAGATGGCGGCTCGCCTCACCCTCCACGCAAACGGCACAGGCCGCGATGGAACAGGGCGGGCTACAGAGATTAATTCAACACAATCGGTAGGTAAAGTTAAAGCAATGATTTTCACCATTTAAAAATGAGCATAAAATATTTCTGAAGCGCTGGCGCCTTGATCGCGCCAGAGCAGCGACAATGTCTACCATGTCTTCTAACAGCCAGATGCACCAAGCATCCATTTTGCGATTCCTTATTAGCGAAAAATAAGGATTCGCTAATAAGGAATAGCAAAATGCTATGCATGAAGAAATCGCAAAAAAAAATAGCGATTTCTTAGAATTCCTTAATTGCGACTCGCAAATTGCGGGTCGCAATTAAGGAATACCTCCCCATTCATTCCTATAGCAATTCGCAAACTGAAATTGTGATTTCAAGGGTGCAGGGGTGTCCAAAGGACACCTGTTGCACCCCTGAAATTGATCTGGGCACATATGTTGTGCACACACATGCCCTTAGGGCATGTGTGTGCGCAACATGAAACTTTGAAAAAAATGCACTTTAGTGCATTTTTCAAAGTTTTTGCAAATTACCATGAAGTTATACTTCGTGGTAATTTGCGTGCCCTATTAGCGAATTCGCTATTTTTGAAACTTTCATGCATTGCATTTAAGGAATCTCAATTTGAGAATCCTTAATTGCAAACAATCGCAATTTAGCGAGTTCTCAATTTGCGATTTTTGCATTTGGGATGATGCATCCCAAATGCAAAAATACCGGTCATAAAGGGGCAGATTCTGAGAATTTTTTAGCTTGATGCATCTGGCTATAAGTTTCTTAAATTTTCTTGAGAACACTCATCCACGGGCTTAACTACCTCAGTCGTATTGGACCAGAGACCAGAGCCAGTTCTATCAATGCTGTGTTTTGAGTAAATCTATTGCAGGCTGCACAGCTTGTTATTAACGGAGAGGAATCCTGTCCCTTGTGCGAGAGATGAGACACCTGCATCATGCAGACGCTCAGGAACACTTAAATCAGTTTGGGTGAATTGACCCTGGCATATGCATTTGTTGAATTTGCCACACTGTTCACCAATATAAGTATGTTATACCAATTTGGCGCCGGGAGACCCCCTGTGGGTAGCTGCGCGCCCTATAAATTCAAATACAAATACAAATAGAAAAAAATGTGGATTTTTTTTCATTTGTATATTTCTGGACCCTAAGTCAAAGTGAAATTCCCTTTGGGCGAATGAACATAGAACAGCTAGTTCTTACAGACCAAACAAATAAGATAACATCATATCATGACACATGGACAAACAGGAAGCAATGTAAACAAAATTAAAAACAAGTGAAAACACTCTAGTAAAAATGAATCTAAACAATTTATTCGTATACACTATATTTATAAAACATGGGAAACATACAAGACGGAATTAATATACAATAAATCAATAAGACATTCCAATAAAAAGGAGGTACAGGTTGAGGACTAAATTCACACAATGATACAGAATTTTCCTCTATTTCTTGACCAAGTATTACTCCTTAAGCATCGACGCGTTTCGGTGGTGAAAGAAAGATTAGACCACCTTCATCAGGACAGTTGAGATAGCAGTTTCCCAATAATTCTCAATAAAAACATTAGGATCGTAATAAGGGGTACTCAGCCTCCTTTCCACTCAGAAAAGATATTCGTCCAGCGAAATATCTTCTCACTTTGAATATTTAAAATATATCATAGTCATATGATATTGTGGATCTTAACACGCAGTATACATGACTCGTATATTAATATTATGTTATTGTTTAATGATCCCGGCACGAGAGGGTCTCTGTGATTTTTATGGGTTTAGACTTCCTTTTTGGACAATATAAGTTTCAAGAATATGAATAAAGTCCTTCGGTTAATGGAACCCGCCGCAGTCCAAGCGTGCATTCCCTATTGGCGCCAACGAGTGAAGCGTCCCGCGTGTGTACAGCTAGGAGTCCTCAGCAACTGACTGAGGACTCCTAGCTGTACACACGCGGGACGCTTCACTCGTCGGCGCCAATAGGGAATGCACGCTTGGACTGCGGCGGGTTCCATTAACCGAAGGACTTTATTCATATTCTTGAAACTTATATTGTCCAAAAAGGAAGTCTAAACCCATAAAAATCACAGAGACCCTCTCGTGCCTGGATCATTAAACAATAACATAATATTAATATACGAGTCATGAATACCGCGTGTTAAGATCCACAATATCATATGACTATGATATATTTTAAATATTCAAAGTGAGAAGATGTTTTGCTGGACGAATATCTTTTCTGAGTGGAAAGGAGGCTGAGGACCCCTTATTACGATCCTAATGTTTTTATTGAGAATTATTGGGAAACTGCTATCTCAACTGTCCTGATGAAGGTGGTCTAATCTTTCTTTCACCTCCGAAACGCGTCGATGCTTAAGGAGTAATACTTGGTCAAGAAATAGAGGAAAATTCTGTATCATTGTGTGAATTTAGTCCTCAACCTGTACCTCCTTTTTATTGGAATGTCTTATTGATTTATTGTATATTAATTCCGTCTTGTATGTTTCCCATGTTTTATAAATATAGTGTATACGAATAAATTGTTTAGATTCATTTTTACTAGAGTGTTTTCACTTGTTTTTTATTTTGTTTACATTGCTTCCTGTTTGTCCATGTGTCATGATATGATGTTATCTTATTTGTTTGGTCTGTAAGAACTAGCTGTTCTATGTTCATTCGCCCAAAGGGAATTTCACTTTGACTTGCAGTCGATTACGGAACCCTATCCCTTTGGTATTGGGGTCCCTCTCTCTTTTATTAGAGGTATTTCTGGACCCTTCCAGGTTTTTTTTGTGTACCTATAGGTGTGACATAGTAGAAGTTTTTTCTGATAAACATCAGACGTCTTACATTAATACCTTTGGACGCCTTCATTTATCAATAGTTTCTGAACAAAACCAGAATGCCGTGAGCACCTATTACATTACACAAGGTCACATCAGTTTGCAGGCACTGGAGATTAAGGGATTTGCCAGAATAACACAATTTTTAAACCTGAATTTATTTTTTCTTTCATTGTGTGTTTGCGTTTGTTCTTCTCAGCCACCTCTTTGACCCTGCCACCACTCCAAATGACCCCAGCCCCCATAGCACTATTTGTATATTTTACACTTCAAGTCTGTAAATGAAAACCGCCAATAAAGAAGGCCTCACTTCCAGGCCGTTTTCATCTACACTTCTTTGCTAAGGCATTTGCACCCCTCTGGGAATGCAGTCATGGACCCCCATAGGGGCGCGCCTCACTGTATGAAGACCTCTGCAGGATGAAGCCCAGCAAATGCTGTATCTGTACAGAGGGTCCCATTATCATTCTGTGTTTGAGAAACAGGCAGACAACAGAACGATAATGGCCGATAGCAATCTGTGCCAGGGGCTGCTGCAGGCCCTTCAGTTCACAGCAGTGGGAGCTAGGCCCCTGCAGTGAGAGTTAGAGAACTCTCAGGCTGCTTGCAGGGGGGACAGCTTGCACCAACGCCCAGAATTACGGACAAAAGGCATCCGTGAAAGACTTCCTGACGGACAACGGACAAGAGGCCCAAATAACGGGCAGTCCGTGAAATGTACGGACGGTTGGTCACCCTATTTAAAGAGCTGCAATGGATTTCTCCTCTTTTGAGACACATCTGAAAGCAGGGGGTTTTAATAGATTTGCGTTAGATCTGAGTGTATGGTGTGGCACACAGCGTGCAAACCTGGGCAGAAGGTAGTGAGAGCCTGAGGAGCACACCCGAAAGAAGAAAATCTGTACTGCTGCAGGGACCTGGAGGCAGAATAAAATTGTTTGTTCTTGTATATGAGGTCACTGGGGTAGTTTATTTGCCCCAGCCTGCCTGCACTAACAACCAGGCTGAGAGTCGAATGTCTGACCTGAATGAGCAATTGTTGGGGGGGGGCATTTCACCTCAAACACTCCCCTAAAGATGCGTCACTGGGTCTGAGGTAGACTACGGCTCTAAATTTAGACTTAGGTCTAAGTTTACCTTTGTGAATCTGACCCAGAATCTTTTATTTTTCTTATATAGTGTCTGGTTTGTCTCTTTCGGATCATGTAATCCAATGATTTGTCATCTTTGTCAGACTTTTCGTCTGTTGCTGCTTCTCTCATTAATAAATCCTTAGACTCATCTTTACTATACACAACACTCTATATGTTTTACGTTGTCAATCTGTTTGATGTTTCTTCAGTAATCCAGACATGGGTTTCTCTAAATCATGTTTCTTGTGCTGTTGCATGCAATAGAAGTGAGTGGTGTAGACTATTAGTTGCACCTTTGCAGCACCCCAGTCAATGTCCCAGAACACTCCATGTTCTTCCTTCTCATCAAGGGGGTGTCGGGCAGCCTCCAGAGTGGACTCTCATGACGCATGATTTGTTGAGGGGGTTCTCTGAAGCGCAGTCCATTAACAGAGTCATCAGACAAGTGGTGCGAATATCGATATGACGACAAGATCCTGGAACAAACCTGGAAAGAACTCTTCTCTATCTTGGAAACGAATTGATTTCAGACTGAGATCCATGCACATTTCTACTAAATGTATAATCCCAGTAATGTTGGTTCCACCAGATGTCGACTAAGTCCAAATGGAGGCTCCAAGAGAGCATGGCGGGTGGATCTCTGCTGCCAAACAGTGTCGAAGATCGATCACATGGGAGATCCAATGTTCTACTAAAGTCGCCATCAATGACCAGTTCTTTGCCCAGAAAAAATGATCTTATTTGGAACAGATTAGTGAAAAGCATCTCTCTGTCGCCATTAGGGTCAGAGATTGAAAGCAATGTCATGCTAACAGCTAATCTCTCAGATTACCCCCCAGTCCCTGGACCCTACATTCTTCATCAGCCTCTGCTGCTTCTAAGGATAATTTTGGGCTGCGGTGTTAGTGCTAATGTGCCCTTAGTATTTGTCTAGGCGCTAGAGCGGTTTTGCACTAGAACCCAGTAGGATTTCAAGCGATGTCAGTCAGTGTAGCAGATGTGACTCCTGTAATAACACCACGTTGTACTCTTTCTTGCGGAGTCGTTTCCGTTGGGTCTTACCTTTCATGCATGAATTGAGACCCTGTACCTTTAAAGACCCCAACATAAGTGACCCTCAGCCAAGCTCTTAGTTATTCCTCTTACAAAACTAGACTTCACCTCAGGCCCTGTACATTGTGTTTTAGTCCAAGTCAATTCAATTCAATAAGCTTTATTCGGTTCATTAAAAAACAACCATAAAAGCGTATACAGAAAAAGAAACATCAACATACAAAGACGGAAAAAATTCATTACAGTACATTTGATATTAAAAATCCAGCCAATGGTAAATACAATTAAACATCATACTTTTCCTTGCTTCAATAGATTTAAGGATAAAAGTTGCTGTAAAAAACATATATCAGGTTCTTGCATTGTAAAGATTAACCTCATAGAAGCATCTGTAGTGAAAGTGCAATATTTTAAAAACAGTGGTTTTAAAAACGCTATACGAAAATTCATATACAAGTCACAAATCAGAAGAAAGTGCAAGGTGCTTTGTTTGGTGTGGCCGTCACACGGACGGGGGAAACTGGGTACTCTAGTCCAAGTCATTCCAGCTGCAGACGCTGAAGGTCTTAGAGGTGGATACCTGCAACTGCCACTATAGAAATGCACCCATTATATAATCTCCACAACTAGTTCGAAACAGCCCTGTCCACTTTAAATGAAGTGGATGGGGAACTATCGGGGACGTAAAACGCAGTTCAGTAACCGGGTTGTGGTAAAAGTCAGAACAAATGCTGTCTCCCTCCCTCCGCCCCACCCCTATCTTCAAACATTGGGGACTTACATCTCAATAGTTAAACATTATTCTGAATGGGGAGGTAAATACCATTATAAACATAGTGGTAATGGGAACTATTACAGTTAGTTTCTTTGTATCATGCCACGGCAGCTCTTCGGTTTACCAGAAATGACACATCAGAGGGGTTAACTGATCGATGTTTCTTGCATCAGATTTGAGGAGAACCTCTCAATGTTGATGCGCAAAGGAAGCGACATCAGACCTTTTCGAAGGATTCATCTACTAACACCTCCCACCCCCTTCGAACTTCACAGTGACGTGTTCTTGGTCTCCTTGTCCATCAGAGGTTGGTTGACTTCAGGGCCCTTCAGCTGCCTCTGGAAGCTGAAATTCCAGGATCTTCAGACATTGAACTCACAAACCTTTGCTTCTCTTTAAACATGGACTTCAACTTAAACGGAAACACCCATCTACATGAGAAACCCCATCTACATGAGAAACCCCATCTACATAAGAAACCCCATCTACATGAGAAACCCCGTCTACATGAGAAACCCTGTCTACATGAGAAACCCCGTATACATGAGAAACCCCATCTACATTAGAAACCCCATCTACATGAGAAACCCCGTCTACATGAGAAAACCCATCTACACGAGAAACCCTGTCTACATGAGAAACCCCATCTACATGAGAAACCCCTCTACATGAGAAACCCCATCTACATGAGAAACCCCGTCTACATTAGAAGCCCCATCTACATGAGAAACCCCATCTACATGAGAAACCCCATCTACATGAGAAACCCCTCTACATGAGAAACCCCATCTACATGAGAAACCCCGTCTACATTAGAAGCCCCATCTACATGAGAAACCCCATCTACATAAGAAACCCCATCTACATGAGAAACCCCGTCTACATGAGAAACCCTGTCTACATGAGAAACCCCGTATACATGAGAAACCCCATCTACATTAGAAACCCCATCTACATGAGAAACCCCGTCTACATGAGAAACCCCATCTACACGAGAAACCCTGTCTACATGAGAAACCCCATCTACATGAGAAACCCCTCTACATGAGAAACCCCATCTACATGAGAAACCCCGTCTACATTAGAAGCCCCATCTACATGAGAAACCCCATCTACATGAGAAACCCCATCTACATGAGAAACCCTGTCTACATGAGCAACCCCATCTACATGAGAAACCCCGTCTACATGAGGAACCCCGTCTACATGAGAAACCCCATCTACATGAGAAACCCCGTCTACCCCGTCTACATGAGAAACCCCATCTACATGAGAAACCCCGTCTACATGAGAAACCCCGTCTACATGAAAAACCCCATCTACATGAGAAACCCCGTCTACATGAGAAACCCCGTCTACATTAGAAACCCTATCTACATGAGAAACCCCATCTACATGAGAAACCCCGTCTAAATGAGAAACCCCATCTACATGAGAAACCCCATCTACATTAGAAACCCTACCTACATGAGAAACCCCATCTACATGAGAAACCCCATCTACATGAGAAACCCCGTCTAAATGAGAAACCCTGTCTACATGAGAAACCCAGTCTACATTAGAAACCCCATCTACATTAGAAACCCTATCTACATGAGAAACCCCGTCTAAATGAGAAACCCCATCTACATGAGAAACCCTGTCTACATGAGAAACCCCATCTACATGAGAAACCCCATCTACATGAGAAACCCCATCTACATGAGAAACCCCATCTACACGAGAAACCCCATCTACATGAGAAACCCCATCTACATGGGAAACCCCATCTACATTAGAACCCCCATCTACATGAGAAACCCCATCTACACGAGAAACCCCATCTACATGAGAAACCCCATCTACATGAGAAACCCCGTCTACATGAGAAACCCCATCTACATGAGAAACCCCATCTACATGAGAAACCCCATCTACATTTGGAACACCCATCTACATGAGAAACCGCATCTACAAGAGAAACCCCATCTACATGAGAGGTTCTCTGAACTCAGAAAGGTGGTGGCTGCCTTAACTTCCCTCCCTTTGCAAGAGCAGCTGCTGAAGCATCTTGGATGGTTGTCATTTTATTGTCTCTGAACAGGATCACACCCTATGAGCTTATGATCTGCCACTAAGATGTCTTTTTTGACTCTGATACATTGGCCATGCGTGAGAACAGCGAGCAGTCAATTTGTCTTTATTTGTAAGGTCTAGTAGACTTGTGTGTTGTATCTAACGTTACGTTGTGATCATAAGAAGCCTAAAGGAGTTGGCTAATTAAACCTTGCACATAACTCTTCAAGGAATTGACAGCAACTTCTTTGTGAATTCTTCAAATTTGCTGGTTGTTTCACCCAGAACGATTTTCTATAAAACTTACTTGAGACGCCATTTTAGCCATGTGTTACTGTTTTTAAGGTCAAAATCCCACCCTCGTTAAAATATGCTGCTGAGGTGTTGGACATGAATTATTGGCTCTCGTTTGATAAGACGGAAGGACGAATTATGCGCCAAATTTGCAATTTAAACTCTCTAGCTGCTCCACATGTACTGCGCCTTGAATTTGGATTAGTCTCGTCCTTCATCTTAGCCCAGCCAGCAGTTCTCAGGTGGGGTAACTCCCTCCTTTTGGGGGAAGAGGGTACACTTAGGGCCACCCTGAGAACAGAAATATTTGGCACACTAAAAGAACAATCAACATTTTTTAGGTCTTTTTTATGTGCAAATGATACTTTCGGTCTTAGTTTAATTCCTGTTCCTCCTATGTCTAAATCTGGTTTGAAACAGTTCTCAAAGAAGTTTAGATCCCCTATCAGTTTGAGATAGACGCTCCTTTAAGCAAGTCCAGGTCCAGTAACGCGGCGGTCAGTGGGAGCGCTCTGGGGAATAAACCACAGCCTTATTTAACTTGGAATATCCCCCATGGGATTAGAAGGCTGATGCTCCTACTGAGACTCAATCTGCTGCCTCTAAGAGATGTCACTGGCGTCTGGGATAAAACACCAGAGAGAAGAGAATTTGTGAATTGTGCCAATTGCAAATCCAAGATCTAAATCATGTCTTATTTGTATGTTCAAAGCTGCAAAGTGCCAGGCGAGTGTTTTTAAAACCAGTTTTTATCAGATTTAATATTCACTCTGCTCAGGATGCACGTTCTCTGGTTTTGTCCCCTCCGAATGAAATAGTTTGTTTTAAGATATATACATTTTTAGAACATTTTTGCTTATTTATTAGAACATTGTCTAACAGTAGTACTCTGGTTCCGATGTAATACCAATTATATGGCTATCTGATTGTTTCATGTATTCATAGCACTATTTGCACATTTCTTAGTATGTTTGATATAAGAATTTTTTATCAGTCAGTTATGTGATTGTTTTATGTATTATAGCGTTATCTGTACATTTCTCAGTATGTCTGATATAATTTTATAGCAATGTATAAGGAAGAATTTTGTATTGTATGTAAAGTTTGTCCTTTTAATTGTTGGTGTGTTTTTGTGTGACCTCCCTAGGAGTTCCAAAACAAAATAAATAAATAAGATTTTCTATAACATCGATTTTGCCCATCGTTGACACATACTGTTGGTCAGGATAGTCACTCTAGAAGGTCATTTGTCTTAGTCATAAGTGCTCTGTGAGGTTCATCTCTATGTTGTCGCGTCTACTGTCAGCTGTATGAAGTGAGTGGCCGAGATCAGCCAGACATTTGGTAGAATCTAGTCACATGGCAGTGATATTCCTTCAAAAGTCTGCCACCAGGAGTGGGATGTCCTTTTGGTCACTGGCACTGGTAAGTCAACAGAATTACCGGGTATTGAAGTCCACCGGGCAGCAGGAGTGCTCCACACTTTCAGTATTGATTGGTGTGAGGGCTGGAGCATGTCTTTTGAGGGTCTACATGGTCCACACCCCCCAGCCGTGAAGCTGCTATTGATAATGAATTTGAGGGGTAAATACAGCTGAGGTCACCTAAGAACAACTATCAACTGTTGTGTGGCCAGTGGCCTCTGCAGTGTTGGAGTCAGGAACAGTCTGTTAAAGTGAACCCTGCCACAAACGGGGCAGAGGAAGCAGATCCTGCAAGGCGAGAAGTAGGATGTGATCGCAGGGCACGACACGTCATCATGGGTATTGAATACTGCTGCATGGGTCCAGCCCCCAAGCTACAACCAAGATCTAGGATGCTCAGGGGAGGCCAGTCCGAGCAAAGGAACACCAGTCTCAGTTTCAGTGTTATGGAATCAAGAGGCTCTGTGCACTGAACCTAACGCGCTACAAACCTCATGAAATGGCCTAATAACTCAGAAACAACCCAGAATTATGTCCCAAGACCATCTTCACTTTTGTACTCCACCAAGGATCAGCTCGGAGTCTCCTTGGGTCAATGGCAACCAGTTGGGGCCACTATCAACCCGTAGCCGTTCCTTGGTCTTGGGCTACTCTGTGGTCGTGAAGGCTCTCAGCATTTCTCTCTGGGTCCAGCAGGTCCCTGGCGATGGCAGGAGAGGTGGCCACATATCTTGAAGACCATGGCCGACTTGCCGCTCAGCACTCCAGAGTGATGGCCAATGCATCCTGGGTAACATCGGGACCTCGTGGCCACCCTGACCAGAAAGGCCTCTAGAAGGAGAATCACCCCTCTTTTATCACCAGTTCCTCACTTTATCATTGTTTGTTCTTTGTCGACATTGGCTATTCGGGTTCCTTGATGTTAGTCGTGTCAGGAGTGTCTGGATTCCAACTTTAGTGTATTTTAGATCATCACTTCTGGAGGAAAAAGGCTACAGATGGCAGAAGCCATCCTGAGCCTTGCGGAGGTGAAGAATGCTGGGCGGAGGTGATGCATGCTGGGCCGAGGTGATGCATGCTGGGCGGAGGTGATGCATGCTGGGCCGAGGTGATGTATGCTGGGTGGAGGTGATGCATGCTGGGTGGAGGTGATGCATGCTGGGAGGTGGAGATGCATGCCGGGCAGAGATGAAGCATGCTGGGCAAGGGTGATGCATGCTGGGCAGAGGTGATGCATTCTGGGCGGAGGTGATGCATGCTGGGTGGAGGTGATGCATGCTGGGAGGTGGAGATGCATGCTTGGCAGAGATGAAGCATGCTGGGCGGGGTTGATGCATGCTGGGCCGAGGTGGTGAATGCTGGGCGGAGGTGATGCATGCTGGGCAGCGGTGATGCTTGCTGGGCGGAGGTGATACATGCTGGGCAGGGGTGATGCATGCTGGGCGGTGGTGATGCATGCTGGGCGGAGGTGATGCATGCTGGGTGGAGGTGAAGCATGCTGGGTGGAGGTGATGCATGCTGGGCGGAGGTGATGCATGCTGGGTGGGGGTGATGCATGCTGGGTGGAGGTGATGCATGCTGGGTGGGGGTGATGCATGCTGGGCAGCGGTGATGCATGCTGGGTAGAGGTGATGCATGCTGGGTGGGGGTGATGCATGCTGGGCAGCGGTGATGCATGCTGGGCGGGGTTGATGCATGCTGGGTGGAGGTGATGCATGCTGGGTGAGGGTGATGCATGCTGGGTAGAGATGATGCATGCTGGGCAGAGGTGATGCATGCTGGGCAGAGGTGATGCATTCTGGGCGGAGGTGATGCATGCTGGCCGGAGGTGATGCATGCTGGGCTGGGTGATGCATGCTGAGTGGAGGTGAAGCATGCTGGGTGGAGGTGATGCATGCTGGGTGAAGGTGGTGCATGCTGGGCGGGGTGATGCATGCTGGGTGGAGGTGATGCATGGTGGGTGGGGGTGATGCATGCTGGCCGGAGGTAATGCATGCTGGGCGGGGTGATGCATGCTGGGTGAAGGTGATGCATGCTGGGTGGAGGTGATGCATGCTGGGCGGGGTGATGCATGCTGGGCGGAGGTGATGCATGCTGGGTGGAGGTGGAGCATGCTGGGTGGAGGTGACGCATGCTGGGTGGGGGTGAAGCATGCTGGGTGGAGGTGATGCATGCTGGGTGGGGGTGATGCATGCTGGCCGGAGGTGATACATGCTGGGCGGGGTGATGCATGCTGGGTGGAGGTGAAGCATGCTGGGTGGAGGTGATGCATGCTGGGTGGGGGTGATGCATGCTGGCCGGAGGTGATGCATGCTGGGTGGAGGTGAAGCATGCTGGGTGGAGGTGATGCATGCTGGGTGGGGGTGATGCATGCTGGCCGGAGGTGATGCATGCTGGATGGGGTGATGCATGCTGGGCGGAGGTGATGCATGCTGGGTGGAGGTGATGAATGCTGGGCGGGGTGATGCAGGCCTGGCAGAGGTGATGCATGCTGGGTGGAGGTGAAGCATGCTGGGTGGAGGTGAAGCATGCTGGGTGGAGGTGATGCATGCTGGGCGGAGGTGATGCATGCTGGGCAGAGGTTGTGCATGCTTGACAGAGGTGATGCATGCTGGGTGGGGATGATGCATGCTGGGTGGAGGTGGTACATGCTGGGCGGAGGTGGTGCATGCTGGGTGGAGTTCGTGCATGCTGGGTGGAGGTGATGCTTGCTTGGCGGAGGTGAAGTATGCTGATTGAAGGTGATGCATGCTGGGCGGCAGTGGTGCATGCTGGGGGGAGGTGATGCATGCTTGGCAGAGGTGAAGCATGCTGGGCGGGGGTGATGCACGCTGGGCGGAGGTGGTGCATAATGCTTGAAGGTGATGCATGCTGGGCCGGTTGATGCATGCTGGGCGGCAGTGATGCATGCTGGGTGGAGGAGATGCATGCTGAGCGGAGGTGATGCATGCTGGGCAGAGGGGAAGCATGCTGGGCAGAGGGGAAGCATGCTGGGCGGAGGTGATGCATGCTGGGCGGGGTGATGCATGCTGTGCGGGGGTGATGCATGCTGTGCGGGGGTGATCCATGCTGGACGGAGGTGGTGCATGCTGGGTGGAGGTGATGCATGCTGGTCGGGTTCGATGCATGCTGCGCTGAGGTGGTAAATGCTGGGTGGAGGTGATGCATGCTGGGCGAAGGTGATGCATGCTCGGCGGGGTGATGCATGCTGGGCGGGGGTGATGCATGTTGGGTGGAGGTGATGCATGCTGGGTGGAGGTGATGCATGCTGGGTGGAGGTGATGAATGCTGGGTGGGGGTGATATGCTTGGCGGAGGTGATGTGATGCATGCTGGGCAGAGGTGATGCATGCTGGGCCGAGGTGGTGAATGGTGGGCGGAGGTGAAGCATGCTGGGCGGGGTGATGCATGCTGGGCGGAGGTGATGCATGCTGGGTGGGGGTGATGAATGCTGGGTGGGGTTCATGCATGCTGGGTGGGGGTGATACATGGTGGGTGGAGGTGATGCATGCTGGGTGGGGGTGATGCATGCATGGGCGGGGTTGATGCATGCTCGGCCGAAGTGGTGAATGCTGGGCGGAGGTGATGCATGCTGGGCGGGGTGATGAATGCTGGGTGGAGTTGGTGCATGCTGGGCAGAGGTGATGCATGCTGGGTGGGGGTGATGCGTGCTGGGCAGCGGTGATGCATGCTGGGCGGAGGTGAAGCATGCTGGGCGGGGTGATGCATGCTGGGCGGGGTGATGCATGCTGGGTGGAGGTGAGGCATGCTGGGCGGAGGTGATGTATGCTGGGCAGGGGTGATGCATGCTGGGCGAAGGTGATGCATGCTGGGTGGAGGTGATGCATGCTGGGCGGAGGTGACGCATGCTGGGCGGAGGTGATGCATGCTGGGCAGGGCTGATGCATGCTGGGCGGAGGTGATGCATTCTTGGAGAAGGTGATGCATACTGAGCGGGGTGATACATGCTGGACATAGGTGATACATGCTGGGCAGGGCTGATGCATGCTGTGCGGAGGTGATGCATGCTGGGTGGGGGTGATGCATGCTGGGCGGGGTGATGCATGCTGGGCAGGGGTGACGCATGCTGGGTGGAGGTGATGCATCCTGGGCAGAGGTGATGCATGCTGGGTGGAGGTGACGCAAGCTGGGTGGGGGTGATGCATTCTTGGCAGACGTGATGCATGCTGGGTGGATGTGATGCATGCTGGGTGGATGTGATGCATGCTGGGCGGAGGTGATGCATGCTGGGTGGATGTGATGCATGCTGGGCGGAGGTGATACATGCTGGACGGAGGTGATACATGCTGGGTTGAGGTGATGCATGCTGGGCAGGTGTGATGCATGCTGGGCACGGGCGGTGCATGCTGGGCGGGGTGATGCATACTGGGCGGGGTGATGCATGCTGGGTGGAGGTGGTACATGCTGGGCAGGGGTGATGCATGCTGGGCAGGGGTGATGCATGCTGGGCGGGGTGATGCATGCTGGGCGGAGGTGATGCATGCTGGGCGGGGGTGATGCATGCTGGGTGAAGGTGGTGCATGATGGGCGGGGTGATGCATGCTGGGTGGAGGTGATGCATGCTGGGCGGGGGTGAAGCATGCTGGGCGGGGTGATGCATGCTGGGTGGAGTTGGTGCATGCTGGGTGGGGGTGATGCATGCTGGGCAAAGGTGATGCATGCTGGGCAGAGGTGATGCATGCTGGGTGGAGGTGATGCATGCTGGGCGGGGTGATGCATGCTGGGCTGAGGTGATGCATTCTGGGCAGAGGTGATGCATGCTGGGTGGGGGTGATACATGCTGGGTAGAGGTGACGCATGCTGGGCGGAGGTGATGCATGCTGGGCAGGGCTGATGCATGCTGGGCGGAGGTGATGCATTCTTGGAGAAGGTGATGCATACTGAGCGGGGTGATACATGCTGGACATAGGTGATACATGCTGGGCAGGGCTGATGCATGCTGTGCGGAGGTGATGCATGCTGGGCTGAGGTGATGCATTCTGGGCAGAGGTGATGCATGCTGGGTGGGGGTGATGCATGCTGGGCGGAGGTGACGCATGCTGGGCGGAGGTGATGCATGCTGGGCAGGGCTGATGCATGCTGGGCGGAGGTGATGCATTCTTGGAGAAGGTGATGCATACTGAGCGGGGTGATACATGCTGGACATAGGTGATACATGCTGGGCAGGGCTGATGCATGCTGTGCGGAGGTGATGCATGCTGGGTGGGGGTGATGCATGCTGGGCGGGGTGATGCATGCTGGGCGGGGGTGACGCATGCTGGGTGGAGGTGATGCATCCTGGGCAGAGGTGATGCATGCTGGGTGGAGGTGACGCAAGCTGGGTGGGGGTGATGCATTCTTGGCAGACGTGATGCATGCTGGGTGGATGTGATGCATGCTGGGTGGATGTGATGCATGCTGGGCGGAGGTGATGCATGCTGGGTGGATGTGATGCATGCTGGGCGGAGGTGATACATGCTGGACGCAGGTGATACATGCTGGGTTGAGGTGATGCATGCTGGGCAGGTGTGATGCATGCTGGGCACGGGCGGTGCATGCTGGGCGGGGTGATGCATACTGGGCGGGGTGATGCATGCTGGGTGGAGGTGGTACATGCTGGGCAGGGGTGATGCATGCTGGGCAGGGGTGATGCATGCTGGGCGGGGTGATGCATGCTGGGCGGAGGTGATGCATGCTGGGCGGGGGTGATGCATGCTGGGTGAAGGTGGTGCATGATGGGCGGGGTGATGCATGCTGGGTGGAGGTGATGCATGCTGGGCGGGGGTGAAGCATGCTGGGCGGGGTGATGCATGCTGGGTGGAGTTGGTGCATGCTGGGTGGGGGTGATGCATGCTGGGCAAAGGTGATGCATGCTGGGCAGAGGTGATGCATGCTGGGTGGAGGTGATGCATGCTGGGCGGGGTGATGCATGCTGGGCTGAGGTGATGCATTCTGGGCAGAGGTGATGCATGCTGGGTGGGGGTGATACATGCTGGGCAGAGGTGATGCATGCTGGGTGGAGGTGATGCATGCTGGGTGGAGGTGATGCATGCTGGGCGGAGGTGATGCATGCTGGGTGGAGGTGATTATTGGACCCGGCCTCGTGGCGTGGCCCTCGCTGACCCCCCCATAACCCCGAACGACGGACAGAACTAATTCCCGTCCACCCAGAACTATACACGAGACTCCTACATCGGACCTGAAATGACCTCCAGACCGCGTGCCTGCAACCCTGCACGTGGCCGGCAGACTCCATGTTTGGCCACCCCGGCCAGCCGGCCACCTTCTTCTTTTTTTCGTCAGCCTCTGGCCGCTCCGGGCTGTAGCTAGGCGTGCGCGCCCGACTCGCCCAGGGGGGTGAACGACTCACCAAGTACCCGAAACCAAGGCTTCCATCACACCTCCGGCCCCCTCCAGAGGAGCTGGATGTCCTCACAACTCCGAACCATCCCTGGGGGCTGGTTTCGATCGCACCTTTTGGCTTCCTAGGGAGCTGGCTCCAGGCCTTGATGGACGTCTGGGATTCACTGGACGCATGGTCCAAAAGTATCAAAGACACCGCTGCCCAGACAATCAGGCGCCTGGCCCTCGGACCTCCGGCCTCCTGCCTCTAAGGGTCCGGACATCAAAGAGCTCCTGAACTATAAGACAGCCTGCCTTCCATCTAGTCGGCAGTTGTATCTTGGACAAGAAAGCCCTGCTGATCTGATAGCGGCTGACCTTGAGGAGAACAGACTCTGACCCACCGAGCCCTGCTGACGTCGTCACGGCTCATCCTTGAAACTAAGGAACGGAACCACCGGAGCCCTGCTGACGCTGTCGCGGCTCCCTCTCAACGAGTAAGAACTGAACCACCGGAGCCCTGCTGACGCTGTCGCGGCTCCCTCTCGAAGAGTAAGACCTGATCCATCGGAGCCCTGCTAACCTCGTCGCGGCCCACTCTCGAGAACGAGAGACACTTGCTACCATCTCGAGCCCTGCGGACGCTGTCGCGGCTCCACTTGCCTACGAGTGCGACGAAGTACTCCTGACCAAGCCCTGCTGACCTCGTCGCAGCTTGAAGAACTCTCTGGTCTGGCTGGACCATCAACGCTACCATCACGACCGTCTAAAACCGAAGCGAGTAGGACAGCAAGTCCCATCGCCAGCCCCCGTACCCCCCAGTTCGAGGATTGAGAACTGTGCGCAGGGTGCGTGGCGTGCCAGCTGGCCCTCTAAGACTGTCCCGCTTCCCCGTTCCCTTGTTACGAGACTTTCGTGATCCCTCGATCGCTTTGTATTGCTCCCTACTTTTATCTTGATAAAGTTCATACTTGATAAAGATTCACGGTGTGGTGTCCGTTCGTAAGTTTGGTGTGTCGACAGTGTGTACGATCAGTCCTCCCCGGCGGGGACTCCCCCTCGATAAGACTCGGCAGTAATTGTGGGAGAGGAGGTCCCGGGTGGTTAGGAGAGTCATCTTGACCCCTGGGGTCACCGCCTTCCAACATTGGTGGCAGCGACGCGATACGAACCTACGTCTAAAGATCGTACCACTGATACACTACCTGAACCCACACGCAGCAAACGCACGAGAAAGAAGGAGCAATAATGACGTCCACGGAATCTGGTGTGAAGACGACATTCGATAAAGACCTCTTGGAAGACTACACCCATAGGGAACTAAAACAGTTCTGCAAAGAACTGAGTATTCCGAGTACAGGACTAAGTACTAAGGAAGATTTCCAGAAAGCGCTAACCGCTTGGGTAGAGTCCGGAGCACCCCTCCCCCCGACCGAAGACGACGAGGGAGGGAGGCCACAGACCGAACCCGGTACACCGGCCGGTGAGAGAATCCAGCAACTGACCCGGAGCCCAGCAACCGGTAGAGATCGGTCCTCGGAAGAGAGGGCCGACCGAGAACGTGACCTAAGCCATGAGCTCGAACTGGCGCGCCTCAAATTGGAGGGCGAGCTCAAACTTGCAGAAAAGAAGTTGGCGGTTGAGCAGTTGCGGTTCCAGGGAGAGCTTGAGGAGAAGAAGCTCCAGAGGGAGCATGAAGGTCGGAAACTTCAGCTCGAGCACGAGCGCAGCCTCAAAGAACTCGAATTGAAAGCCAGAGCCGAAGCAACCGGATCACCGGGACTTGGAGAGCAGGTGGTCCCCAAAGAAACGAAGGTGCACATCCCCAAAGACGTCGTGAAGGAGTTTTACAAAGGAGACGACATCCAGCAGAGGTTCAAGGCCTACGAGGTTGCCATGTCCGCCCACCGGGTCCCCGAGAAGGACTGGGGGGCCGGCCTCTGGAGCCGCTTCCTCAGCGAGGGAAGAGACACCTTGCTGGACCTACCGACCGCACACATGAACGCCTACCCCCACATGAAAGATGCTCTCCTATTCCGCTACGGCCTAACGCCGGAAATGTATCGCCAGCGGTTTAGGGAGTGCAAGAAGATTCCTGGCACCACCTGGGTAGACTATGTGAACTACTACACCCGGGCCCTCGATGGGTGGATCAAGGGCAGCAATGTGACCACCTTCGAAGGCCTAGTCGACCTAGTCGCCTACGAGCACCTGTCCGCCAATTGCTTTGTGGAACTAAGACAGCGCCTCCTGGACAGCAAGCTCGCCAACCCACGGAAACTGGCTGTTGAAGCCTATCGCTGGGTGGCCACCCGAGTCCAGAAGGGGCCCGGGGAGACACCCCACGGAATGACCAAGGATCTTCCCGCCAGCGAGGTGGGGGAGGTCGAGGCAAACAGCAAGGATCCCAGTCAGGGCCCCAGCGTAGTCCCCCCAGAAACCAGGCCCCACGCTCTCCTCCCGCGACGAGAGCCGCCCCGAGTGCTGGACCCCCGGGGCTCCGCCCCAGCTCCACATGCTACAAGTGTCAGCAACCCGGGCACTATGCCGGTGACCCCCGATGTCCCATGACCCCGAAATCCACTCCCACTGGCCCCTCCACCAGACAGATATCCTCAGTGGCCCTAGAAGAGGAAGAGATAGAGGAACAGGGGGAGTGGGAGCCCGCAGCCATGGTCCTAGCCTCCCTGGGTAATAGCAAGATGATCCCAGGAGATTACCTGCCCGACAACACCGAAAAATATCGCCAGACAGTTAAGGTTAACGGGCGCAGCGTAGGAGCCCTCAGGGACACAGGAGCCAGCATCACGTCTGTTAGATACATGCTAGTCCCCGAGTTCATGATCATCCCCCACACCTTCTGTAGAGTGATAGCAGCTGATAATTCCGTCCGCACCTGCAGGATAGCACAGGTCCCGTTTGAGTGGGAGGGAGTTTCGGGTGATCTACGGGTAGCGGTCCGCACGGACATGCCTGTAGACTGCCTCCTGGGGAATGACTTAGAAAGTTCCCAGTGGAAAGAGGTAGAAAGAAGGACCCATTTAGAAATGTTGGGCCTGTGTGAGCACCCGAGCCATGACCGCCAGAATGTCCAATCCCGGGAACGAAGAGCCCGAGTTCCCCAGTGCAGCCCCTGATGTACCCGAGGGTAGCGAGCACCCCACGGTCCTCGACCAGCCCTCCATCGAAGGTAGCGAATCCGACGAGGGTCCCTTCGGACCCGCCATCGAGCCAGTCCCCACCCTAGCAGATATCCCCCAGTTGGCCCAGTGGCGCCAAGAAGGAGGACCATCCCGAGAGGAGTTCTGCCAAGAGCAGACCTCCTGCCCTGCCCTTGAGAGGCTCCAGCAACAGGCCGCAGCCCAGGCCGCTGGAGACCAGTCCGGCTCCCATTACCTTTATTAGGAAAACGGCCTACTTTACAGTGAACAGAAGACCGCCGAACTAGGGTCAGCCCGCGTGCTGGTGGTACCCCTACGTTTCCGCGGCCTCCTCCTCAACCTGGCCCATGATGTGCCCCTGGCGGGACACCTGGGCCAAGATAAAACATTCCAACGGCTAGTGACCCATTTCTACTGGCCCCGCATGCGGGCCGATGTGGAACACCACTGTAAGTCCTGCCCCACGTGTCAGGCTAGCGGCAAAAGCGGAGGCAAGCGCAAGGCTCCCCTCCAGCCCTTTCCAGTTGTCAGTACCCCCTTCGAGAGGGTGGGGATCAACATCGTCGGACCTCTGGACCCCCGGAGGGCCTTAGGTCACCGGTTCATTTTGGTCCTGGTCGATCACGCCACCCGATACCCCGAAGCCATCCCCCTCCGGACCGTGACGGCCCCGGTCGTGGGCCGGGCTCTCATGGGGATCTTCTCCCGGGTGGGATTCCCCCGGGAAGTGGTGAGCGACCGAGGCACAAACTTTATCTCCGGGTACATGAAGTCCCTTTGGCAACAGTGTGGGGTGTCGTACAGGTTCACCACCCCATACCATCCCCAGGGTAACGGCCTGGTTGAGCGGTTCAACCACACCCTGAAAGGGATGATCATGGGTCTCGAGGAGCCCTTGCGACGCAAGTGGGACGTCCTCCTGCCCTGCCTCCTGTTCGCATACCGAGAGGTTCCCCAGAAATCCTTGGGGTTCAGCCCTTTCGAGCTGCTCTATGGGCACCCCGTCCGGGGTCCCCTCAGCCTGGTCAAGGAAGGCTGGGAGACAGCCCCCCGAGCACACCCACCGATGTGTTCTCCTACGTCCTGGCCCTCCGGAACCAGACGCGGAAGTTTCGCGAGCTGGCCGAGGCCAACCTGGAGGCCAGCCAAGAGGAGATGAAACGCTGGTACGACCAGAATGCCACTCTGGTCGAGTTTCAACCAGGCCAACAGGTTTGGGTCATGTCCCCAGTGGAACCTTGTGCCTTGCAGGACAAGTGGACTGGACCCTTTAAGGTGATAGAGCGCAAGAGCCAGGTCACCTACCTCGTTGATACGAAATCAGCCAGGAACGCCCTGAAAGTCTTACACGTGAACCGGATCAAACCCCACTTTGTGCGTTCTGAGTTGGGATTACTCCTTGCCACCGACGACGGAGAGGAAGAGGAAACGGACCCTCTACCAGATCTCCTGTGTGCAAAGGATCAAGATGGCTCCGTAAAGGGAGTGAGTCTCTCCTCTTCCCTCACCCCCTTGCAGCATGAAGAATGTCGCCACTTGCTGGGACAATTCTCAGACCTCTTCTCCCTCACCCCCGGCGTCACCAGTTGGTGCGTCCATGATGTGGACACCGGGGACAGCCCTCCGGTACGACACAGAGCCTACCGAGTCCCTGACCGAGTTCGAGCCTGCATCAAGGCTGAAGTCGACAAGATGTTGGACCTAGGAGTGGTGGAAGCCTCCGACAGCCCATGGGCTAGCCCCGTGGTCCTGGTTCCGAAGGCAGACGCCCCCGGCACTGTTCCTGAGCTGAGGTTCTGCGTAGACTACCGCGGACTCAACGCAGTCACCCGAACCGACGCACACCCCATCCCCCGAGCCGACGAACTCATTGACCGCCTAGGATCGGCTCAGTACCTCAGTACCTTCGATCTCACCAGTGGCTACTGGCAGATCGGCCTCACGGAGAGGGCCTAAGAAAGGTCTGCTTTCTCCACTCCGGATGGCCATTTCCACTTCAGAGTGATGCCCTTCGGCATGAAAAACGCCCCCGCCACCCTCCAACGACTGGTCAATCAGGTCCTGGCCGGGTTGGAAAGTTTCAGCGCAGCATATCTCGACGACATTGCAGTGTTCAGTGCCCACTGGCCCGAGCACCTGCACCACCTCTGGGAGGTGTTGGACGTCCTGCGGCGAGCCGGGCTCACCATTAAAGCTAGCAAGTGCCAAATAGGACAAAGCTCCATGGTATACCTTGGGCACCAGGTCGGAAGCGGCCTCATAGCCCCCTCCAACCCAAGATAGACGCTATCACTGCCTGGGAGACCCCCACGACCCAGACCGAGGTGCGGGCCTTCCTAGGACTCACAGGGTACTACCGTAGATTCATCAAGGGGTACGGGAGTATTGTAGGCCCCCTCACAGAGTTGACAGCAAAGGCCAACCCCAAGAAGGTTAGTTGGACCCCCGCATGTCAGAAGGCATTCGAGGAATTGAAACAGGCCGTGTGCACCGCTCCAGTACTACAGGCCCCTGACTACTCTAGAGAGTTCGTGGTCCAGACCGACGCCTCCGAACATGGCATCGGAGCCGTACTCTCCCAGGTGGACGACCAGGGGATTGATCATCCAGTAGCCTTTATCAGCCGGAGGCTACTACCCCGGGAGCAGAGATGGAGCACCATCGAGCGAGAGGCCTTTGCCGTAGTCTGGGCTTTAAAGAAGCTGAGGCCCTACCTGTTCGGTACCCACTTCCTGCTCCAGACCGACTGTAGTGTAGTTCCTATTTTCCCAATAGGCCCTGCGCATTGGAATAACATAAACAGTAGTATCGACGTAGAAGTGCGGATCTTCCAGGCCTCTACTGACTATGCTAAACTTAATTGGGTTTGTTACCAACTAGCTCAGAGGTCACTGGAAACTTTCTTGACTGAATAGGAAGTGATCAGCTTCCCTGGTACAGACAAGAAGGGATTCAGTTTTCCAACAACCGTGCAAACATGACAACTTTGCTCCTCAGATAAGAGTCAATCTCTAGAGTCGTGTGAAACAATAGACAGTTATTTTACTCAGTCAGTTGTTGTGCAGATTACTTTCACAATATGTAGAGAATAGAGAGACGGGCGTTTTCAATAAAAGGTATTATTTATTGAACAGTCTTTCTTCTCGTACAAGAGAAATGAATTGCCACAATTGCAAGACTTGTTATTATAAAAAGTACGTACAGTAAGATGAGTATTGCGAAATAATACTGTAAAAGCATTGATATGGTTTCTTAGCCATACAATGGTTTAAAATGAATAAAACATATATACATTCATATATACATTAGGCTAAAATACTCAACTGTTGCTTCTAACTACGCCTACCCCAGTGTACCTGACCTAAGCCTAATACTTGGGAGGGGAGTAAGTAAGTAGCTTTAAGTTAAGTTGGTTTTGCCAAGGTTTGCTTCAAGAATTCTCTCTAAGGGTTTAGTCAACACCATACCTCTGGAATAGAATGCTGGAGGTCTGGTATCTCCTTCAGGGAACTCGATATCCCAGTCACTCGCAAGAGTGGGCTGGAAACGCCGGAGCTGGATTTCTCTGCAGGAGAAAAGACAGCGTCTCTCTCAGCGCGTCGAGGAGGAGGAGGAGGGGCAGCGTCCACGGGCAGCTTGCGTCTGCTGGGCTCTTGCAGGGGACGGCTGTTCAGCTCCTGTGTTCACCACACCATCGTTCGCTCGTTCGCAGCGATAGCATCAGCAGCGATAACGGCAGCGATGTCTATGAGGCAGCTAGCCAGCATTTGCTTAAGGCAACGTTGGTAATATTTATACCTGAAAGGTGCCTTGTTTGACGTAAGTTTTTGGACATAAGACGTCAATAAAGATGTCACTAGGAAATGATCGTCTATCAGTGCTCATTAGAGTTCTATTACTAGACAAAACATAGCAAGCGGGGCTTTCCCAGGTTGCTGAGTTTTTATCTTGTTGAAGAACTCGGAGTGTTAATCTAGGAATCTTAGATAGTAACTTCTGATATGTCCTTGCACTAATGAGCTGCAAAGGAAGTTGCAGAGGAAGCGATTCTGAAATGTGGCTCTGTTCGTGTGAGGCCAGAGACGAGTTTCTGAATATTGCATTTGATCGGTTATGCCAATATAGGGAATAAATGGATTTATAGCCGTATAGGGGCATAAGGTCACAGTATCGATCAGGGTCCTAGATTAGAACGCGACACCCACTCTACGAATTTATATCCATCAAATTACTAAAACTAGAGCAATAAGATGCATGTGTAACATTGCCCACCCCAAAATACATATATGCATTTGAAATAGGCGTATTTGTAATACGTGAAAATATAGGTACTGTACGTCTTTGAAGCATAGAAACCATTCAAATTATAGCATATGCAATCAATGAACGATTTTGCAAAAAGAATTACACATGAAATATCTCTGAATACAGAAAAGAAGGGCGAGATAATTTCATCACATATAAATGCATTTCAGTAAAATGTGCTAGAGGCTGGTTGAAAGTTATTATGTCTCTAGATTTACCTAAATAGAAGTAGAAGCTTCTGTTCTTTATGAATAGGTCTACTTTAAGCAAAGAATTTTTTTGTGCCAGAAAAAAGGGGAAAATATTATGAAAAATAGTTCAATCCAAAAATATTTTCTTGTGAACGGGGGAATAGAGTTCCAACGCATTTTAGCATTTTTTGTTGATCAAAACTGAAGGCCGAATTCAGAGTTCATGGGAACGCTGCGTGTCGGAATGCTTCTCTAAAGTTATTGTTTCTGTTCGGGTGAGAACATCATATCAGACAGGCTCTCAAAAAATTGGTCTACAAAATCAGGTGACAGTTCGACCAAATTCGATAGTGCTGTAACTTGGCAGGTGTGAGAATGATTGCTGTCTTCAAAGTCGGGATCAGCAATGCTCACAGAAGGTCGTACCTGGGTGATGTTGCTTTTGTCACTCGCTCCACTGTTACCACCTAGTCGTAGTACAGGAGTCTCAACGAATGCCGTCATCAGGATTGGTAGCCGCTGGGGACAACACAATGCGTGAGCCATTATCGGACTGAGCAAAGTATCGATATCCATTGGTACTGCTGATGGAAGTGCAAGACAGGTGTCCAACACGCACTCATCTCCGCATAGCATACATCGTGGCACAGGTAAGATGCAGGATTGCCATATAGGTCTGAATGAAAGGAACCAGGTCATGTTTAGATCTCTCAGCCTGGCCAATCCAAGGACTCTAGTTATTCTGTCCCGGTAGCGGATTGCTAGGATTGTTTCTTCCATTCCCATAGGAGTCATGTCTGAGCTGTGGCTTGCCATATCGGAGCAGGAGGGTCAAAAATAAAATCCCTGCTACAAGTCTCAAAAAAGGGGTATGCCGCCAAAGACTGAATGGACAAAATTCGGAACGATTCCCAGAATTGCTTGAAATGGTGTTAGCAGTCCCGTAAAAATCGTCTTAAATATGCCTGGGATGCCTATGGCACTAGACATGTTAAGAAGTTGGCTCAGCATTTCTACGAAATGCACGGGGCAATTTGTTGATAAAAGGTCATGAACCTCCGTAGCTGTCCTTGCAACTAGGAGATCATACTTCTCTTTTGATGACGTGATGGGCACTGTTGTCTGCAAAAGCACAGACTTCATTTTGCTTAAAGTATCAATTCGTATAGAAGAGAAATTCAGACAAGGCCAGATGGGAGTGTCTATGTCTCCAGGGCCGCTCGGAAACAATGCTTGCATACAGCATTTGACCATGGAAGTTACGCTTACGAGATACGCTTTCCCTGGCAAAAGGCCACAACATCTGTGATCCGTCCTTAGAATGTAACTCCCATTCGCGAGTTGCATAAAGAAAGGCTCTATCTGCGTTGCAGGTGTGACAAGCTGGTGGCATGAAAGGTTGTTAGAATTACCTTCACAGGCTCCGTGTAAATTAATACCCTGGCACAAAAGTATACCGCTTAGTGAACGTTTACAGTTTTCACCACTAAGAAATACATTTTTGTCGCTGTCACTATAGCATGAATGTGTGTATGGTAATTTCCATGTTGACTTAATGTACCCTTTACCCAGTCGTTCATACTGGCCAGTAGGTATGTATTCAAGGCAATTTTTGTTATCGGAATTGTGATAATCCCGTGTATTATCCATTCAATGACAGGACTTTCTGACATTGCCAAAGGTAATCTCTCAAGTTTTTCGATGCTCAGGATTGTATAGTCTGCTCCTTTCTGTGCCAAGCTGATTTGTTTATCAGTAAGGTTAAAGATAGAAAACAATGACGTTGTGTTGATTAAACGCCAAGGCACATAGCCTGAACGAAGATTTTGCAGCGTCCAGCCTAATTTTACAATAGAACGTAATTGCGACTGGCCATGCTGTAACATTAGCAAGTCTCTGTCTATTATGTCAAAGGCAGATGATACAATATTGTCCAACGAATATATTCTAGAGGACAGAGTCATTAACCCATTGTCCACTACAGAAAGTGATTTTTTCCAAATTAATACGATCAATTTCTCGTATTTTCTCTGCTGTTTCAATTTGTGTGACTTTCCAAGCCTCGTTGTATGCAGCATAGATACTGGTCGCTATGAAACACTTTTGACGCTGTTTGCGTGGTCCCATAATAAAATCGCGCAAATCAGCACCCTCTTTAAGTAAAGACAAGTGTTGCTTAATTTCAGCCAGTGTGGATGATCCTAGCCATTCGAGGCAGAGTTTCCCTACACTGTATGTTGTTACTATCCCTGGATGTTGTCTCTGGGAGAATCTAGGGTCTTGTCTGGTCATTTTTAACCCCTGTGTTTTATTCAGGAATCTATCTTGACAGTTGTTTGTGTCAGTAGGCCAGATTAACCACTTTTTCCAATCAGGATGTGTTCTGTTTAAATGTAAAATTTTAGATACGTCTATCTCAATATTCGTTGTTGTATTTTCAGGTATTGGCTTTGGGATAGATGGTTTGTTAAGGTCTTTGATCTTAGCTAGGCCAGGACAGGTTGTTTGATGAATTGTTTCATTTAAAAACATTATTTGCTCTGGGATCATGCAGGCTCGAAAAAGTGCTTCTAGGCCTTGTACCTGCCACTCTTTTGTACCCCAGATGGTTTTTGTTTCAATTTTATTTTTCCAATAATCAAAAACAAATGTCATCATTTTTTCATAAAATGCTTCTGAATATATCAATTTAGTATTTGTCAGCATTGTTTTCAATCCTGTTTTATCTAACAATTTATAATAAAACGTTTCCGCATCACTGGTGTTAAACCCTGAGAAGTACTTGAATTTCTCAAAGAATGTTTTAGAACTGCTTTTAGGTGGTGTAGAACAATGTTCCCATTGATTATACTTAAAAAGATTTCTAGGCAGTTCAGACTTATGCAAGTAATGATCGCCATAATGTGTGAAGCAGAACATCTGTTCATAACTAGACGAACCTTGTAAATAATCATGATCTGTGAATCTAGCTGACATTACCAAATCAGACATCATATTGTTAATACTTTCAAAGTCCCAATCATCAGAGAATGTACTAGGTTTTACAAAGTCACTTAAGGAAACCTTGAATTGATGAGGATACTTCAGGATCTCGACCGGACCATAGATTTCATAGTCAGTTTTCTCCCATACTACCCCACCAGGTATTGGAATGGCTGTGACATTTACTGTTGACAGTTCTCTTTTCTTCACGTGGGATGATCTGTGTGGTTTGAGGACTAAGTTGATGTTCTGACTTGCTGTGTCCATTGTATTGTAATAAACTTTCCTAAAATTAAAACTAAAATTAGGCATAGTAGGAGTATAAATACCCCCAAAATAATCCAATACTCATTTAATGGTGCATCCAGATATACTTGATCCTCGGAAAAGTTATCGAAGTTGATGAAATAGCCAGAGGCAGTTCTGTCAATTGTTGGGATTGTTCTTTCAATTTGTCTCTCGGTAGCACATTAAGATGCCACATCATTGTAGACTGGTGTTTCTTGACGAACTGTTTCAATCTGTGTCTCAAGAGGCACGAGTTCCATGGCATTATTGCATAGTCTCTCTCTGTGCACTGCAGGCTGATCGAATGTGATTAGTCTTTCAGTTTGAACCTCTTGGATTGTTGCAAGTTTGGGTATTCTGTTGTTTCTTGGGAGTCCACTGGGCCTACTGTTGATTATAGGCCACATGCTTGTGGTTTTACCAGGTCGATTGATACAACTCTGTTCTACTTTTTACCAGCAAGGGGCGGTAGTACTACTGATCCTGTTCCGTTGATTGCTAAGACAGGTACTGCTTTTCTGTAAGAAGGCCCAAATTCCTTCTTCACCGCTATTTTTTCTCTGACTAGATCCCCAATCTTTGGAATCCAGACAGGCCTTGCTGGGGCTGTTGCTGGTGGTGCCTCGTCAGTGGTAGCTGGCTGTTGCTTTAACTTTATGTTGCTTAAGGATTTTCTTGTTTCATTCAAGTCCTGTAAAACAGCCAAACGATCTTTGATGTCAAAGTCTGTTTTCTTATCTTGTACCACTGATACCTGACTATCTAAGTCCTGAACTCGCATTCTAGTTCCGAACAATAGCTCGTATGGGCTGAAACCTTTTAGAGAATTTCTTGGCAAATTATTAAGACAGATCTGGACACTTATTAAATGTTTGACCCACCCAGCTCCTGAACCTAATACCTTCGCTGTTATAGATTGCTTTATGTCCCGGTTTTTTCTTTCTACCACACTGTTCCCTTCGGGGTGTGATGGACAAGAACACCGCAACCCAACTCCCATGCTGGCCATGGCCTCCTTGTAAGCTCGAGAGCTAAAAGCAGGACCCTGGTCAGAATGGAACATGGCAATTGCGTATGTGCCAATAAAGACTCGCAGATCTTTTATAACCGTTCTGGCGTCAGCCGAGCGCTGGAGCCACATCCATATGAATCTCGTACAGGAATCCACTGCGACCATGATATATTTATAGTTGCCGTTCCTTTGTAGGGGACCACAGTGGTCCAGGTAAACACATGCAAATGGTTTATCCGAGATGAGAAGGGGTGTCTGCGCTGGTCATTTTACTGTTGATACTTTCATTCTTTGGCATATTTCGCATTCTAATACATACTTCTTAGTTTGTATTCTCATGCGAGGCCACCAATATCTCTGTTTTAATAGTGATATTGTTGCGATAAAAACGCCAACGTGTGCAGAGGCAAGCCCTTCGTGTGCCGCTTTGATTAGTCCTAACCTGTTCCATGTTTGGAATTACTCTATTTCCCACTCCAGGGATTCGAGCAAAAGGAACATTATTTGTATCTGTTGAATATAAGTACTTTTCTGGAAAGCCTTTTGGGAGTGTTTTCTTATCATCTTTTACGGACGCACTACCAGCTTGTAGAATGTCGCTGTCTATTTTTGTTTGTGACCGAGTAATCGCAGCTACGGAAGCCGTTTGCATAGCTGCCTTCGTGGCTTCATCAGCCAATGAATTCCCTGCAACGTGAACGCCATCACATTGATGACTCAGAGTGTGTATCACGTGAGTCTTTTGTAGTTCTTTCTGTAAAAGAACTACCTGTTCCCAAAGCATTTTATGCTTTATTGTGCCACCTTTTGCATCTTTGAAACCATTTTCCACCCAATTCTGCAAGTATTCATTATAAGATTGTACGCAATAATAAGAATTGCACACTATTAGTGTGGGGAATTCGCGATCTGTATTTTCTAGCGCCATTTTAAATGCTACTAATTCAGCTCGTTGAGCTGAACAATCTCCTAGAGATTGTGATTTAGTGACCATTGGTCTAAATTTTCCTTTGTGCCAACGACCTTTAACAATTGCGCACGCAGCACTATAAGCTTGTTTTCCCCCAACTGCGGGTTGTGCTGATCCGTCAGTATATATAATACTTCCGTATTCTTCGAGAGGCAGGATTTCAATTGGCAGAGGACATTCATATTCATATTGTAAAAATTCCTGTGTCTTTAAGTTAGGATCAAATTTGTAAACTACGTCTGTTGCAGCAAGAGAATTAACCCACTGAATCCATCTCGGATGCAAAGCTTTAGCATTAGGAATGCTTGCTTTAGTTACCGCTTCTAAAGCCGGTATAGGTGTTACGATTATTATTTGTTTACCTTGTGCTAGGGGCCTTTCTTTTGCTACAGCAGTCTGAACCGCAGTTAGAATTTTCTCAGTTGAACTGAATTTTATTTCAGCCTTTGTGTACAAATGTGATTTGTAAGCTATTGGTACCTTTTCTCCCTCATTAGAGGTCAGGTACGTGAATCCGCATCTTCCTGGGATGACTCGGATTACAAGATTGCGTGTGTTGTCACGTGTATCTAATTTTGTTTTTGCTAACATGTCTGTTTGCAGTGATCTCAAAATTTCTGTGTGTTTTTGAGTCCAATTGATTTGTTTAAAATCAGGTTTGATTAGTTCGTAGAGAGGTTTAACCCTCTCTGCGTAATTTAGAATGTAAGTTCTTCCGAAATTCAGGAAACCTAGAATCGATTGTAAATTCTTCAGCGTTTTTGGAGCTTGGAGTACAGCGCACTTCTCTAAGAAGTTGTCCGCTAGGCTTTTCCCTTCACTTGATAATTCATATCCTAAAAATAATACTGTCAGATGGGCAATTTGAGACTTTTTAAAGTTGAATTTGTAACCCTCTGCTGCGAACCCAAGTATAATGGTGTTCATTCTTTTCAAGTGAGTATCCAAGTCATCGTCTGTGAGATAGATATCATCTACGTAAGACAATGCCTCATCATCATATATTTGTAGTAACTCTGTTACTCTAGCTGAGAATAGTCCTGGGCTGTTCTTGAACCCCTGTGGGAGCCTACAGAAATTTTTCTGAGACCCCATTATTGAGAAAGCGGTCAAGTATCTGCTTTCTGGTGCAATGTTTTGACAATAGAAACCATTAGATATGTCTAATGTCGTTTTATATTTTTTCCTAACTATGTTATTCATTAGTGCAGCACTATGCGAATTTTGTACTGGAAAAGTTTTGCAACATGCATTAAGGTGTCTGTAGTCCAAAACTAGACGATATGAATTGTCTGGCTTGGAGACAGGAAACAAAGGATTGTTCATTTGAGAGGTGCATGTTTCAATCACCCCCTGGTATTCAAGTTGATCTAAAATCTCCCTGACTTGTTTTTTAGCTTCTTGCTTAATGGGATACTGCCTTTGTGCAGTTGGTTCATTTTTTAATTGGATTTTGTGAGGAGGAGAGTCCTCATCCCATCCTACATGATTTTTATATAATGCTGGTGCCTGGGATACTACCCATTTCCTTGCATATGTATATTTTTTGTGAATAAGAATATGATTCGAGAAGGCAGGCATTATCATTTCTTCGCCACAAGGGCACTCCCTGACAAACTCTGGGGGCCAATCTTTTTCAGCTAACAGAATATCATAGCCTTTTGAGAGTTTATCCCAAAATAGACCCCTTATTTTCCTAGTCTTATCACCCTCTATACGCAATGTTATTTCGTATATCTTATGGGGCTCGCTAAGTCTGGTGTCGGCAGTTTCAACCTGAATGTATTCATTCGTGTCCACTGTCTCCAGATGACTCATCAGGATCTTGCGGGCTATAGTGATTTCTGCTGCACTGTCTAGCATTGTCTGTGCCCACTCCCCGTTTTTCAACTGTGTCCTCAGTATTCTCGGCATGTTCGATTATTCTAATACTGGCTACCTTCTTTTTTGGAAATTGAGATTTTTTACTCTGAGCAGGTTCCTTGTCTTTGGACTTGGTGTGCTCTCCTTGGTCTGACTGTCCTCTTCTTTCCGATTTCTGCGAAAAAGATCAAGAGGGACGTGTATCAATACTTTGGTATCTATCAGGTTTTTTCAAATTATCCCTATTTCTAAGGTTGTATCTTTTCTCAGAGGGCTCCCTCTGGGGAGACTGGTGTTCTCGAGTCGGAGTTCTTTCCCTCCGTCGAGGAGACCTTCCTCTGGACTGGAAAACATTTTCCTTGGGAGTGGATTGTTTATTTCCATCCCAGCTCTTTTTAGGAGTGTTTGAATTATTATTAGGATTTTCGAGCAGTTGGGGCTTTACTGGTTTTCCACCCAAGCTGTCTCTACCTAGTTCTTCTTAGCATTTCTCTATGATTCTAGCAAGCTCAATTGGTTGATCTGTTATATCTGTTTCCTTCAACTTCTGGCGGATCGCCACAGATGCTGCTTCTCCTTCAATGTTGGCTAGTAATATAGCCAAGACCTGCTTGAAGTCTTTCGGTAATTTCATATCAAGAGTTAAAGCAGGTTCTGGACCGTATTCACTCTGAATCTGTTTTAGCACTTCTGGTATTACCGCCATTGACGGAACACTATGTGTTTTTGTGTAAATGGAAGCAAAGACTGTACCCCAAGTGTCACAGTCCTCCACGTGTGGTGCGACCCCCATTGGAAGGCAGATGGTCAGGATCCTATGTTTCTCAATAGGGGTAGTATTCGGAAATACTGCCTCTATTTGAGTGATTTTCTGCGCTAACCAGAAAGGAATTTGTTCCCGTTTTACGGGTGTTTTACCAAGACATGATTGTATGTTCTGTGGTGTAATTTTATTAGTGTTCCCCTGATGAGGGGTCAGCTGTGGTACATTAACAGCTGGTTGGACTGTTGCAGTCCGCATTACATATTGGACTAATTGCCTATGTATTTTGATTAATGTTTTTAGCTGCACTAACAGCTCTTCTTTTGAAATTTTTGCAATGTCCGGATGTGGTGTGTAGCTGGCTAGAACCGGCCACGTTGCTCCTGGTCTACCTAGTGGACCGAGCCTGGTAATATGATCATTATGTTTTAGGGCGCCTTTAAACCAAAGTAAATGTTCTTGGTATTTTAATGGGATTTCAATCTCCT
Source organism: Lissotriton vulgaris (assembly GCF_964263255.1). Classification (NCBI taxonomy): domain Eukaryota; kingdom Metazoa; phylum Chordata; class Amphibia; order Caudata; family Salamandridae; genus Lissotriton; species Lissotriton vulgaris. The sequence continues at coordinate 279,886,510 of NC_141690.1, forward strand.
CGAAAGGAGCATATTCATCCGGTGGAACTCCTACTACATAGTAGTGGAACTCGTGTGTTGCGGCATTTGCTGCTGGAAATTTTATCCATGAATAGAATACCTCTGTCTGCCGATATTCGTGTGCCTCTATCACGAAGACGACTGTGCCACCTTGTGTGGTCAGTCCATTTTCTATAAGTTTTAACGTTATAGATTTTCTTAAATGTGCCAGGATGATTATTGCACCCGGTTCAGTAGTCCCGTCGGGACCCTGCTGAGTCGCATCTGCTGCGGCATCAGTTCCGTTTTCTAACACTGCCATTTTATAAATGCAGGTTTTGCAGAGTAGGTCTCCAAGGAGACAAAGATTAGGTGCACAATATTTTGGAACACTGTATCCTTCAACGTTGAATAAACCAGAGCTTTACATAGGAATCTCTTCCTACTAAGGTCGGGCGGATTTTAACCTTTCACCCACTCCAGATGTCTATTGGAGTATTTACGGGAGAAAGGGGTCGGTGTGAAAAATGCACGACTGAGTTACTCTAACGTCTTGCGTTAGTTTTATCGCCTTACCAAACGTTTGGGCGCCATGTAGTGTAGTTCCTATTTTCCCAATAGGCCCTGCGCATTGGAATAACATAAACAGTAGTATCGATGTAGAAGTGCGGATCTTCCAGGCCTCTACTGACTATGCTAAACTTAATTGGGTTTGTTACCAACTAGCTCAGAGGTCACTGGAAACTTTCTTGACTGAATAGGAAGTGATCAGCCTCCCTGGTACAGACAAGAAGGGATTCAGTTTTCCAACAACCGTGCAAACATGACAACTTTGCTCCTCAGATAAGAGTCAATCTCTAGAGTCGTGTGAAACAATAGACAGTTATTTTACTCAGTCAGTTGTTGTGCAGATTACTTTCACAATATTTAGAGAATAGAGAGACGGGCGTTTTCAATAAAAGGTATTATTTATTGAACAGTCTTTCTTCTCGTACAAGAGAAATGAATTGCCACAATTGCAAGACTTGTTATTATAAAAAGTACATACAGTAAGATGAGTATTGCGAAATAATATGTAAAAGCATTGATATGGTTTCTTAGCCATACAATGGTTTAAAATGAATAAAACATATATACATTCATATATACATTAGGCTAAAATACTCAACTGGTGCTTCTAACTACACCTACCCCAGTGTACCTGACCTAAGCCTAATACTTGGGAGGGGAGTAAGTAAGTAGCTTTAAGCTAAGTTGGTTTTGCCAAGGTTTGCTTCAAGAATTCTCTCTAAGGGTTTAGTCAACACCATACCTCTGGAATAGAATGCTGGAGGTCTGGTATCTCCTTCAGGGAACTCGATATCCCAGTCACTCGCAAGAGTGGGCTGGAAACGCCGGAGCTGGATTTCTCTGCAGGAGAAAAGACAGCGTCTCTCTCAGCGCGTAGAGGAGGAGGAGGAGGGGCAGCGTCCACGGGCAGCTTGCATCTGCTGGGCTCTTGCAGGGGATGGCTGTTCAGCTCCTGTGTTCACCACACCATCGTTCGCTCGTTCGCAGCGATAGCATCAGCAGCGATAACGGCAGCAATGTCTATGAGGCAGCTAGCCAGCATTTGCTTAAGGCAACGTTGGTAATATTTATACCTGAAAGGTGCCTTGTTTGACGTAAGTTTTTGGACATAAGACGTCAATAAAGATGTCACTAGGAAATGATCGTCTATCAGTGCTCATTAGAGTTCTATTACTAATCAAAACATAGCAAGCGGGGCTTTCCCAGGTTGCTGAGTTTTTATCTTGTTGAAGAACTCGGAGTGTTAATCTAGGAATCTTAGATAGTAACTTCTGCTATGTCATTGCACTAATGAGCTGCAAAGGAAGTTGCAGAGGAAGCGATTCTGAAATGTGGCTCTGTTCGTGTGAGGCCAGAGACGAGTTTCTGAATATTGCATTTGATCGGTTATGCCAATATAGGGAATAAATGGATTTATAGCCGTATAGGGGCATAAGGTCACAGTATCGATCAGGGTCCTAGATTAGAACGCGACACGACCACCGTCCTCTCCGGTGGCTCATGCAGATGAGAGGAGAGAACCCTAAACTGCTACGCTGGTCCATCTCCCTCCAAGGGATGGATTTTACTGTGGAACACAGGCCTGGTGCCGACCACCCCAACGCCGACGGCCTGTCCCGCTTCTTCCGCCTCAGCGAAGAGAACCCCCAAGAGGATGGGTAGTTCTCCTCGTCTTTCAGCTGGAGGGGACGCATGTTGGACCCGGCCTCGTGGCGTGGCCCTCGCTGACCCCCCATAACCCAGAACGACGGACAGAACTAATTCCCGTCCACCCAGAACTATACACGAGACTCCTACATCGGACCTGAAACGACCTCCAGACCGCGTGCCTGCAACCCTGCACGTGGCCGGCAGACTCCATGTTTGGCCACCCCGGCCAGCCGGCCGCCTTCTTCCCTTTCGGCAGTCTCTGGCCGCTCCCGGCTGCAGCTAGGCGTGCGCGCCAGACTCGCCCAGGGGGGTGAACGACTCACCAAGTACCCTAAACCAAGGCTTCCATCACACCTTCGGCCCCCTCCAGAGGAGCTGGATGTCCTCACGCCTCCGAACCATCCCTAGGGGCTGGTTTCGATCGCACCTTTTGGCTTCCTAGTGAGCTGGCTCCAGGCCATGATGGGCGTCTGGGATTCCCTGGACGCATGGTCCAAAAGCATCAAAGACACCGCCGTCCAGACAATCAGGCGCCTGGCCCTCGGACCTCCGGCCTCCTGCCTCTGAGGGTCCGGACATCAAAGAGCTCCTGAACTATAAGACAGCCTGCCTTCCATCTAGTCGGCAGTTGTATCTTGGACAAGAAAGCCCTGCTGATCTGATCGAGGCTGACCTTGAGGAGAACAGACTCTGACCCACCGAGCCCTGCTGACGTCGTCGCGGCTCATCCTTGAAACTAAGGAACGGAACCACTGGAGCTCTGCTGACGCTGTCGCGGCTCCCTCTCAAAGAGTAAGTACTGAACCACCGGAGCCCTGCTGACGCTGTCGCGGTTCCCTTTTGAGAGTAAGACCTGATCCATCGGAGCCCTGCTGACCTCGTCGCGGCCCACTCTCGAGAACGAGAGACACTTGCTACCATCTCGAGCCCTGCGGACGCTGTCGCGGCTCCACTTGCCTACGAGTGCGACAAAGTACTCCTGACCAAGCCCTGCTGACCTCGTCGTGGCTTGAAGAACTCTCTGGTCCGGCTGGACCATCAACGCTACCATCACGACCGTCTGAAACCGAAGTGAGTAGGACAGCAAGTCCCATCGGCAGCCCCCGTACCCCCCAGTTCGAGGATTGAGAACTGTGCGCAGGGTGCGTGGCATGCCAGCTGGCCCTCTAAGACTGTCCCGCTTCCCCGTTCCCTTGTTACAAGACTTTCGCGATCCCTCGATCGCTTTGTATTGCTCCCTACTTTTATCTTGATAAAGTTCATACTTGATAATGATTCACGGTGTGGTGTCCGTTCGTAAGTGTGGTGTGTCGACAGTGTGTACGTCTATAACAAACAATGAGGGGAACCTCTATACTGACCTATATTTCTTTACATCTGAGCATTAAAGTCTCTACAAGGTTACAATTACGATGCTGCATAAGAACAAGAGTTAATTCATTAAGACATGGAATGTATATTTGATTTCTTTCATTTATTTTATATCTTTTGCATAACAAATTATTTTTTTGATTTTCTAATGATCATTTTATCAAAGTTACAAAACAGTGACATGGTAACATATGTATATATAATTAAAAAATGCATGGTTGGATCATGTCTAAACACAAACCCCTAAGCAATACATATAAAATAACTTTCACTCATACCTTCATTCATACAAATTCAAACTTTCATACCCATTATTCTAACATTACTGACAATAACACAAAACAGTGAAAAAAAGGTGAGCAACATGTATCGTGTCCTCCGATAGACTCCTCAGAATATGGCTAGACCCCGTTATCTTATTTCTTCCTTTTTGTTTTGAGGGTTAGCAGTTTTTAGTGCTCATTTCCTTTCCTTCTCCAGATTTTGATTTCTGATTTAAACTGAGGGTGTCTGATGCGTACGGCCTACGTACGTTTCGGTGATGTTCTTAGTTTGCTTCACCTTCTTCAGGGCCAACATGTAAATGGACAACAGACAGGTGCATACATACAGTTAAAACCAAGGGGTTTTCATTATCTGTGTCTGCGTTGACACTATTAGGAGCCTTTTAGGAAAATAGATTTTATGGACAGTCGTGTCTCTGTGAAGGTAGCTTCCGAAGAGTTTTGGATCCTCCAGATGTATCTGCGGTTAGGATTAAACGCTATAATGTGAGTTCTCTGGGCCTATATTATCGGTCATTATTTCTTTGGGACCTATATGCAGAGAAAACTACTCGCATCCACGGGCGCCTCCGGCCGATGTCACTGCCACTGGTCAGACACCCTCAGTTTAAATCAGAAATCAAAATCTGGAGAGGGAAAGGAAATGAGCACTAAAAACTGCTAACCCTCAAAACAAAAAGGAAGAAATAAGATAACGGGGTCTAACCATATTCTGAGGAGTCTATCGGAGGACACGATACATGTTGTTCACCTTTTTTTCACTGTTTTGTGTTATTGTCAGTAATGTTAGAATAATGGGTATGAAAGTTTGAATTTGTATGAATGAAGGTATGACTGAAAGTAATTTTATATGTATTGCCACGGGCGCCTCCGGCCGATGTCACTGCCACTAGTCAGTGGCAGTGACATCGGCCGGAGGCGCCCGTGGATGCGAGTAGTTTTCTCTGCATATAGGTCCCAAAGAAATAATGACCGATAATATGGGCCCAGGGAACTCACATTATAGCTTTTAATCCTAACCGCAGATACATCTGGAGGATCCAAAACTCTTCGGAAGCTACCTTCATAGAGACACGACTGTCCATAAAATCTATTTTCCTGAAAGGGTCCTAATAGTGTCAACGCAGACACAGATAATGAAAACCCCTTGGTTTTAACTGTATGTATGCACCTGTCTGTTGTCCATTTACATGTTGGCCCTGAAGAAGGTGAAGCAAACTAAACACATCACCGAAACGTACGTAGGCCGTACGCATCAGACACCCTCAGTTTAAATCAGAAATCAAAATCTGGAGAAGGAAAGGAAATGAGCACTAAAAACTGCTAACCCTCAAAACAAAAAGGAAGAAATAAGATAACGGGGTCTAGCCATATTCTGAGGAGTCTATCGGAGGACACGATACATGTTGTTCACTTTTTTTCACTGTTTTGTGTTATTGTCAGTAATGTTAGAATAATGGGTATGAAAGTTTGAATTTGTATGAATGAAGGTATGAGTGAAAGTTATTTTATATGTATTGCTTAGGGGTTTGTGTTTAGACATGATCCAACCATGCATTTTTTAATTATATATACATATGTTACCATGTCACTGTTTTGTAACTTTGATAAAATGATCACTAGAAAATCAAAAAAATAATTTGTTATGCAAAAGATATAAAATAAATGAAAGAAATCAAATATACATTCCATGTCTTAATGAATTAACTCTTGTTCTTATGCAGCATCGTAATTGTAACCTTGTAGAGACTTTAATGCTCAGATGTAAAGAAATATAGGTCAGTATAGAGGTTCCCCTCATTGTTTGTTATAGACTGTCACTCCCTCCTCTAGACCTTAAAGTATCACAGGGAGTCCCCATTCACCTATGTCGACAGTGTGTACGATCAGTCCTCCCCGGCGGGGACTCCCCCTCGATAAGACTCGGCAGTAATTGTGGGAGAGGAGGTCCCGGGTGGTTAGGAGAGTCATCTTGACCCCTGGGGTCACCGCCTTCCAACAGTGATGCATGCTGGGCGGAGGTGATGCATGCTGGGCAGAGGTGATGCAAGCTGGGTGGGGGTGATGCATGCTGGGCGGGGTGATGCATGCTGGGTGGAGGTGATGCATGCTGGGCGGGGTGATGCATGCTGGGTGGAGGTGACGCATGCTGGGCGGGGTGATGCATGCTGGGTGGAGGTGACGCATGCTGGGCGGGGTGATGCATGGTGGGTGGAGGTGATGCATACTTGGTGGGGGTGATGCATGCTGGGCGGGGTGATGCATGCTGGGCAGCGGTGATGCATGATGGGTGTAGGTGATGCATGCTGGGTGGGGTGATGCATGCTGGGCAGGGGTGATGCATGCTGATTGAAGGTGGTGCATGCTGGGTGGGGTGATGCATGCTGGGTGGAGGTGATGCATGCTGGGTGGAGGTGGTACATGCTGGGCGGGGGTGATGCATGCTGGGCAGGGGTGATGCATGCTGGGTGAAGGTGGTGCATGCTGGGCGGGGTGATGCATGCTGGGTGGGGGTGATGCATGCTGGGTGGAGGTGATGCATGCTGGGTGGGGGTGATGCATGCTGGGCGGAGGTGATGCATGCTGGGCAGAGGTGATGCATGCTGGGCAGGGGTGATGCATGCTGGGCAGGGGTGATGCATGCTGGGCAGGGGTGATGCATGCTGGGTGAAGGTGGTGCATGCTGGGCGGGGTGATGCATGCTGGGTGGGGGTGATGCATGCTGGGTGGAGGTGATGCATGCTGGGTGTAGGTGATGCATGCTGGGTGGGGTGATGCATGCTGGGCAGGGGTGATGCATGCTGATTGAAGGTGGTGCATGCTGGGTGGGGTGATGCATGCTGGGTGGAGGTGATGCATGCTGGGTGGAGGTGGTACATGCTGGGCGGGGGTGATGCATGCTGGGCAGGGGTGATGCATGGTGGGTGGGGGTGATGCATGCTGGGTGGAGGTGATGCATGCTGGGTGGGGGTGATGCATGCTGGGCGGAGGTGATGCATGCTGGGCAGAGGTGATGCATGCTGGGCAGGGGTGATGCATGCTGGGTGGAGGTGATGCATGCTGGGCAGAGGTGATGCATGCTTGGTGGGGGTGATGCATGCTGGGCAGGGGTGATGCAAGCTGGTGGAGGTGACGCATGCTGGGCGGAGGTGATGCATGCTGGGTGGGGGTGATGCATGCTGGGCAGAGGTGATGCATGCTGGGCAGAGGTGATGCATGCGGGGTGGTGATACATGCTGGGTGGAGGTGATGCATGCTGGGCGGAGGTGATGCATGCTGGGCAGAGGTGATGCATGCTGGGTGGGGTGATGCATGCTGGGCAGGAGTGATGCATGCTTGGCGGAGGTGATGCATGCTGGGTGGGGGTGATACATGCTGGGTGGGGGTGATGCATGCTGGGTGGATGTGATGCATGTTGGGTGGAGGTGATGCATGCTGGGTAGAGGTGATGCATGCTGGGCAGACGTGATGCATGCTGGGCGGAGGTGATGCATGCTGGGCGGGGTGATGCTTGCTGGGTGGGGGTGATGCATTCTTGGAGAAGGTGATGCATGCTGGGCGGGGTGATGCATGCTTGGTGGAGGTGATGAATGCTGGGCGGAGGTGATGCATGCTGGGTGGAGGTGATGCATGCTGGGCGGGGGTGAAGCATGCTGGGTGGAGGTGATGCATGCTGGGCGGGGGTGAAGCATGCTGGGTGGAGGTGATGCATGCTGGGCGGGGTGATGCATGCTGGGTGGGGGTGATGCATGCTGGGCAGAGGTGATGCATGCTGAGCGGAGGTGATGGATGCTGGGTGGGGGTGATGCATTCTTGGAGAAGGTGAGGCATGCTGGGCGGGGTGATGCATGCTGGGTGGCGGTGATGCATGCTGGGCGGAGGTGATGCATTCTGGGGGGAGGTGATGCATGCTGGGCGGGGGTGAAGCATGCTGGGCGGAGGTGATGCATGCTAGGCAGCGGTGATGCTTGCTGGGCGGGGTGATGCATGCTGGGTGGAGGTGATGCATGCTGGGCTGGGGTGATGCAAGTTGGGCGGAGATGATGCATGCTGGGCAGAGGTGATGCATGCTGGGAGGAGGTGATGCATGCTGGGTAGAGGTGATGCATGCTGGGCAGAGGTGATGCATATTGGGCGGGGTGATACATGCTGGGTGGAGGTGATGCATACTGGGCGGGGTGATACATGCTGGGCGGGGTGATGCATGCTGGGCAGGGGTGATGCATGCTGGGCAGAGGTGATGCATGCTGGGTGGAGGTGATGCATGCTGGGCATGGGTGAAGCATGCTGGGCGGAGGTGATGCATGCTGGGAGGAGGTGGTGCATGCTGGGTGGGGGTGATGCATGCTGGGCAGGGGTGATGCATGCTGGGCGGAGGTGATGCATGCTGGGCGGAGGTGATGCATGGTGGGTGGGGGTGATGCATGCTGGGCGGAGGTGATGCATGCTAGGTGGAGGTGATGCATGCTGGGCGGAGGTGATGCATGGTTGGTGGGGGTGATGCAGGCTGGGCAGAGGTGATGCATGCTGGGCGGAGGTGATGCATGGTGGGTGGGGGTGATGCATGCTGGGCAGAGGTGATGCATGCTGGGTGGGGTTAATGCATGGTGGATGCGGTGATGCATTCCTGGCAGACGTTATGCATGCTGGGTAGAGGTGATGCATGCTGGACGGAGGTGATGCATGCTAGGCGGAGGTGAAACATGCTAGGCAAGGGTGATGCATGCTGGGTGAAGGTGGTGCATGCTGGGTGGGGTTGATGCATGCTGGAGGGAGGTGATGCATGCTGGATGGAGGTGATGCATGCTGGGTAGAGGTGATGCATGCTGGGCGGAGGTGATGCATGCTGGGAGGAGGTGGTGCATGCTGGGTGGGGGTGATGCATGCTGGGCAGGGGTGATGCATGCTGGGCGGAGGTGATGCATGCTGGGAGGAGGTGATGCATGCTGGGCGGGGGTGATGCATGCTGGGCGGAGGTGATGCATGCTGGGCCGGGGTGATGCATGTTGGGCAGAGATGATGCATGCTGGGCAGAGGTGATGCATGCTGGGAGGAGGTGATGCATGCTGGGTAGAGGTGATGCATGCTGGGCAGAAGTGATGCATGCTGGGTAGAGGTGATGCATGCTGGGCGGGGGTGAAGCATGCTGGGCGGGGTGATGCATGCTGGGGGGAGATGATGCATGCTGGGTGGAGGTGATGCATGCTGGGTGGAGGTGGTGCATGCTGGGTGGGGGTGATGCATGCTGGACGGAGGTGATGCATGCTGGGCAGGGGTGATGCATGCTGAGCGGAGATGATGCATGCTGGGTAGAGGTGATGCATGCTGGGAGGAGGTGATGCATACTGGGTAGAGGTGATGCATGCTGGGCAGAGGTGATGCATGCTGGGTAGAGGTGATGCATGCTGGGCAATGGTGATGCATGCTGGGCAGCGGTAATGCATGCTGGGCAAGGGTGATGCATGCTGGGCAGAGGTGATTCATGCTGGGCAAGATTGATGCATGCTGGGCAAGGTTGATGCATGCTGGGCGGAGGTGATGCCTGCTGAGCGGAGATGATGCATGCTGGGCAGAGGTGATGCATGCTGGGAGGAGGTGATGCATACTGGGTAGAGGTGATGCATGCAGGGCAGAGGTGATGCATGCTGGGTAGAGGTGATGCATGCTGGGCAATGGTGATGCATGCTGGGCAGCGGTGATGCATGCTGGGCAAGGGTGATGCATGCTGGGCATAGGTGATGCATTCTGGGCAAGGTTGATGCATGCTGGGCGGAGGTGATGCATGCTGGGCGGAGGTGATGCATGGTGGGTGGGGGAGATGCATGCTGGGCAGAGGTGATGCACGCTGGGCGGAGGTGATGCATGGTGGGTGGGGGTGATGCATGCTGGGCGGAGGTGATGCATGCTAGGCGGAGGTGATGCATGCTGGGCGGAGGTGATGCATGCTGGGCGGAGGTGATGCATGGTGGGTGGGGGTGATGCATGCTGGGCAGAGGTGATGCATGCTGGGTGGGGTTAATGCATGGTGGATGCGGTGATGCATTCCTGGCGGACGTTATGCATGCTGGGTAGAGGTGATGCATGCTGGACGGAGGTGATGCATGCTGGGCGGAGGTGATACATGCTAGGCAAGGGTGATGCATGCTGGGTGAAGGTGGTGCATGCTGGGTGGGGTTGAAGCATGCTGGAGGGAGGTGATGCATGCTGGATGGAGGTGATGCATGCTGGGTAGAGGTGATGCATGCTGGACGGAGGTGATTCATGCTGGGCGGAGGTGATACATGCTGGGCGGAGGTGATACATGCTGGGCGGAGGTGATGCATGGAGGGTGGGGTGATGCATGCTGGGCAGAGGTGATGCATGCTGAGCGGAGGTGATGCATGGTGGGTGGGGGTGATGCATGCTGGGCAGAGGTGATGCATGCTGGGCAGAGGTGATGCATGCTGGGTGGGGGTAATGCATGCTGGATGCGGAGATGCATTCTGGGTGGAGGTGATGCATGCTGGGCGGAGGTGATGCATGCTGGGCAGAGGTGATGCATGCTGGGCAGGGGTGATGCATGCTGGGTGGGGGTAATGCATGCTGGAGGCGGTGATGCATTCTTGGCAGACGTTATGCATGCTGGGTAGAGGTGATGCATGCTGGACGGAGGTGATGCATGCTGGGCCGAGGTGATACATGCTGGGCAGAGGTGATGCATGCTGGGCAGAGGTGATGCATGCTAGGCAAGGGTGATGCATGCTGGGTGTAGGTGGTGCATGCTGGGCGGGTTGATGCATGCTAGGCGGAGGTGATGCATGCTGGGCGGGGTGATGCATGCTGGGCTGAGGAGATGCATGCTGGGCAGAGGTGATGCATGCTGGGTGGAGGTGATGCATGCTGGGCGGAGGTGATGCATGGTGGGTGGGGGTGATGCAGGCTGGGCAGAGGTGATGCATGCTGGGCAGAGGTGATGTATGGTGGGTGGGGGTGATGCATGCTGGGCAGGGGTGATGCATGCTCGGTGGGGGTAATGCATGCTGGATGCGGTGATGCATGCTGGGTGGAGGTGACGCATGCTGGGCGGAGGTGATGCATGCTGGGCAGAGGTGATGCATGCTGGGCAGAGGTGATGCATGGTGGGTGGGGGTGATGCATGCTGGGCAGGGGTGATGCATGCTGGGTGGGGGTAATGCATGCTGGGCAGAGGTGATGCATGGTGGGTGGGGGTGATGCATGCTGGGCGGAGGTGATGCATGCTGGGCAGAGGTGATGCATGCTGGGTAGAGGTGATGCATGATGAGTGGGGGTGATGCATGCTGGGCAGGGGTGATGCATGCTGGGTGGAGGTGACGCATGCTGGGCGGAGGTGATGCATGCTGGGCGGGGTGATGCATACTGGGCAGAGGTGATACATGCTGGGTGGAGGTGATACTTGCTGGGCGGAGGTGATACATGCTGGGCGGAGGTCATGCATGCTGGGTCTCCATTCAGGACACGCCCCTGTGGTGGTTTAAACAGCAGTTGTAATTTTGCTCTACTTTCCACCCTGGCTGCTGCTTCTGGCAGCAGGCACTGTGATGTCAGAACCCGACTGTAATGTTACAGCATAGGAGTGATTTCATATCTAGTTTGGGGTGAGTATTTGTGCGCCAACTAGACTGTAATCAGAAGAGTAGAGGCGCTTTTTCTTTGGGTGTTACAGACTTGGGAGTGTAACAAAAACAGCAATAATTATCCCCTTCGTCATCCTCGTGATTATTATTTTATCATTATTACTTTAGCTGTTCAGTAGACACTTCCCTTTCAGAAGAGTCTAGGCGCTTGAATGGTCTGTGTCAGAGAGCTGTACTGTCATGGTACTCCTGTTAACAGCTCCAGAAGGATGAAAGGTGGATATCACGGACATGACCTGAAGGTATGACCATGATTTGAGCACAGGCCTCAAGTACCCCTATTACCACCAAGAGCTGCAGTACGTCTGCAGAGCGCTACATTCAGTAGATATTATGCACCTTGCACGTTTTAAAAGATATTTTGCAAGCCAACCTAGAGTCTCTTTTTAGACTCGTTAGTATGAGAAGGGGAGTTGAGTTGGCGGGGTTTTGGACAGCAATCCACCAGGTAAACAGATACTTGAAGAATGTGCATTACCTCACTGGTCTATCTCACAAAAAGAAACTAATGTGTAGAAACACTCCAAATCGGTGTTTAAGTTGGCTGGGTACTGCCGGTGCTGTGCACCGGCGGTTCTAAAGAGCAGGTGCTGAGGCGGGTCCCTATTTGGCTCTCCATTTCTGCCCTCACCCTCAGGGTGAACAAAAAAATCTTACCTCTGCAGCAGGGCCGCTCTTAACTGCCTTGGAAGTAACATCAAAGAGACTCGTTAGAGTTCTTTCACAGTCTCATCATTTCAGAACTGAAACATTTTCAATATTATATACAAGGAAGCCATAGTTGTTGCTTATTTATCTTATGCAACTAACAACCAATCCTCTTTGCCTACTCCTGACAGAAACTTGGTTGGGAGAGGCGTCCAATCCGGATATCTTCACTGCGATCCCTCCTACCTATAACATTTTTCGCCAAGACAGAGTTAAGGGCAGGGGGGGCGGAGTCGCTGTGGTGGTGAGGAAGAATATTTCTTGCTCAGTTCTTCCCGTGAACTCCATTGAGGGCTCTGAATCCCTTGGTTTTACGCTAAGACTGTCTCCAGGCCAAGCGCTTAAGGGTCTGTTGGTCTACAGGCCTCCTGGTCCAGTGGGCTCCTTCTGGGAGGACCTACAGACAGCCATTTCGGAGCTGGCGCTGTCTGCACAGCATTGCTTGCTGGCAGGCGATTTCAATTTTCATCTTGATGTCACAGATGACCCAGATGGGGCTAAATTGCTGGATATTACATCTCCGCTTGGCCTGGCACCGTTTGTGTCAGGGCCTACACATGAGAAAGGGCACACCCTTGATCAAGTGTTCTCCTCTGTCCCAATTGTTGACATTGAAACGTGGCCTGTGCTCTGGTCGGATCATAGGCTGATTGGGTTTTCTGTGTTGGAGAATGGGCGGTCTGACATCTGCGCCCCCAGGGTGCCCAGATCGGCCTCGAGAGCGTTACACAGAGTGACTCCTGCTATGTTGGAGCAGGCGCTCACGGAACATCCCTGTCCTCTCTCGGGGGATCCGGAAAGAGACACGGAGGCCCTGCAGCGATGGCTGACTGAGAGGTTAGATGATCTTGCCCCTAGGGCAACCCCCCGGTCCACGGCGATACGGCAATCTGCGCCATGGTTTACAGAGGCGCTACGCTTGGCTCGCAGCCAATGTAAGGTCGCTGAGCGGGCCTGGCGCCATCAATACGATGGGGAGGCTAAACTCGTCTATAGGTCGGCGGTGAAGGCTTATCACCGTGATATTCTTGGTGCCAAGCGGGAATACCTTGCCAGGAGGATTGAGGCGTCGGCGAACTCCTGTAAGGAGATCTTCACGATTGTGAAGGAGTTCACGTCTCCCACTTCTTATTCACCCCCGCCTGTATCTCCTGATGCGTGGGCGCGTGATCTTGCCACCTTTTTCACCGACAAGATTAAGGCAATTCAGGCCTCCTTCTCGGAGAGCGCGGTGGAGGGTTGCTGTGATCTCGGGGCAGGACTTGGAACATCGGCCATGCCTATGGCTATCCTGGAGGACTTTCCACCTGTCTCCAGTGACATGTCCCGGACTCTGTTAGCCAGTCTTAAATCTGGCTCCCCACTTGACCCCTGCCCCGCCAAATTTTTGGCCGGCATGGCGGCAGTGGTGAATCCCCTGGTCAACCCGATCCTCAACGCCTCCTTGAGGGAGGGGAGTGTCCCACGCACCTGGAAAAGGGCGATGGTGATCCCCCTCCTGAAAAAGCCTGGTCTTGATGCCGAGGTCTTGGCCAATTATAGGCCAATTTCACTTCTCCCGGCTTTGGCGAAGATCACTGAGAAACATGTTCATGGCGTCTTGTCGAACTTCCTAGAGTCCAACAATCTGCTCCATCCATCCCAATCCGGTTTCCGTCCGAATTTTAGTATGGAAACGGCGTTGGTGGAGGTCTCTGAGATCATCAGGGAGACCTTGGATGTGGGTGGCAAGGCCATGCTAGTCATGTTGGATCTGTCGGCGGCTTTCGACACCGTCCCCCATGAGGCGCTTCTCGCCAGGCTCTACGACATCGGCCTAAGGGGGACGGTGCTCAGATGGTTTACATCTTTTCTGGAGGGCCGCCGCCAGACGGTCTGGGTTTCCCAGAGCTCCGCTGAGATGCCGCCATTGGGAGTTGGGGTTCCACAGGGTTCTGTGTTGAGCCCGACATTGTTCAACATCTTTATGTCCCCCCTGGCGGCTGCGGTTGAGGCTTACGGAGCCCAGATCGTGTCCTACGCCGATGACACGCAACTCCTCTTCACTTGTGGAAAAGATCAGACATTTGATGGGGAGAGAATTCGGGACTGCCTGGATAGGGTCTTCGGCTGGTTCCAGCGGAATAGTCTGAAGGCCAACTCCAGTAAGTCGGAGGTTCTATTCTTTGGCTGTGCTTTCGATCCCGAGTGGCGGCAGTGGTGGCCGGCCGCCATGTGTCCTCCGGCACAATCCTCCTTGGTTGCCAAGAACCTGGGTGTTAAGCTTGATAACAAACTCTCTCTGAGAGCGCATGTCCTTGGCCTGTCCGGCACCTGTTTCGGCATCTTCAGAATGCTCCGCAAGTTCCTTCCTTTATTGTCTGCGGAGCACAGACGGATTACGGTGCAGGCGCTAACGGATCTAGGCTAGACTATGCCAATGCCCTTTTCTTAGGCCTTCCGGATTACTTGGTTCAGCGCTTGCAGGTGGCACAGAACTCTGCAGCCCGGGCAATCTTTGGTCTGCACAGACGAGCCCGGGCTTCTGGCCTGCTGCAGACGCTTCATTGGCTACCGATCCGGAAGCGGATTGTTTTCAAATCCCTGACGCTGGTGCACAAGGCTCTGTTTGGCTCAGGCGCAGGATATTTGAAGAAAAGATTGGCTTTCTATCGCCCTGCTCGCTCATTGCGTTCGGAATCCCTTTTCACTGCTGTGGTTCCACGCGTGAGGAAGGCCCGCATTGGGGGGCGCTCTTTTAGCCTTAAGGCCTCCCAGCTGTGGAACTCGCTTCCACTGGCACTCCGTAGCACTCCCAATTTGCTTCAATTCAGGAAGAATTTGAAGACTTGGCTTTTTAATCATTCTGTTTAGGTGGGCTTTCTTTTCTTTCTCTTTTGGGTTCTGTTTTTCTTGTTATGTTGATTATACACTGTAGCTGCCTGTGGAAAGCGCCGGGATACTCTTTTAGAGTAGCCGAGCGCTATAAAAATGCACTTTAACATAACATAACATAACAACCATTGGCAAAGCCAATGGTCCTGGCTTGTTGTAGGTGCATTGTCACTTGTATTATATATCTGGATGCAAATGACAGTCAGTATGTGTTGGACTTGGCCCTTTCCCCCCAAAAAAATTTCGCTTCCCCCCCCCCCCTGTTTTAGGATGTCTGCCCCATGGTAAATAAAATTGTATAGGCCATGTGTGATATGAGAGGCCCTGTTTATTGTGACAATGCAATGCAATGGTGTGCAGTTATTAACCACCCATTATAGAAATGTACCCTGATGGAATGCTGTATTCAAAATGGCTGCCAAGGCTATGCGTTGTGCCACATGACTGCAGGAGGTTAGCAGTCTAGTTGTTAGGTACCCAGCCATCCCTGCATTTGGAGGGAAAGCCTGGCACCCAGGGTGCTGTACTCCTCCCCCTGAGCCAGTTAGAACTAGTTCTCCTGAAAATTCTAGAAGCTTCCAGCCTTTCTGGTATAGGTAGAGCAGTAGAGTTGTCATGTGCTGAGACGGAGCTGGGACAGGATCGTTAGGGGACCTGCTGCAAGGGGATACCGCCACTTGGGCCTGTGTGCTGGACCCTTCACCCATCTAGAGCCCCCCTACTGTCCTCAGGGCTAGTGGAAGCCCCACTTCAGGAGTTCAGGCTGCCGTGTGGGAGGAGGGCCACGCTGAGGTGGGGATGGTGAAAGCCTACCACCCTGTTTTGATGAAGCCCCCACTGACTGTTGACCTGGCCCAGTAGTGCTACTGCTCTGTCCCCCGGGCCCCTGAAGAAGGAGGGCCCTCCTAGGTCCCTGAAGCTGCCGAGACCTTGCGCCACGCAAGCGCTGCGCCCAGAAGCACCTGGAAGAGAAGGAGCACCTTGGACCCCCCAGGAGGTGAGGAGTGCTACCCCGGGCCCCTGGGGCTTGCTGCTGGGACTGTCTGCCCCCTAAGCACAACAATCCTAAAGCGCTGCTTGGCCTGAAGGAACTGTTTTATTGGAAAGAACTGTCCTATGCCAGGACTGCTGTCTCTTACAGCGCTGCGTCTACAAAGCTCTGTTTAGCCCCCTGCAGTGACCGGTGTCCTTGATACTGTTTTCTTTTTGTTAGAAGGGCGATCTCGGGGGAGGACAGATTTGGCACCTGACCACCCTGGGACCCACCTCTCCTAGGAACACAGCCGAGCACTGGCGGGAGACCCTCAGGGTGAGGATCCTGAATCTAGAGTCGTACGCGCTGCACTAGCACCACTCAACAAAGAGACACCACACCGGAGGTTAAGAGAACGTATTCTTTATCTCTTCAAGTAAAAATGGATCTTTATGATCCGCAGTTTCTCAAGTACAGGCGAGCAAGGGCTCAAAAGAGTCTCGGTCGGGGTAGGGTAGCGGGACAGTCTCAAGTTTTAAAGTATCCGGCACACAGCTCTCAATCCTCGAGCTGGGGGATACGGGGTGATCTTGGGTCCAGCCGGACCAGGATAGTCTCCGAGCCGCAATCGAATCAGTAGGGCTCGAGCAAGGAGGTCGTAGTTCTTACGGTTTCGGGGAGCCGCAATCAGATCAGCAAGGCTCAAGAGTTCTCGAGGTAGCAGGGGAGCCGTGACAGCGTCAGCTGGGCTCGGTGGTCTTCTTGGTTGCAGAGGAGCCGCGACAGCGTCAGCAGGGCTCGGATAGTTCTCAGGTTTCAGGAGAGCCGTGACGAAGTCAGCAGGGCTCGGTGGTCTCTTCGGTTGCAAAGGAGCCGCGACGAGGTCAGCAGTGCTCACGTAGTCCAGGATACAACTTGTTTGATTGTCCCAGAGCCACCCTTGATATTGGACTCCCTTCCTTTGATGTCTGGAGTCCTCGCAGGTGGAGGTCTTAGTACCTGGGGGCTGGTTGTTGGGGGTTCTGCCTCGGCGGCTCCTTTCATCCTTCCAAGTCGGGTCTGGAGGGATCCCAGACATTCAGCAGGCCTGGAACCAGCCCTCAGGGAGGCCGGATGGGTGATCGAAACTCATCTCTCGAGGGGAGGTGGAAGGTGTGACCAAGCTACTCCTCCCTCTCTCGCTCACAGGGAGCGCTCTACCCCCTGGCTGGGGATGGCGCTGACGGCCGAGGTCGGGCTGGGGCCGGGGCGGCCATCTTAGGTGCGGGGACATGGGCCTCTGCCTTGGTTACCAGGAAAATGGGGGACGAGGACGGGAAGCCCAGTGTCGGGGATGTATGTTATGGCGGGAAGGGTTGGGTGGTGTAGGGTCTTGGGGAGCTGCACGGGTCAGGGATGACCACGCCACGAGGCCGGGTCCAACAGCTGAAGGTCAGGAGAACTACCCATCCTCTTGGGGATTTTCCTCGCTGAGGCGGAAGAACCTGGAGATGCCGTCAGCGTTGGCGTGGTCGGTACCAGGGTGGTGTTCTACTGTGAAGTCCATCCCCTGGAGGGAGATTGACCATCGCAGCAGTTTGGGGTTCTCTCCTCTCATCTGCATGAACCACCGTAAGGGTCGATGATCTGTCTGCATTCGGAAGTGGGTTCCGAATAGGTAGGGTCGGAGTTTCTTGAGGGTCCAGACTACTGCGAACGCTCCTCGTTCGATGGTGCTCCATCTCTGTTCTCGGGGCAGTAGCCTTCTGCTGATGAATGCTACGGGCTGATCTATGCCTTCCTCATTGAGCTGGGATAGTACAGCCCCCATGTCATGTTCGGAGGCGTCGGTCTGGACCACAAACTCTTTGAAGTGGTCCGGGGCTTGGAGTACGGGGCAGTACACATTGCGGTCTTCAAGGCGTCAAACGCCTTTTGGCACGAGGGGGTCCAGTGCACGTGCTTGGGCTGCCTTTTGGATGTCAACTCTGTGAGGGGACCCACTATGCTGTCGTAATACTTTATGAACCTCCGGTAGTAGCCGGTGAGGCCCAGGAAGGCTCGGACCTCGGTTTGGGTGGTGGGTGATTCCCAGGTCAAGATGGCATTGATCTTCGGCTGGAGAGGGGCGACCTGCCCGCTCCCGACCTGGTGGCCTAGGTAGGTCACTGACCCCTGCCCAATCTGGCACTTGCTGGCTTTCACCGTCAAGCCGGCCTGGCGCAGGGCTAGCAACACCCTCCGGAGGTGCTGGAGGTGCTCATCCCATTGTGAACTGAACACCGCAATATCGTCCAGATATGCGGCGCTGAACTCTTCCAGCCCAGCCAGGACTCGGTTCACCAGTCTCTGAAAGGTGGCCGGGGCGTTTTTCATCCCAAACGGCATCACTCGGAAGCGATAGTGCCCATCCGGGGTGGAGAAGGCGGACCGCTCCTTGGCTCCCTCTGTGAGCGCAATTTGCCAGTAGCTGCAGGTCAGGTCGAGGGTACTCAGGTAGCGAGCGGACCCCTGGCGGTCGATGAGCTCGTCCCCAAGGGGAATGGGGTCGGCGTCTGCTCGGGTGACTGCGTCGAGCCCCCGGTAGTCCACACAGAACCAAAGTTCGGGGACAGCTCCAGGGGCCGCGGCCTTCGGGACCAGCACCACTGGGCTGGCCCAGGGACTGTCGGAGGGCTCGACCACTCCTAGGGTGAGCATTTTTGAGACTTCGGCCTGGATGCAGGTCCGGACTCGGTCAGGCACTCGGTAGGCCGATGTCGCACCGGCGGGCTGTCTCCGGTGTCCACATCGTGGACACACCAGTCGGTGATTCTGGGAACTAAGGAGAACAAATCCGAGAACTGCCCCAAGAGCTGGCGGCAGTCCTCCCGCTGCTGAGGAGTGAGGGAGGGAGAGAGGCTCACTCCGTCTACGGAGCCATCCTTCTCTTTGGCACACAGGAGGTCAGGAAGAGGCCCCGTTTCCTCTTCCGCTCCGTCGTCGGTGGCCAAGAGCAAGCTCAACTCCGTCCGCACGAAGTGAGGCTTGAGGCGGTTCACGTGGAGGACCCGAAGGGGATTCCGAGGGGACTGGAAGTCCACCAAGTAGGTCACTTGGCTCTTCCTCTCCACAACCTTAAAGGGGCCGGTCCATTTGTCTTGGAGGGCGCAGGGTTTCACCGGGGACAACACCCAGACCTGCTGGCCCGGTTGAAACTCGACCAGAGTGGCATTCTGGTCGTACCAGCACTTCATTTCTTCCTGACTTGCTTCGAGGTTGGCTTCGGTCAACTCTCGGAATTTCCGTGTCTGATTTTGGAGGGTGAGAATGTAGCGGAACACATCGGGAGAAGGTTCCCGGGGGGCCGTTTCCCACCCCTCCTTGACCAGGCTAAGGGGCCCCCGGACGGGATGCTCGTACAGCAGCTCAAATGGGCTGAACCCCAGGGACTTCTGGGAGACTTCTCGGTATGCGAACAAGAGGCAGGGAAGGAGGACGTCCCATTTGCGCCGGAGGGGTTCTTCTAGGCCCATAATCATCCCCTTCAGTGTCCGGTTAAACCGTTCCACTAGGCCATTGTCTTGGGGATGATACGGGGTGGTGAGTTTTTAGGACACTCCACATTGTTGCCACAGGGACATCATATACTTTGAGATTAAGTTTGTGCCGCGGTCACTCACGATCTCGCGGGGAAAACCTACTCGGGAGAAAATTCCCATCAGCGCCCGGCCCACCACGGGGGCCGTTACAGTGCGGAGGGCAATGGCTTCGGGGTACCGGGTGCCGTGATCCACCAGGACTAAGATGAATCGGTGACCTTGGGAGGTTCTACGGTCTAGGGGCCCTATTATGTCGATCCCGACCCGCTCAAAGGGGGTACTGACAACTGGGAAGGGTTGGAGAGGAGCCTTGCACGCGCCTCCACTCTTTCCACTAGCCTGGCACGTGGGGCAGGACTTGCAGTGGGCTTCTACATTTGTTCGCATCTTGGTCCAATAAAAGTGCGTAACTAGGTGATCGTAGGTCTTATCCTGGCCCAAGTGTCCCGCCAGGGGTACATTGTGGGCCAGCCCCAGGAGAAAGTCTCGGAAGCGTAGGGGTACCACCAGCACTCGGGCTGACCCTAGCTCAGCAGGCTTCTGCTCACTGTACAGGAGGCCATTCTCCCAGTATACGGAATGAGTTCCAGTCTGGTCGCCCGCAGCCTGGGCTGCGGCCTGGCGCCGGGGTCCGACCAGGAAAGGGCAAGTGGCTTGCTCCCGGCAGAACTCCTCTCGGGAGGGGCCCCCCTCGTGATGCCACTGCGCCAACTCAGGCAGATCATCCAACTCGGGGATCTGTGCGGCCTCGGGATGCAAGGTCTCGTTGTTGGGGACGGGCTCTCCTCCTGGGAAGAGGTCGGTGGGCTCAGTTCGGTCATCCCTACCTCCTTCTACAGGGAGGTGGCAGGGAGGCTCAGCGTCGACAGCCCCGAGGGGGGTAGTCGGGTGGACATGGAGCGGGTGGTGGCGCACACCCACTCGGGTAGGCCCATAATCCCCAGGTAGGTTTTGCATTCCACCTGTCTCCAAGGGGAGCTTTCCAGGTCGTTGCCCAGGAGACAGTCTACAGGTTGGGAGGCCCGGACAGCGACTCGTAACTCTCCTGTCACTCTCCCCCATTCAAACGGTACTAGGGCCATCTTACATAAACTCTCGGTAATGTCAGCGGACAGTACGGGGCACAGGACATTCGGAATGATCTGGTCCTCCCTGACTAGGTGACTGAGGATGCCTGTGATACTTGCCCCAGTGTCGCAAAGAGCCTCAACCCCGTGGCCGTTCACCGTCACCAGTTGTCGGTATTTCTTGGTATTATCTGGCAGGGGGGCCCCGGGGATCATCTCTCAGTCTCCTAGGGAGACTAGGGCCATGGCGGCGGGTTCCCACTCTTCGGTGTCCTCCATTTCCTCCCCTAGAGCTACGTTGGCTACCTGTCTGGTTCGGGGAGCTGTCGTGGAGGGTCGCGGGACCATGGGACACAGGGGGTCACTGGCGTAATGCCTGGTTTGTTGGCATCGGTAATAGCAAATTGTGACCCGGTGCCCACGGTTGCCCGGGGGAGCGGGATTGGCTGGTGAGGGGGCTGGTACCGTCTGGGTTTGGCCTCTGGGGGAACTACGCTGGGGTCCTGACTGGGAATCCCTTTGTCTACCTTGGTTCCCCCCACCCCTCTGGCAGGGAGATCCCTGATTGTTCCGGGGGTAGTCTCCTACGGAGCCCCGGGGGACCCGGGTGTTCATCCAGCGATCAGCCTCCACGGCCAGCTTCCTTGGGTCTGCAAGCTTACTGTCGAGCAGATGCTGGCAGAGTTCTCTAAAACAATTTGTGGACAAATGTTCCCATAGCAAGAGGTCAGTTAGCTCTTCCATGGTGGTCACTTTGCTGCCCTTGACCCATCCTTCAAAGGCTCTGCTAAAAAAGTTTACGTACTCTACCCAGGTAGTACCAGGAATCTTTTTGCAGTCCCGGAACCGCTGGCGGTACATTTCTGGAGTGAGGCCGTATCTCGTCAGGAGGGCCTCCTTCATGTGGCTGTAGGAAGTCTGCATGGAGGACGGTAGATCGAGCAGGGTGTCTCTCCCCTCGCTCAGGAATCGGCCCCACAACCCAGCTCCCCAATCCTTCTGCGGAAATCGGTGGGAGGTCATGGCGACTTCATGGGCCTTAAACCATTGCTGGATATCATCGTTCTTATAGTATTCTTTCACTACATCCTTGGGGATGTGGACTTTTGGTTCTACCGGGGGAACCGCTTCTCAGCTCCCCAAGGTTCGGTTTTCTTCACTCCGGGCCTTGAGCTCGATCTCCTTCAGGCCGCGCTCGTGCTCCAGCTGGAGTCTCTTGTCTTCATGTTCCCGTAGGAGTTTTTTCTCTTCCAACTCTCCTTGTACTTGTAGTTGCTCGACCGCTAGTCTCTTTTCTGCTAGCTTCAATTCACACTCAATTTTGAGTTTTGCCAATTCAAGTTCATGATTGCGGTTTCTTTCTCTGTCTGCTAGTTCTCCGGGGGAGAGGTCCCTATCTGGGGTACTGCCCCGTACTGGAGTGCTGCTGCTCCCTCTCCAATTGAGTTCGGGTCTGGTCGGCTGTTCTGCTCCTCCTCCTGACGGGGAAGGGGTTCTCTTCGGCTCTACCCAAGTTTGTAGGGCTTTCTGCATATCTTCCTTCGTATTCAGGCCTGTGGTAGCGATTCCTCGTTCCCTGCAAAATTCTTTCAGTTCTCTGTGCGTGTACTCTTCTAACCGTTCCGGAAGGAACGTGGTACTTGCGTCAGTTTCAGTGGAACTCTTGGTTTTTTTTCCGACATCTTTGTTCGGTAGTGCGTCAGCCGCTTACTGTACGATGTCTAGATTATGCCTCGGATCCCGTCGCTTGCCACCAATGTTAGAAGGGCGATCTCGGGGGAGGACAGATTTGGCACCTGACCACCCTGGGACCCACCTCTCCTAGGAACACAGCCGAGCACTGGCGGGAGACCCTCAGGGTGAGGATCCCGAATCTAGAGTCGTACGCGCTGCACTAGCACCACTCAACAAAGAGACACCACACTTGAGGTTAAGAGAACGTATTCTTTATCTCTTCAAGTAAAAATGGATCTTTATGATCCGCAGTTTCTCAAGTACAGGCGAGCAAGGGCTCAAAAGAGTCTCGGTCGGGGTAGGGTAGCGGGACAGTCTCAAGGTTTAAAGTATCCGGCGCACAGCTCTCAATCCTCCAGCTGGGGGATACGGGGTGATCTTGGGTCCAGCTGGACCAGGATAGTCTCCGAGCCGCGATCGAATCAGCAGGGCTCGAGCAAGGAGGTCATAGTTCTTACGGTTTCAGGGAGCCGCGATCAGATCAGCAGGGCTCAAGAGTTCTCGAGGTAGCAGGGGAGCCGCAACAGCGTCAGCAGGGCTCGGTGGTCTTCTTGGTTGCAGAGGAGCCACAACAGCGTCAGCAGGGCTTGGATAGGTTTCAGGAGAGCCGCGACAAAGTCAGCAGGGCTCGGTGGTCTCTTCGGTTGCAAAGGAGCCGTGACGAGGTCAGCAGGGCTCACGTAGTCCAGGATACAACTCGTTTGATCGTCCCAGAGCCATTCTTGATATAGGACTCCCTTCCTTTGATGTCCGGAGTCCTCACAGGCGGAGGTCTTAGCACCTGGAGGCTGGTTGTTGGGGGTTCCGCCTCGGCGGCTCCTTTCATCCTTTCAAGTTGGGTCTGGAGGGATCCCAGACACTCATCAGGCCTGGAGCCAGCCCTCAGGGAGGCCGGATGGGTGATCGAAACTCATCTCTCGAGGGGAGGTGGAAGGTGTGACCAAGATACTCCTAACTCTCTCGCTCACAGGGAGCGCTCTACCCCCTGGCTGGGGATGGCGCTGACGGCCGAGGTCGGGCTGGGGCCGGGGCGGCCATCTTAGTTGCAGGGACGTGGGCCTCGGCCTTGGTTACCAGGAAAATGGGGGACGAGTACCGGAAGCCCAGTGTCGGGGATGTATGTCATGGCGTGAAGAGTCGGGCGGTTCAGGGTCTTGGGGAGCTGCCTGGGTCAGGGGTGACCACGCCACGAGGCGGGGTCCAACACTTTTGGTGCTTAAGTTAACCCCTGGCCAGGGTAGTGTTGTTTGCAGCCTGTCCTTGAGCAGGAAACGTGGTTGATGCTGCCCAGGTGCATAGGAAAGGTTGTCTCTGGTGCACGGACCTAGGAAATGTTACAGTCACTGAGTCTACTGCGTACCTGTGTAGTTTATGCCTCTTACATTTCTAGGCCTATGGTGTAAATACCAGCATGAGATTAAGCCCCAGGTGTTTAGGCCATGTTTATACGCACAGTGTTACTGGCCTAATGAGTTCATGCATGATGTGCCTTCCTGCCTAATGTTTTTTTCATGCTGACATGCCCAAAGGCTGATGCCTAGTGTTTCTTCCCCTCACAGTGATATTGCTGATGTTCTGTGCAATTTTTATGTGCAGTGTTCCCGGCCTCATGGTTTAGGTCTATGGCATGTCTATGCCTAATGTTAATGCTGTACGCCTAATGTTCTTTCGCAGGGGGTGCTGATGTCATGCCTAATGTTTTCCCTGCCAAAGGTATGTGCCCCATGGTAGATGTGATTATGCCTGCCTAGGCCTGATATTAAAGTTGCATTCCTATGCCAGATGTTGATGCTAGGTTTTTAAGGTTCCATTTTGCAGGAGGTGCTAATGCCAGGCCGGCTGTGTTTATGCCTAGTGTCCTATGTTATGCTTACAGCCTACTGCTAAGGTGATGCCAAAGATTAATGCCTGTGTTTGCCCTGCAATACTGACCTTGTGTTACATGCCAATTGATAATATTCTTTTTAGTTTCAGCTGGACACGAATGGACTTAGTTACCTGTTCTTGCCTTACCCATCTTCCTTGTAAATAATCCCCCTGGTATCCATCGCCCTGGCGTCCGTTGGCGCCCTAGTGTGATTACTGTGCTTTGCTGTGTTTTACCTTTGCAGGTTGGAGACAATACATGAGTCATTCTTTTACTTCCAACACAGTGTTGTGTCTCTTTTTGTGGTGTGCCTGGTGTGTCGTCTGTGGGTACTGCGTGGATGCTTCACACATGTCCTCAGGAGTTTGGCCTGCCCGCTCTGCTCCATGCTACCCCCCGTAGAACTGGCTACCCCATTTCTAACAGTATGTTTCTAAGTCACGCCCTTAATTGTATCTGCCATGTCCCTTTGAGAGACCCCCCCCTGACACTCACCCAGTTTTTTCATCTCACTCAAAGCCCTTGGGAAATCGATGAAGACTGTTGGAAAATGTTAACATTTCTGTGGGGAAATAATGTAAACTCTGCAGCAGACTGTGTAAAATCACGTTAATGTTCCTGCATTGAAGAGAGCTCACTGCAGTTTTTGCGATCCTTTCTGAATGTTTATAAAACATTCTTATTGAAACATTAAGGTTTTCTTCCTCCCCACCTCGTGCACGTCTCACCTAGCTAAATGTTGGTATGTTGGGTGCACCGGGCTCTTCGTCACTTGCAAAGGAGTAGCACCAAAAATTAAAATACCACCAACTTTGAAATAAACCTCTGATGGTACCAAAGAAGTGAGCCCAACCCGCCCTAGAACAGTTCCCTTGTCTCTCCCATCCAAGCATCTATCCATTCATCCTTTCACTCTTCCATCCACCCACTGATATCCACTATATCACCTTTACATTTCATCATTCAATAGTTCCCTAGTCCGTTCGTCCATCCATCCACATCCATCCACCCATCCATCCATACATCCACTCTGCTATCCATCAGTCTGTCTTTCCATCAATCCACCCATCCACTTTGTCTCAATCCTTCCACCCACTCTGCCATCCATCTATCCACTTTACCATCTATCCATTCACCCATCCATCTATCCACCCATCCACGTTGCCATCCAAGCACCCACTCTGCCATCTACCCATCCTATTTGCTATCCATCCATCCACCCATCCATCCATCCAACCATCCATCTAACCATTCATCCATCCATCCATCCACCCATCGATCCAACCCACCCAGCCATCCACCCAACCAACCACCCATCCATCCATCACTTTACTTTGGCATCCATTCACCTATCCATCCACCTATCCATTCACTCACTTATGTATCCATCCATCCCTTTACTCTACCATCCATTCACCTGCCCATCCACCTATCCATTCGCTCACTCATTCATCCACCCTTTTACTCTGCCATCCATTCAACTGTACATCCATCTATCCATTCATTCATCCTTCACCCCTCATACATCTTCCCATTTATTTGTCCACCCAATCATTCATCTTCCCATTCATTCGTCCACACACTCATCCATCCAACCATTCATCCATCCATCCATCCATCCATCCATTCATCTATCCATCCATCCACCCATCCATCCAACCCACCCGGCCATCCACCCAACCAACCACTCATCCAACCATCCCTTTACTTTGGCATCCATTCACCTATCCATCCACCTATCCATTCACTCACTAATGTATCCATCCATCCCTTTACTCTGCCATCCATTCACCTGCCCATCCACCTATCCATTCGCTCACTCATTCATCCACCCCTTTACTCTGCCATCCATTCAACTGTACATCCATCTATCCATCCATTCATCCTTCACCCCTCATACATCTTCCTATTCATTCGTCCACACACTCATCCATCCATCCTTTCCACCTTCCTTCCATTCAATATTGATTCAATCTTTCCCTCTTCTATTTACCCCTCTTTCGCTCGCCCTTGCTTTTCTATTGACGCTGTGTTACTTTACAGAGTTAATTATCAGCTTTTGTGATCCATATAGCACACTGAAGAGGCAGCCTTTCCGCCTCATGATATCAGGGTACCTGCACCCTCACGCACCTATCAACAGACTCCTCTCTACATGATGGACACCCTTCAATGCATGTGCTGCATTGGGTTACACTGTATAGAATTCACTGGACGACTGAGTAAGCTTGAATGAGTGAGCTCAAGTGAGTTAGTTCGACTTGGTGAGCTCGAGCGAGTGAGCTCAACTGGATGACCATGAGTGTCCTGGACTCCTCTCAATCTGGCTTCTGAAGCAACCACAGCACCGAGACAGCCTTCCTCTCCACCTCAACGGCATCCGCTCCCTCCTCGCCTGGGGAGAACCAGCAGCCCTCATCCTCCTCAACCTCTCAGCTGCCTTGTATACGGTCTCTCACCTCACCAAAATGAAAAGTCTCCACAAAGCCCTGGACTGGATCCGTTCCTTCCTCATCAGTAGAACAAAGCGAGTCAGACACCCCGTTCCTCTCGGAACCCACCGAGATCAGCTGCAGAGTGCCTCAGGGCTGCTCCCTGAGCCACATGCTTTTTAACATCTACATGGCCCCGCTCGCAGCCATCATCAGGAGCCATGGACTCAACATTGTTTCCTACGCAGACGACACACAGCTGATTCTCTCCCTCACCCACCTCCTCCAGAAGCAACTTTCACAACAGTATGAAGGCCATAGCCACCTGGATGAGAGACAGCTGCCTGAAGCTCAACTCAGACAAGACCGAGGCCCTCATCCTGGGCCCAGTCCCTCTGCTTGGGATGACGCCTGGTAGCCTGCCAAGCTAGTACCCCCCACACTCACTGACCACACACGATACCTCAGCATCATACTGGACTCTTCGCTCACCATGAACCACCAGATCAACGCAGTCACCTCATCATGTTTTCACACTCTGCGCCTGCTTTGGAAAACTTTCAGGTGGATCCCCGCTGAGGGCAGGAGGACGGTCACCCACGCACTCATCAGCAGCAGACTAGACTAAGGCAATGCACTCTACGCAGGCACCACCCAGAAACTCCTCAGAAAACACCAGAACGTGCAGAACGCGGCAGCCAGACTGGTCCTCAACCACCCCCTCCGAACACCTACGAGAACTCCACTGGCTCCCAGTCAAGAAATGACTTACCTTCAAGCTACTCACACATGCCTACAAAGCCCGCCACGACACTGGACCAGCGTACCTGAACCACTGCCTTACACACTCCCACAAGACACCTCCACTCCGCTCAACTGGACCTCGCCACCGTCCCTCAGATCATCAAGACCAGGACAGGAGAAAGATCCTTCTCCTTCCTCTCTGCCACACCCTGAAGGCTCTCCTTGTCTCTGAGACAATTGAGGAAGGATCTCAAGACCTTGAACACGTTGCCTCTCCACCTCAGGCTCTCCCTGTCTCCGACACAGTTCAGGAGGGATCTCAAGACCTTGAACACGCTGCCTCTTCACCTCAGGCTCTCCCTGTCTCTGAGACAATTCAGGAAGGATCTCAAGACCTTGAACACGTTGCCTCTCCACCTCAGGCTCTCCCTGTCTCCGACACAGTTCAGGAGGGATCTCAAGACCTTGAACACGCTGCCTCTTCACCTCAGGCTCTCCCTGTCTCCGACACAATTCAGGAAGGATCTCAAGACCTTGAACGCTCTGCCTCTTCACCTCAGGCTCTCTCTGTCTCCGACACAATTCAGGAAGGATCTCAAGACCTTGAACTCGCTGCCTCTTCACCTCAGGCTCTCCCTGTCTCCGACACAATTCAGGAAGGATCTCAAGACCTTGAACATGCTGTCTCTTCACCTCAGGCTCTCCCTGTCTCTGACACAATTCAGGAAGGATCTCAAGACCTTGAACACGCTGCCTCTTCACCTCAGGCTCTCCCTGTCTCCGACACAATTCAGGAAGGATCTCAAGACCTTGAACACGCTGCCTCTTCGCCTCAGGCTCTCCCTGTCTCTGAGACAATTCAGGAAGGATCTCAAGACCTTGAACACGCTGCCTCTTCACCTCAGGCTCTCCCTGTCTCCGACACAATTCAGGAAGGATCTGAACACGCTGCCTCTTCACCTCAGGCTCTTCCTGTCTCCGACACAGTTCAGGAAGGATCTCAAGACCTTGAACACGCTGCCTCTTCACCTCAGGCTCTTCCTGTCTCCGACACAGTTCAGGAAGGATCTCAAGACCTTGAACACGCTGCCTCTTCACCTCAGGCTCTCCTTGTCTCTGACACAATCCAGGAAAGATCTCAAGACCTTAAACACGCTGCCTCTTCACCTCAGGCTCTCCCTGTCTCTGACACAATTCAGGAAGGATCTCAAGACCTTGAACACGCTGCCTCTTCACCTCAGGCTCTGACACAGTTCAGGAAGGATCTCAAGACCTTGAACACGCTGCCTCTTCACCTCAGGCTCTTCCTGTCTCCGACACAGTTCAGGAAGGATCTCAAGACCTTGAACACGCTGCCTCTTCACCTCAGGCTCTCCTTGTCTCTGACACAGTTCAGGAAGGATCTCAAGACCTTGAACACGCTGCCTCTTCACCTCAGGCTCTCCCCGTCTCTGACACAATCCAGGAAGGATCTCAAGACCTTGAACACGCTGCCTCTTCACCTCTCAAGACCTTGAACACGCTGCCTCTTCACCTCAGGCTCTCCCTGTCTCTGACACAATTCAGGAAGGATCTCAAGACCTTGAACACGCTGCCTCTTCACCTCAGGCTCTCCCCGTCTCTGACACAATCCAGGAAGGATCTCAAGACCTTGAACACGCTGCCTCTTCACCTCTCAAGACCTTGAACACGCTGCCTCTTCACCTCAGGCTCTGACACAGTTCAGGAAGGATCTCAAGACCTTGAACACGCTGCCTCTTCACCTCAGGCTCTTCCTGTCTCCGACACAATTCAGGAAGGATCTCAAGACCTTGAACACGCTGCCTCTTCACCTCAGGCTCTCCTTGTCTCTGACACAGTTCCGGAAGGATCTCAAGACCTTGAACACGCTGCCTCTTCACCTCTCAAGACCTTGAACACGCTGCCTCTTCACCTCAGGCTCTCCCTGTCTCTGACACAATTCAGGAAGGATCTCAAGACCTTGAACACGCTGCCTCTTCACCTCAGGCTCTCCCCGTCTCTGACACAATCCAGGAAGGATCTCAAGACCTTGAACACGCTGCCTCTTCACCTCTCAAGACCTTGAACACGCTGCCTCTTCACCTCAGGCTCTCCCTGTCTCTGACACAATTCAGGAAGGATCTCAAGACCTTGAACTCGCTGCCTCTTCACCTCAGGCTCTCCTTGTCTCTGACACAGTTCAGGAAGGATCTCAAGACCTTGCTCCCCGAATGAACAACAGTGTCCAGTCGGACCTGCTACCCCACCCCTCCCCCCAGTGCCTTGAGACCCTCAAGGGTGCGTAACAGTGCTAACAAGCACTGATTGGTTGATTGATTGATTGAATGGGTGAGCTTGACTGAGTAAGCTTATGTGAGTGAGCTCGCCTGGGTGAGCTGAGTGAGCTTGAGTGAGAGAGCTTGACTGGGTGAGTGAGCTCAACTGAGGGAGCTCGACTGGGTGAGCTCAACTGGGTGAGCTCGGGTAACGAAGCTCGACTGGGTGAGCTCAAATGAGTGAGCACGATTGGATGAGTTCAGCTGGGTGAACTCGAGTGAGCGAGCTCGACTGGGTGAGCTCAAGTGAGTGAGCACGATTGGATGAGTTCAGCTGGGTGAGCTTGAGTGAGTCAGCTCAACTGGGTGAGCTCAAGTGAGTGAGCACGATTGGGTGAGTTCAGCTGGGTGAGCTTGAGTGAGTCAGCTCAACTGGGTGAGCTTGGGTGACGAAGCTCGACTGGGTGTGCTCAAATGAGTGAGCACGATTGGTTGAGTTCAGCTTGGTGAACTCGAGTGAGCGAGCTCGACTGGGTGAGCTTAACTTGGCAGATTCTCTACCATGATTTTTCTATTGGCCCCAGGTGCCCCTGATGGAGCAAGGATTCGCACGTAAAGCGCCTTGCTCTCATTCAAGAACCTCGTCTAATGTATAATCGTATTAATCCAACTGTTCGTCGTTTATTATACGTTTTCCCAGACACGCGGGTGTCCCCAGGATGCTTGCTCGTATGTCTTTTCCATACTAACGAAGCTTGCACTAAAGAAACGGCTGCTTCGCTAAAAATTCGGTCTGCGCATGCGTCGGTCATACCCATGTGATGTGACGCACTCGCATTCTGGAGGGATTGTATTGCTCATGCGCACTGATGTAAAAATGGCCGCTTGTCTCTCACCACGCTCTCTGCTTGCTACCGCTGCTTCAAGCCTATCTGTCTTTTCGCACTAAACAGTAATACTATAGTTATTATAAAATAAGGGATGTTTAGAATTTCATCATGGTATACAGTGTGATCATTTTATATGTGATTTTAATTTGTTCTCGCTTACTTTTCATGTACCACGTCTTTGGGGCTGGGAGAATCGGGAGCGGAGCCATACTTGAGGCTCTGCTGGGCTTGAACATGTGACCAAGGAAAACTCTACTGCGCAGAAGCTGAAACAAGCCAGCTGGCTCCTGAAGCACAATGCGCCTGAGAACTTCCCTGGGAAGACAGAATCTTACCTTGGACGATGCAACTCTGTTGCTACCTATTGTGAACTTTGCTGTACTACTGTATTCTATGCATGGGAACGTGAACCCAAGGGGCGGGTAGGAAATTTTAATATTTAAGATGAAAAAGTTGAATTCTAGGAGGTGGTAATGACCGCACCACCTCTCCTGACCAATCATAATGTGGGAAACTGTCACTTGCAACATTAGTGGGTGGTCTGAGAGACCCCAAATGGTATAACTACCCTAGTTTAGCTTAGGAAAATTGTCCGACTTGTCCGAATAGCAGACCTGTCACTGACCCTACGAACTCAATAGGTGCTCAATCTGAAAGTGCTGCGGAGCACTCTGTCCATACTTTCCACAAACTCTTAAGGGGTGGAAAAAATCCTAAGTGCTGGCGAAGCACTTTGCTGGGAAATTCGAAAACCCAATCGGGGTTACTGGCGGATTACTTGCAGGAGGGGGTAACGCAGGCGTTGCTGTCCGAAGCTGTGGGTGTTGGTCGTACCCTGGGAGGCCCAGTCCTTTGACCCAAACCTGAGGGGTATCCTGTCCTGATCTGTCCGCGGGCTGTACCTGCTCGCATTCTGGCATTCCTTTTCTGAGGGTCTCTGTCCCCGTCTTCCCAACTGACCCGTGGCCAGGGTTGGTCTTCAATCTGAATTAGGTAAATATTAATCTGTGGGTTTGCGTCTCTCTCTCCCTCTACTTTCCTATTAAAGCACTCTTGCCTGTGATATTGCTCTATTACCTTTGAAATATCAAGTAGATGCGTTTGTTTCTTAGTTTGTTCCCTTTCTCCCTCCCTCCTATAGGATATCATTGATTTTATCATAAGTAATAGTATGTTCCAATTTTTCCCTTTCCTTTAGTTGATTGCAGTGAACTTAGCAAGAATAGTCTAAAGCACTTAGGATAAGTACATGTTTTAGGTCCATCCATAACTTATGTCCTAGTATAAAATTGCAGTGACTAGTTCTGTTCTAAATTCCTACCTTTAGTCTTCCCATATTCTCTAATGGTCCTAATCTTAGTACAAAGTTACTTATTGGTTTTGATTTTGATGTTTGATATATTATTCTGCATATCGCTTATTGCCTTGGCATCTTCTCTTTGAACTTATATATAAAGTTTTAAACTTCATCAGGTGTCTGTGGTCATTTTACAGAAATTGTGGATAAGTATGTACTGACATATAGAGAACAATTTTTTTAGGTTCCTGTCTACTATTTCCCTAATAGCTCCAGATCTGTCATAAGTTTGTGCCTGTGGTAAGTCGGGTACATGGTAAGCAGAGGTAAACCCAAACCTTAATTGCTCATAGAAGCGTGAAGGATTTCACCCGGTTCACGTAAATCATTATTGAAATTGAATGCACGCCAGGGCCCAGTGCGTGTAAGAAATTGGTAAACCTCGGTGACCCGGGTGAACTGCGCGCTCTATCAGTAATTTTCTGGTAAGCAGAGGATGGTTTGGACTAGTTAGATTAGGTAGACAGGGAAATTGATAAATAAACCGTGAAATTAAAATGTGCTGCTGAAATTTCTATGCTGCTGAATTTTATTATTACATTAATTTAAAGATTTTGAAATGTTTTAGGATTTATATATAAATGTACATGATTTTTGCATTGCTGCTATAGATATTACATGTTGAGTTAACCCAGAATTGTTTGTAAGTGTTCAGTGTAGTCCGAATCCCCGGGGAAGTATTTAGCTAACGGTGAGCAGAATCCGGTTAGCTGTTGAAGTCACTGGTTTGAGTTATTAGTGCAGGGTTAGGAATAACTGGAAGCACTAATTAGGACCTTTGTTGCATCTGAGTAAATGATAGCTACGAGTCCGTTATAAAACTTTCATTGCGATATCACCTAGTAAGGGTCGCATACGGAAGGAGTAGTAGGGTCTCCGAGGCTTGACTGGTAAGTAAAATAGTTCACTGGTGAAATCCCGGCTCAGTACATATCCCTGACAGAAGTGGATGAGTCGGAAGAATAACGGGTTCTATATTACTTGTGTGTGAGGTTAGGCAAAGAAGTCTATCCGGAGTGAATAAAAAGTAGACAGAAGTGGTTTACTTGCAGTGAGAGAAAGTTTTTCTATCTATTTAGAACACTCAAACATAGTGGCAGACGTTGTGTGTTAGTAACTAAGTTTTACATTCGCACTTTAGGAAAAGTTAAAAGTTTCCGTTACCTTGTGAAGGAGGGAGTCGGTCGGAAGACTGCCCTGACGTCACTCCGTGCCGCGCTGGTATTGGTCGAAACAGCGGGGGTGTAGTGAAGCTGAATTTGTGAAGGGGGGGTGAGTTTCAAAGCGTGAGACTCTGTCTTGCGAAAAGGCCGCGCACCCATTGGTTAAAGATTTTTGTATTCTCTGATCTGATTGGGTAGTGCGAAATAAAAGTCGCGCTAGCATTGGAAGCACAAAGGTAAACAAAATTAATCAGGCCGAGTTAGAAGCGAGTCTAGAAAGTTGTATGTGGTATCCAGATTTTATACCAAATCCAAAGTACCTAGGATTTCATAAGGATCAGATATTGCGAGGTAGACCACACATGATGTATGGAATAAAAAGGAAACTGTCATTTTCTGACAAAATAAAGAATTTTTTCAAAACCGACAAGCCCGTTCGAACGAGGGAAGGTGTGCTCATTCCCCCACCAAATACCCCTGCCTCCTTCATGATGTTTGACAAAGGGTATTATACCTGTGTATGGTTGGAAAATTGGGCAAAGTATACTGCTGATGACGGAGTTCTAGCATTCCCTGTTGAAGGCACGTTTAATGGTCGGATCCTGTTTAACTTGAGGACCCGCATGAATGAATTACACCCCAGACCTAGATTGACCCAGTACGAAGCCCTGGAGGAATGGGAGATTGAGGCTCTAGAAAGAGATAGACCCCGGATGGATAAGGGATTAAGTAAATGGTATCCGAGGGTTCAAGCACAAACCAAAGAGCAGAAAATGAAACAGTGGAGGCAAAACATGATGACAGAAGGATTGTTTCCAATGATGGGGGTATTAGAGGAAA
Source organism: Lissotriton vulgaris (assembly GCF_964263255.1). NCBI lineage: Eukaryota > Metazoa > Chordata > Amphibia > Caudata > Salamandridae > Lissotriton > Lissotriton vulgaris. The sequence continues at coordinate 279,920,504 of NC_141690.1, forward strand.
GGAAAGGAAAATGTAAAGAAAAGACCCATCATTTAATGCCCGTGGGGGACTCAGAGGATGAGCACCTAGAAGATTTGTTAACGAAAAACCCACCTCCCTATGTTGCAGAGTCAGAACCTGTGCATTCTCCAAACCCCTTTTCAAAATATCCCAGATGTAGGAGGGATAGTGATACAGATGGAACGGGTACAGACAGTAAAGTCAGTGACGGGGATGGGTTTTGCAGACCTAAATCTACGGTCCCAAATTATCAGCCGTTCGGAGAAGGACCACCCCGATTGGTCACTCCGACTGCTCCAAGTATTTATCCTCCCTTGGTACCTCAGGTATTGCACGACAATTCTGCAGAAAAGGCTTTACGAGAAAAGGAAAAGGAAGCCCTGGCTAGACAGCGAGAGGATTTAGTTCGAACCATTGCCCAGATACATCCCCATCCTGATTCCCTGACTATTCCAGTAACTATTGGTCCAGCTATTCCGCTGTATAGGGATAACCTGGCTAGTCCTCGTCCTCCTGTTATCTCCCCAATAATGCCTACTCCTAGTATCCCACCCTCGAGAAAGGAAGTATTCATAGATGACGATCAAGAGAGTGAATGTGAATCAGTGGTTCTGATGGATTTGCCCATTAGGGAACCTAGGACTAGCATGTCGGGGGCAAGAAGTCAGAGTAGGCCAAAAGAGGTGTTGATTGAAGGTGCATCTGGGGTTAGGAGTGCCACAGTAGTATCCCCAGAAGAATTAGACAGATGGACCAAAGAGCTGGAGAAAGATACCACTCCCCAACCCAAAGCGTTAGAAATATATAAATTGAGAATAGAAATAGAAGAGATGATGGCTGGAAATGTGGGGGTGGAACGCCTGAGCTCCTTCAGTGAAGAAGAGTTGCTGTTCATCAGTAAAAATATTACCCGAAACGCTAGATTGCTCCACGAAAGGTTAATGGACACTGCCACAGAAATGGGAATAGATGTCAGTCGCTCCAAAATTCTTGAAAAAACCTTACAGAGTAGATTTTTCAGACAAAGACTTGGAAAGCTTAAATGTAATGGGAAAACAGATCCAAATAAAAGAATTGCTGAAACTCTTACAGAAATGGGGGGATGTAGGAAAATGGAGAACCCGGTGGGCAAAGAAAAAGGAAGACAGTAGAGCGAAATCACAAGCATCAGAATATATGCTGAAAGAAGTAACTCCCGCGGAAAAATTGTGTCCCATGAGAGAGGTCCCGGGAGGAAAATATGTCCATGTCCCTTGGTCCCGACAGGATATTGTGTCATTTACAAATGATTTCCCGAAATTACGGGAGAAGCCTGTTGATTGGTACAGGCAGGTAGAACGCTTCATAAAAGTTCAGAAATGTCTCCTGAAAGACCTGGATGGGTTTTTCGACATTGTAGTCCCTGTAGATTTATGGACCGATTGCAAAATTGAGATTGATTGGCCTAATGAGGAATTTGCGAGAGACGAGAAAACAGGAGCTCCCTCACCTGAGGTAATGAGGAAATATGACCAGGTCATACAATACCTTAAGAAAAAGGTGCCAGCAAAGGAGACAGATTGGACTCGAATAGATAGAACCACCCAAGAACGTGATGAAACTGTACATTCCTATTATGAAAGGTTACTGCAAGTGTTTAAAACATACAGCGGTATCGATAATGTGGACATGAAAGACATGACCCATTTCAGTTACAGATTTGTGCTAGGATTAAGGCCTGAAATATCCCAATGGATTAGGGACAATAAAATCAGTTGGCAGGGAAAGCCAATAGATGATGTCCTGAAATACGCAAAATACTGCGAAGATGAAATCGAAAACAAAAGGAAGGCTCTCAAGGAGAAGGTAATGTGGGCACAGGTGAAATTGGCTGAACAACAAGAACAGCAGTTAAGTAACTTGAATTCTAATAAGAACACACAGAATGCCACTGCTGGGGGAGGAGGAAAGCCCCGGGCTAAATGAGTCGGGAAGAGGCTATGAAGAAATTCCCTTGCCACGGGTGCGGCCAGATAGGGCATTGGAGAGACGAGTGTCCACACCTGCAGGCCGGTAATGCCCCTGTAAATGGTTTGAATCCACAGGTGCAGAAAGAGGGGACAAGGAAGAACCAGCAACAGGTAAAATTACCCCCAGTACCTCGCGCTCCTAGACAAAATTTTAAGAATCAGGGACAGCAAAATGAGAGGGCGGAAGTATGGGAAATCGAGAATGAAAGAAATGCAGTCATTCCACAGTATTTGTTAAATGATACCTTCCTCTGTGAAAATCAAGATTGACGGGGCCTGAGAGGGGAGGACGAGGAGTGCGTGCTTGGCGCCTCCTTACCGGTAGACCAGACTGGACCATACATTGAAGGAAAGGTTGAAGGAAAAGACGTCACCTTTCTGTTGGACACGGGTGCTACCAGATCTACTGTAAGAACAGTGGATGTTCCTAACCTACCCCTCTCGGGAGAAGCAATCCAAGTAGTGGGCGTCTCCAATCAAATAATAAGTACCCCAGTAACTGAACCAATGGAAATTTCTATAGGAAATTTCAAGGAAATGCACAGATTTGTGGTCTGTGATTCCAGTCCTGTGAACCTGCTAGGACGTGATTTGTTGTGCAAGATGCATTGTACCATCTATTGCACACCAAGAGGCGTCGAAATTCAGACCCCCGATGAAGATGGCCTGTACAAACTGATGTTGGTCAGACAAGATTCTGATATCAAACCTTTAACAGTTGAGGATTTACCTGAAGAGCTCCAGTTAAGAGTGGTACCAGAAGTGTGGGATTTCACAGGAAAGGATGTAGGCCTGATGGCAAATGTGGACCCAGTTAAAATAACAATAAAAACGAATGCTGTATACCCCAAAACCAAACAGCACAAAATGAGTGCAGAAGTGAAAGCAGGAGTAGCGACTGAAATTACCAGGCTGCTCGAAGCAGAAATAATAGAGGAAGTGATGAGCAGCCCCTGTAATTCGCCTATCATTGGGATCAAAAAGCCTAGTGGAAAGTACCGGGTGGTGCAAGATTTGCGCAAGGTAAACCAAATTGTTGTGCCTTGCTGTCCTGTTGTGCCCAACCCTGCAGTGATACTATATCAGATTCCCTGGAATGCAGAATGGTTCACTGTCATCGATCTGTGCCATGCATTCTTTTCCATCCCATTGCATCCAGAAAGCAAGTTCCTTTTTAGTTTTGAATTTGACAGCCATATCTATGTCTGGAATCGTGTCCCTCAAGGGTACACCGAAAGTCCATCGATCTTCAACCAGATACTCAAGAAATGCCTTGAGACTCTAGTGCTGCCGAGAGAATCTGTTTTGGTGCAGTACATAGATGACCTATTGGTGGCATCTAAAACCCAGACAGACTGTGTCACCGACACCATTGCCTTGCTGAATCACCTAGGAAAAGGAGGACATAAAGTGTCGCCTGACAAATTGCAATTTTGTAAGAACTCAGTGAAGTATCTGGGGCACCAGATAGAAAAAGGAATCAGAAAAGGTACTACAGAAAGAATCAAAATAATTAGAGCCATGGAACTGCCCAGAACTCAGAAAGAGGTGAGAATGTTCCTAGGAGTTGTGGGTTACTGTAGACAATGGATTGTAGGATTTGCTGCACTAGCAAGACCCCTGATAAAAATGACCAAGAAAGGAGTAGAAGACCCCGTCAGTTGGGACAGTGAAAGCATGAACGCTTGGGTAACATTGAGAAACTGTCTATGTACCGCTCCTGCATTAGGTATGCCTGATTACTCTAAGTCTTTTGAGCTATTCTGTGACACGAGAGAGAATTGTGCTCTTTCAGTCCTGACCCAGGAGCACGGATTAGTTAGACGCCCAGTGGCCTATTTTTCGGCCACCCTAGATCCGGTGGCTGCTGGATTACCTGGGTGCCTGAAGGCAGTGGCTGCCACCTGCGTCAGTCTGGAACAGAGTGAGAACATTTTCATGGGACATCACGTCACTGTATATGTTCCTCATTCTGTCGTAATCCTGCTGACTAGAACTAAGACCCAGTACCTCACACCTAGTCGGCTGACTAAGTATGAGAGAATCTTGATTGGTGCTGAAAATGTAACCATTTCCCGGTGCAATGTCTTAAACCCAGCGACACTGTTACCTGTCCCTCCGGATGTAGAACTAGAAGAGGAAGGGGAACATAATTGCATTGATTTGACTGAGTTCAGTACTAAGCCCCGTCCGGACATCCGTGAAATAGCATTACTTGATGGGGATAAGACAATGTTCGTGGACGGCTCATGTTTGAGACATGAGAGTGGAGGTCTGTGTGCTGCCTACGCTGTGGTCACATTGACGGAAACCATAGAGGCATCTTACTTAAGCGAGGTGAAATCTGCACAGGTGGCAGAGCTCATCGCATTAACAAGAGCATGTAAGAGGGGTAAGAACAAAAGAATAACTGTTTACACCGACAGCCAGTACTGTTACGGGGTTGTTCATGACTTCGGCCAATTGTGGTTGCAAAGAGAATTCATGACTTCCTCAGGCACCCCTATCAGAAATGGAAAGGTGGTGCATAACTTACTGGAAGCTATCCAATTGCCCAAAGAATTGGCTGTGGTCAAGTGTGCGGCTCACAAATCTGGAAACGATGATGTGACCGCCGGTAATAGGTACGCTGACCAAATTGCCCAGTTCTGCGCCCGATACCGAATGTCCCTCCAAATTGCGTTGTGGGGTGGAACCAGCTGCCAACTTATGTTGTTTGAGAATGTGTCAACGTGGGAAGAATTAAAGGATTTGCAACAGGCAACAGACAGACAAGAAAAAGGCAGGTGGGCCGCAAATGGATGCAAGTTGAGAGATGATGGTGTGGTGGTAAACTCGACTGGGGTGCCTGTACTGCCTGATAGCTTGATAGACCCCATGATCAGAATGATACATGAACCAACACATATGGGAAGGGACGCAATGTGTCGGGTGTTTGACAAGGTGTTCTGTAACTCAAAATTCAGGAACCAGGCGGAAAGGCTTTGCCAGAGGTGCCTAGTGTGTCAGCAATTTAATGCAGGAAAGAGGACTGTAGTAGAACAGAGTACCATTGGAAAGGCAGTAGGTCCCTTTGTCAGAATGCAGGCAGACTTTGTAACAATGCCTAATTGCAAAGGGTATAGATACATCCTGGTCATAGTCTGTCTATTCTCCCGGTGGGTGGAGGCCTATCCCGCAAAGAAAAATGATGCCATAACTACTGCCAAATTGTTGCTCAGGGAGTTGATACCTAGATACGGCATTCCCGAGACAATCGAAACAGACCAAGGTGGGCATTTTGCCAACGATGTCCTAGAGGAACTCTGTAAAGCATTCAAAATGAAGCAAAGACTGCATTGTGCCTACCATCCAGAGGCTTCTGGGGTAGTGGAGCAAATAAATGGCACCCTGAAATCCAGGTTGGGAAAAATGTGTGATTCCACAAAAATGAACTGGATAGAGGCTTTACCCCTTGTGCTGATGAGTTTGAGAAGTATCCCGAACCGAAAAACTGGCCTGAGCCCCCATGAAGTGTTAATGGGAAGAGTGATGCGGCAGGCATGGGTACCCGGACACAAACTGCTAAGCATTTCTGATGATATGGTACTAGAATACTGCAAGCAGCTGGGTGACCAAGTGCGTTCTCTCTCTCAGCAGATTGGAGAGACAGCCGACGAGTGGCCAAAGACTCCAGCACATAAACTGCAACCAGGAGATTGGGTGGCGTTAAAGAAACACACCCGGAGCAGTTGCCTGAAACCAAGGTGGGGAAAGCCGCGACAAGTAATCCTCGTCACTACAACTGCTGTAAAGTGTGCTGGTGTACCGAAGTGGATCCACGCCAGCCACACGAAGCGGGTAACTGGAGAAAACGCGACTGAAGCTGAAGGCAGTGCAGCTGAAGAGGCTTCCGAAGAAGAAAGTCCAGAACTAGCTGACCTCGAACTGCCGAGCACAAGTCGAGACATTGAATGGTTCCCCGCCGACGACCAGGTTCATGATCCAATACGAACCAGGAAATATTCCTACTTAGACAGTGAGTGGGATAGTCCAGGTGAGCTAGAAATAGAAGAAGAAGGTCAGGTCAACGAGAATCGCATCACACCTGATCAGGAAGTAGGCCAAGTAGGGTCAGACCAGGACATCGAGACTCCTCCTGAAACTCCGGAGTCTAGAGAGGGACAGATAGTAATTAGAGCTGACGTTCATGCAGAAGAAAACGAAGAGATCGAAGAGCATGAACAGGAACAGATAGAAATAGATCAACGTGCTCAGACACCCGAAATAAAAGCAACCAGAAAGAAAAAGCAAGTACGTTTTGAATCTGAGCAGGGTCAGTCTAGGGACCAGGCAGAAGAAATAGATGAAAGACCTGGAACTAGTCAGACAGGTAGGGAAACAGAAGTGCCACAACAAAAAGAAGTAAAAAGAGTGCACGAAGAAGGCCAAGTTTCCTCAACTACTGGGAGGCACGGAGGCAGAAGTGCACCCCGATACGTCAAGAGACTGAGGCTCAGACTGAAAACAGTCGAAGAAAAACTGAAAGACCGAAAAAGGGCTGAAAGTGAAAGAAAGGCAGCCCAAGGCAAATCGCTAAAAAAGAGCGACAGAGTAAAGAAACAGAACCGACTGTATCGGAGCCCTGAATGGACTTACTTTGTGTTGGAGGAAATTGACGAGCCCCACCACAGTGGCAACAGTGACGAAGAGTCCATCGCGGATAGGAGTTCTGACGAAGACCCTCCTTGAGAGGACCTCGAAGTGAGCCTCTGGTACAAAGAAACGAAGAGGGGTAGCAAAAGCCACCTGTAAGCTAAAAATGTCTGATCCGAATGTCTCTGGAAGATCCAGATGTGGGTGTCTTAAAACTTGCTGTAAAATATGCTTGTGTAGTGTAGCTATGCTAATAGTAATGTGGGTAGGACTAACAGTTTTCTTACCTTTTATGATAAGTAAAAATCCTAACTTATCCCCTACTGAACCGGAAGCAGTAGAAGTAGGGGCCGTACCGACTGCAGAAACACCACGAAGCTTAGAAAGACGTGACAAACAAGTGAGTCTGACACACACACGACCTAATTTAGAAGCATCAGATGAGGATGGACTACACTTTCACAAAATGAGAAACAGGACACATTTAAATGTTTTTGCTAACTTGTTAGTGCATTACGTAGAAGCAATGGAAATAGAAGACTGTTATGTCTGCATGAAGCTACCAACCTCAGTGGCTGAAGGCGTGACATACCACCATCTACCTTTAACTTATGGAATTTCCTGTAGTATATTGGCTAGCTTGTTTTATAGGAGCACTTTACAGTATTATTATTCAAATGCTGACGTAGTATTTTCTGAACTTCCCATTAGAGGACACCTGAACCTTGTACATATTAAAAGTGACGTGACCCGTTATATGGGAGAATATTTTCTGACTATAGGCAACATAGATTTAGACGAAGCAAGACAAGCTAATCTGACCTGTTCTCTACAAGAGCAGGAAAAGATGTTCATAAAGATGGCAGACAGAAGGAGAGAAAAGTTTCAGAAGAAGGCAAATGACGAAAAGGATAGAGTCCCTAGGTGGGCTGAGCACATGGATAACACCTCGCAGGGCGAAGCTAATCCTGCCTTGTTGTTGGATTTTGAACGAAAGGGGAAACTTTGTATCCATAGGGAAAAGACAGAGTACTATAACAATGTATTCATCGGTTCCAGCGAGTGTGAACATAATTACAAGGTAATTGGAGGTTGGGGTTTCAAAAATGGGTCAGAACCTGTGTTTCCCGGAATATATTATATATGTGGGAACAAGGCTTATTTCAAACTGCCGGATCACTGGTATGGAAGCTGCTACTTTGGCATTGTTTTCCCGAAAATATACCATGTGAATAATGCAGCTGGAAGCGATGAAGAAACTAATGGCTTAGTGCGTAGTAAACGTGAGAGTGTAGGTGAAATTATAGGTGATATTTTTAGTGCACTGATACCTGGAATGGGGGTAGTTCTGAACACCCATAGAATCTGCAAATTGTCTACAGTAGTGGACCGGCTATCAACGGACACTGCTGCTGGATTCCTGATGGTCAATACTGAAATGGTTGCGATCAGATCAATGGTTTTGCAAAACCGCCTTGCTCTTGACACCCTATTAGCAAAAGAGGGCGGAGTCTGTAGAATGCTGAAGGCGCAACATTGTTGCACTTACATTCCTGATAAAAGTATCGAATTAAAACAATATGTGAAGAACATAACTAATTTGGAAAAAGAACTCAAACCACTGGAGGTTGACAGTGCCTGGACGAGACTGACTGGAGGTCTCTCCTCTATAGGTAGTTGGTTTTCTAACTTAGGTAGAAATATTTTGTGAAAAATACTGATGCCAATAGTTGTGATAGGTGTGGTTGTATTGATTATCTTTATCTGCTGCAAATGCCAAAAATGCAAAAAGAAATATACAGTAAATAAGAGGGGGGTGAAGAGAAATATTGATGAACTAGAATTAGAAGAATTAAGGAATGAAGTCTACAAAAAGGTGAAGAATCACCACTCTCATAGAGAAGCTGAAAGAAAACTCAACAATAAGTTTGTCGAAATAGAGATGAATGATGTGGATGAATGAAAAAGTTGGCATCTGTTTCCTTCATGTAGTGATGATAGTAAATATCATCAAAGAGGGGATTGATGGAGCAAGGATTCGCACGTAAAGCGCCTTGCTCTCATTCAAGAACCTCGTCTAATGTATAATCGTATTAATCCAACTGTTCGTCGTTTATTATACGTTTTCCCAAACACGCGGGTGTCCCCAGGATGCTTGCTCGTATGTCTTTTCCATACTAACGAAGCTTGCACTAAAGAAACGGCTGCTTCGCTAAAAATTCGGTCTGCGCATGCGTCGGTCATACCCATGTGATGTGACGCACTCGCATTCTGGAGGGATTGTATTGCTCATGCGCACTGATGCAAAAATGGCCGCTTGTCTCTCACCACGCTCTCTGCTTGCTACCGCTGCTTCAAGCCTATCTGTCTTTTCGCACTAAACAGTAATACTATAGTTATTATAAAATAAGGGATGTTTAGAATTTCATCATGGTATACAGTGTGATCATTTTATATGTGATTTTAATTTGTTCTCGCTTACTTTTCATGTACCACGTCTTTGGGGCTGGGAGAATCGGGAGCGGAGCCATACTTGAGGCTCTGCTGGGCTTGAACATGTGACCAAGGAAAACTCTACTGCGCAGAAGCTGAAACAAGCCAGCTGGCTCCTGAAGCACAATGCGCCTGAGAACTTCCCTGGGAAGACAGAATCTTACCTTGGACGATGCAACTCTGTTGCTACCTATTGTGAACTTTGCTGTACTACTGTATTCTATGCATGGGAACGTGAACCCAAGGGGCGGGTAGGAAATTTTAATATTTAAGATGAAAAAGTTGAATTCTAGGAGGTGGTAATGACCGCACCACCTCTCCTGACCAATCATAATGTGGGAAACTGTCACTTGCAACATTAGTGGGTGGTCTGAGAGACCCCAAATGGTATAACTACCCTAGTTTAGCTTAGGAAAATTGTCCGACTTGTCCGAATAGCAGACCTGTCACTGACCCTACGAACTCAATAGGTGCTCAATCTGAAAGTGCTGCGGAGCACTCTGTCCATACTTTCCACAAACTCTTAAGGGGTGGAAAAAATCCTAAGTGCTGGCGAAGCACTTTGCTGGGAAATTCGAAAACCCAATCGGGGTTACTGGCGGATTACTTGCAGGAGGGGGTAACGCAGGCGTTGCTGTCTGAAGCTGTGGGTGTTGGTCGTACCCTGGGAGGCCCAGTCCTTTGACCCAAACCTGAGGGGTAACCTGTCCTGATCTGTCCGCGGGCTGTACCTGCTCGCATTCTGGCATTCCTTTTCTGAGGGTCCCTGTCCCCGTCTTCCCAACTGACCCGTGGCCAGGGTTGGTCTTTAATCTGAATTAGGTAAATATTAATCTGTGGGTTTGCGTCTCTCTCTCTCCCTCTACTTTCCTATTAAAGCACTCTTGCCTGTGATGTTGCTCTATTACCTTTGAAATATCAAGTAGATGCGTTTGTTTCTTAGTTTGTTCCCTTTCTCCCTCCCTCCTATAGGATATCATTGATTTTATCATAAGTAATAGTATGTTCCAATTTTTCCCTTTCCTTTAGTTGATTGCAGTGAACTTAGCAAGAATAGTCTAAAGCACTTAGGATAAGTACATGTTTTAGGTCCCATCCATAATTTATGTCCTAGTATAAAATTGCAGTGACTAGTTCTGTTCTAAATTCCTACCTTTAGTCTTCCCATATTCTCTAATGGTCCTAATCTTAGTACAAAGTTACTTATTGGTTTTGATTTTGATGTTTGATATATTATTCTGCATATCGCTTATTGCCTTGGCATCTTCTCTTTGAACTTATATATAAAGTTTTAAACTTCATCAGGTGTCTGTGGTCATTTTACAGAAATTGTGGATAAGTATGTACTGACATATAGAGAACAATTTTTTTAGGTTCCTGTCTACTATTTCCCTAATAGCTCCAGATCTGTCATAAGTTTGTGCCTGTGGTAAGTCGGGTACATGGTAAGCAGAGGTAAACCCAAACCTTAATTGCTCATAGAAGCGTGAAGGATTTCACCCGGTTCACGTAAATCAATATTGAAATTGAATGCACGCCAGGGCCCAGTGCGTGTAAGAAATTGGTAAACCTCGGTGACCCGGGTGAACTGCGCGCTCTATCACCCCTGCCAAGGTCTGGATTGTTGCTACTCTATGGAAAGATGGCGATGTTTCTACGCTGCCTTGTCCACAGTCATTCCTCCGTCCACTCTGATTTTTTCGCCATCATTCTCTGTTCCTGGAAATTCATGCAGAGAAAGAAGAGCTGCAGGTAATTGCCTGTCCCTGCCCATGTGTCTGAACAGCGTTCAGGCAGTCAATAGGTCGGACTGGCCTTTTATTCTATCAGTCATTTTGGGAGATAGGAGGGGAGAGTGGCCGGAGCCCTTGCAGGCCGGTTTTGAAAGATCAGGGACACTGCTGATGCATCTGTCCCTCTCTGCAGCTCCTCGAGGCTAATTGCAGCAAGTACCGGGGTGGGGGGGTTGGTGGGGGGAGAGTCTCCCTGGCAGTAATAGAGGATGGCTGTGAGCTCTGGAGCAGATGCAATCAATATTCACTTACTGCACTGAAGCACTTCATGTTCTCTCCACAGCAGACAATTGCAGGATCATGCTGACACCAGGAGAAGGAACTCCTGCCAGTCAGCTGTCAGCAACAGACATAGTGCCGATATAGGCCGCCTCCCCCGCCTGATGAACACCGCATGCACTGCAAAAAATAATCACACAAAACTGGTTTATTGGAAAACAGTTTGCTGCAGCTTTATTTCATATGAGAAGTACGCCAATGTGGCGGGTTAACTTACGGGCGATCCAAGGGCAGGACCTAAGATGCCCTGCCCGTCTGATGAGCCAAACTGCACCGTGACCAACACACTCGGTACTCCCATGTATGTGGGGATTATCCCCCTTAAATACCGTGGACCACCAGTCCAGACCACTTTACTCACACCTTTTTTGGGGTGGAGCGTTGCGAGGCAAGCCCCGGTCGCTCAGGCTTCCAATAGCCCGACACTCTGGGTGCCGGAAGTAACGTGGCATCAGCGTTGGACTTTGGGGACTCCCGGGGGTCCCCACGACTAGAATGTGGTGGTGTGCATAATGTGGCACTAAGGTGGCAGCCCTTTTGAATGGGCACACTGCCTGCGCCGCTGGCAGCCTTAGATAATTGCCTGCATTGACCTGTTCCATTCTTCAAGCATTCCCCTCCTCCCACTGCAGGGTAAGGAAACAGGAAGTCAGTACATTCACCGCCTCCCAAGGGCTAGAAGGAAACAGGAAGTTAGAGCAAGAGACATCCTCCCAAGGGCAGGTAATGAAACAGGAAATTGGTGCAATAGGCTCCTCCCAAGGCCAAGTAAGGAAATAGGAACAGGAAGTCAGTGCAATAGGCCTCCTCCCAAGGCCAGGTACGGAAACAGGAAGTCATTGAAAAAGGTCTCCTGCCAAGGCCAAGTAATGAAACAAGAGGCCAGTTCAAAAGCCCCCACCCCCGCCCAAGGCTAGATAAGAAAATAGGAAGCCAGTGCAACAGACTGCTTCCCAAGGCCAGGGAAGGAAACAACCAATCAGTGCAATATACCTTCTTCCAAGGTCAGGGAAGGAAACAGGAAGTCATTGCAATAGACCCCCCCACCCCAAGAACAGACAAGGAAACAGGAAGTCATTGCAATAGGCCCCCCAAGAACAGATAAGGAAACAGGAAGAGATTGCAATAACCCCCCCCCCCCCCCCCCCAAGAACAGACAAGGAATCAGGAAGTCATTGCTATAGGCTTCTCCCAAGGCAGGGTAAGGAAACAGGAAGTCATTGCTATAGGCTCCTCCCAAGGCAGGGAAAGGAATCAGGAAGTCAATGCTATAGGCTCGTCCCAAGGCAGGGTAAGGAATCAGGAAGTCAGAGCTACAGGGTCCTCCCAAGGCAGGGTAAGGAAACAGGAAGTCAGTGCTACAGGGTCCTCCCAAGGCAGGGTAAGGAAACAGGAAGTCAGTGCTATACGATCCTCCCAAGGCAGTGTAAGGAATCAGGAAGTCAGTGCTATAGGCTCCTCCCAAGGCAGTGTAAGGAATCAGGAAGTCATTGCTATAGGCTCGTCCCAAGGCAGGGTAAGGAAACGGGAAGTCATTGCTATAGGCTCCTCCCAAGGCAGGGTAAGGAAACAGGAAGTCAGTGCTATAGGCTCCTCCCAAGGCAGTGTAAGGAATCAGGAAGTCATTGCTATAGGCATGTCCCAAGGCAGGGTAAGGAAACAGGAAGTCATTGCTATAGGCTCCTCCCAAGGCAGGGTAAGGAAACAGGAAGTCAGTGCTATGGGCTCCTCCCAAGGCAGGGTAAGGAATCAGGAAGTCAGTGCTACAGGCACGTCCCAAGGCAGGGTAAGGAAACAGGAAGTCATTGCTATAGGCCACCTCCCAAGGCAGGGTAAGGAATCAGGAAGTCAGTGCTATAGGCTCCTCCCAAGGCAGGGTAAGGAATCAGGAAGTCAGTGCTACAGGATCCTCCCAAGGCAGGGTAAGGAAACAGGAAGTCATTGCTATAGGCTCCTCCCAAGGCAGGGTAAGGAAACAGGAAGTCTTTGCTATAGGCTCCTCCAAAGGCAGGGTAAGGAAACGGGAAGTCATTGCAATAGGCTCCTCCCAAGGCTGGGTAAGGAATCAGGAAGTCACTGCTATAGGCTCCTCCCAAGGCAGGGTAAGGAAACATGAAGTCAGTGCTATAGGCTCCTCCCAAGGCAGGGTAAGGAATCAGGAAGTCAGTGCTACAGGGTCCTCCCAAGGCAGGGTAAGGAAACAGGAAGTCATTGCTATAGGCTCCTCCCAAGGCAGGGTAAGGAAACAGGAAGTCATTGCTATAGGCTCCTCCCAAGGCAGGGTAAGGAATCAGGAAGTCAGTGCTACAGGCTCCTCCCAAGGCAGGGTAAGGAATCAGGAAGTCATTGCTATAGGCTCCTCCCAAGGCAGGGTAAGGAAACAGGAAGTCATTGCTATAGGCTCCTCCCAAGGCAGGGTAAGGAAACAGGAAGTCATTGCTATAGGCTCCTCCCAAGGCAGGGTAAGGAATCAGGAAGTCAGTGCTATAGGCTCCTCCCAAGGCAGGGTAAGGAATCAGGAAGTCATTGCTATAGGCTCCTCCCAAGGCAGGGTAAGGAAACAGGAAGTCATTGCTATAGGCTCCTCCCAAGGCAGGGTAAGGAAACAGGAAGTCATTGCTATAGGCTCCTCCCAAGGCAGGGTAAGGAAACAGGAAGTCATTGATATAGGCTCCTCCCAAGGCAGGGTAAGGAAACAGGAAGTCATTGCTACAGGCTCCTTCCAAGGCAGGGTAAAGAAACATGAACCTAGTCTAGTGCAACTGACCGCCTGATATCTTTTGTCGATGGTGTGCTGCAATGGCATTTAGCAATGGCCAAAATAAAACAAAGACGTGGTGACGTGGCCATGTCATTTTGCAGCTGCGCGCATACATCATCAAGCTCGCTCATGCGTCGCTCATGCGTATGCCTACGAAAGGAGGTGGACGTCTTTCTCTTAAATGTATCTACCTGAGATTAATCGGCAACAACATGAAATTGGAGTCGGGGAAGTGTTGTTTTTTAAGGTGGAGGAAAAGCGCCAGTTTGCGGTGACTTTGCGCCCAGTAACTCAGTTCACCTCTGAGCGGCTCCTCACATGTGCTGTATGTGGGCTGATGCTGTGCGCAACAGCAACTTACTTTTCAAGGAGTCTTTCATTTCGCCGGCTCATATACCTGACGTGTTTGCAGTCCTTGTGTTATTCCCCATTGTGAACGGCTGCACGTGGGACTGGTATTCTAAAATGATTTTTGACACACACACAAATACAAACGCCTATGCATAGTGCATACTACTCCCTATGGAAGGTTACATAGTTACCAATATTAGACGTAGTGACGTCAGAAACGAAGGCGCCTGTGCCACTCTGCGATTCGGATAATCAAATCGAAACATTTTTAAGTTGAAATAAAACCGCAAACCTTGATGAAACAGCAAACATGGGCACTGTGGCAATTACACCACAGCAGAGATTCTAAAGGCACTCTGGCTTTGTAGTGATGTGGTTATAATGAAAATAATGCAGAATGAATGGCCGACGCCGCTCCTTTTCTTTGGCGCTCTCCGCCCAGTAACACTTCTGTGTCTGATGGTTAATGGCTCTCGTCGCCACTGTGGGGTCCTTTGTGGGCACACAATGTTCCCTCGCGCGCCTCCCACGCCTCGGAACCAATGATGAGTTTGAGAGCAGATTACAGATAATGCCCTAATTCACACTGCGCGTGTGCTCGGGAGTCAGAGCGCCACAATCAGTGCTTTCATCCGAACGGAGTGACGTCACAGGGGGAGGGGATGCTCTGGCAGGCCACGTGCTGCATTATCGACCCCCTGACCCGTGACCTCTGCTTTGGTTGAATCTCAATTTCCCAATTAAAGCGAGTGGATTGCAGGGTGGGAAGTGAGAGGCCCAGGGTTCGAGGTGCGCGGTCTCCACGTGGAGCAGGGTCAGCGGTGATTTTCTCCAGGTGGTCCTCAGTCTAGAGTGGCACAGAGGGTGAAAAATGATGGCTTGGAATGCTACCCCAGCCATTGCCACGGGTTAGACTCACGCATTCGTCCCATCACCTTTTGAGGTTTGATTGCCAGTACCGTGCCATGGGCCTCATTTATGAAAAGTGACGCATCGCTGCGTGAAAACAGCGATGCGTCACTTTTCACTGCGCACTCCTTGCGACATTCCTGATGCGTCATATTTAATGTATGACGCATCATGTCGCAAGGAGTTACAGATACGTCAGTATTTCTGACGTATCTGTAAGCGCAAAAGTGACGCATTGCTGGAGTGTGTCACAAAAGTGACGCAACTCCAGCAATGCGTCCTTTCACATGGGGAAAGCCCCATGTGAAAGGGCTTGCGTCAGTCTTATGCCTGCTGTGAGGCAAGCGCAAGATTTTGACGCAACAGCGTCCTAAAAGTGATGCAGTGAAATCTCATTGATTTCACTGCGTCACTATTACGAGGCTTTTTGCGGGGGAACGCCCCCTCTGCATACATTATACCTGACGCAGGTATAATGTGGCGCAGGGGTTTAAAAAGTGACGCATCTACCTAGATGCGTCACTTTTTAAATATGGCGCAACAGGGCGCATTTTTTACACCGCTGGTGCGTCACAAAAAGTGACGCACCGGCGGCGCAAAACTGAAGCAATGCCTTCATAAATAAGGCCCCTGGAAAGCTGAGACCGGCGCAGCTTCCAAGCCTGCTATGGCCAATGCTTGTGAGTCTCACCGCAATGCTCTGGAACAGTCCGCCACTGACTCTAAATGCAGCCCCTTCTCTACCCAGTTTCAGAAAAGCCCTAAAGACCGGGCTCTTCACACAGGATGAATAAAGCATCCTACCCACTTGCTCAACTTGTAGTGGACACTGTTGATGCCTTAGCTCAGACGTCTATAGCGCCAAGATGCCCTCGGGCATGAGCAGCGCTTTATAAATCATATTTACATTACATTACAATACATTCCAAAAAATAGTACATTTCCATGGGTGATAATTTTTAGGTAAATCAGTCTCTCTCCATATACACACACTCTCTCTCTCTCAAAACCTTCCTAAAAAATATAAAACATTTGATCCTCCCCAGCTCCTTCCAGGAAAGATTTGGGGTGATCTGTCAAGCTGGAGGCTGAGAAAAAAGGGCGGTCCTAAAACGCGAAACCACCATGCATTTTCCACAGACGTCTTTAGACGAGGCTACAGTGTGCCGCCTCTCCCTATACAATCCTGCCGGGCTCCAGGGGATGAGGTCCCAAGAGCCAAAATCGACCCAGAAAGGGGGGCACTGTACCCCTCTCCCCCTTTACAATTCTGCCGGCCCCCAGGTGATGGGGTCCCAAGAGCCAAAAGCGGCCACATGCAAACCTCCTCCTTGCTGGCCCCAAGGGATGGAGTACCTGGGCCAAAATTGTCAGCCCTTTAGTATCATGCACGGCCCCAGACATGGGGGTCCCCGGGGCCAAAATCAGCCCAGGGAGGGTGGCCATGTGTCTCCCCCCCGCCCCCATAAAAATTGCACCGAGCACTGTAGGGTGGGCTCTCTGGAGCCGAAATAAGCCCAGGGACAGGGATTGCATGCCCCCCTCCCCTACAAATATCGCTGGGGATGGGGAACCCGGGGCCTAAATTAGTTCGGGGAGAAGGGCCACGTGCCCCCCTCCCCAAACAAGCATGCTGGGCCCGGGGGATGTGGTTCCTGGGGCTTTGTAGTAATGACAAAAACTCCAATGTCCTAGGAATTGAACTATCCATTGTTCAGGGGGTCCATGTTTTTTCTCTTTTGTCCCTGGGGCTGAGATCAGCCTAAGGAAGGCGGTGTGTGCCCCCCTCCGCCAAACATGTACACAATAACCAGGCCCAGACCCAGTGCTATGTGGAAAACACATTAAAAACACACACACACATTAGGGTACACTAGGTGTTGGGGTACCCCTGTTGTAGTTCAGAGCGGTTAGCGCTCTAGCCTTACTGCAACTGGGGCTATTTAGCCACTCGTCGGGAGCCAAGCGCGCAGCGATTGCGCGCAGGGGGCGCCTAAGACAAGCCAAAGACCTGCCCGTCTGCGCCCGTCCGCGCCAGACCGGGCTAGGGGCTATGGCAGGTCCTGATGTTCCTCCGCCGTCCAGCGCAACGACGAGAGTTACATTTTCCTCTAAGGTACTGCGAAGTTTAAATGTTCCTTACTCACTAAACGCTAAGTGCCCCTCCCATCTAGAGGTGGTAGGCCCTTTTTCCTGTAAATCCTGTTGTGCACAATTTACGACTGTTCACACTGTGACTCCGCGTATACATTGTGAGGAATTGTTGATACCCATGCCATCGCCTGCCGTAGTTACCGCCCCGCGAGGGAGGAAAAATATCTTATGCAATATAAGGTCCCTATCAAAACACACGGTGGAGGTATGGGATATGATATCCTCTAGTCAACCGGAGCTGTGTTTTCTTACTGAAACATGGCTCAAACCACATTGCACACCGGCCATCACTCTTGCAATTCCATGTAACTACAAATTACTGCGACTGGACCGCCCTATAAAAATTGGTGGCGGAATCGCTGTAGCATACAAAGATGAATTAAAAGCAACAATCTTAGAAGCGTTTTGCTCCCCTGACATAGAAATCCTGATTTTTAAGATACAGTCCTCTAAGGAAAACTATAAAGGTGCCCTAGTCTACAGGCCACCTGGCACCTACAAAAATTTCTCCAACATTTTAATTGAATTACTTGCCCCACATATAAATAATGATGGGGAGTTCACATTAGTTGGAGATTTTAACGTCCATGGTGAGAAACACGACTGCAATGATGCTCAATCACTGATAACAGACCTATCAATGCTAGGTCTGACATTAAAGAACAAAGGACCCACGCATCAGGCTGGTCATACTTTGGACTTAGTTTTTTCGAATGTTCACGCGATTTCATGCCCGCCTGCCACTCAGGTGAGCTGGACCGATCATTTCGTTGTGGAATTTATAACCCCCCCCCAGGCGCATAAACCCACGCACCACAGCACACTACCTTGCATCCGTAGACAGTGGCACAAAGTCACCAATTCCACTTTTAAAGATAATTTTAACCCTCCCACAATACGACATTTAAATGACACTGAAGCAGCTCTCAAGAAAGTTGATGATGAAATCAGGAAAACTATAGACAGAATTGCTCCATTAAAACTTTTTAAATCCAAGCCAATTAGGAAGCAAGAAGTCTGGTTCTCCGATAAACTGAGAACTCTCAAACAAGGAGCCAGGAAATTAGAGAAAACTTGGAGAACATCCCATCTTCTAGGAGACAAAGAAAAATATTGGAGCGCTTTATCCTCCTATCATAAAGCAATTCGTTGCGCGCGTAAAGCACATATTGCTACCCAAATACAAGAAGCTGGTAACTCCCCTCGAGTTCTTTTTCAAATAGTACAGACATTTGCTAAACCAACAGCATGTGAAGCTCCTGATACTTCGTCCCAACAGTTGTGTGATGAGATTTCATGCTTCTTCACCAACAAAATAGATAAAATCTATGATAAGATTTTATATACCAATCAGGCTTCAACTATTACACCGGTGAACCCCTTACCTACCCTCCTTGACTCTACACCAGACTCACAATCTCTGGATATCTTTCCCCCTGTCTCATCTCAAGAAATATCGCGACTTATAAAACAAATCAAAAGTGGCAGCCCAGAGGATGCTATACCAGCCAGACTAATACCCACTTTGGATGAACACCTTAGCCTACTGATCACAGAACTAGTGAACCTTTCACTCATCTCAGGCACTGTCCCCAAAGAATGGAAGCGAGCTCTTGTCAGACCTTTGAGGAAGAACACCGCCCTACCATGGTCTGACTTGACAAACTTAAGACCCATCTCTCTGCTTCCATTCTTGGGGAAAGTCACAGAAAAATATGTCAATAAACATCTATCTAGACATATTGAACAAGTTCATGCCTTGGATGAGTCCCAATCTGGATTCCGCCCCAAATACAGTACTGAATCCACCTTGCTGTCTGTTACAGATGATCTCCATGCCTACCAGGACAAGGGCCTATCAGTCATCTTGGTTCTATTAGATCTATCGGCAGCGTTCAACACCGTATCTCATTCCATCTTAATTCAACGGTTGTCGAGCGCTGGCCTTAAGAACAAAGCCCTGGAATGGCTAAAGAGTTTCTTAGCTGATCGTACCCAGAGAGTCACCATGGGCACATATCGCTCGGCAGAAATTGAGATTTCTAAGGGGGTGCCACAGGGCTCATGTCTGAGCCCTACACTCTTCAATATCTACGTGGCCCCCCTGGCAGGAGTGTTGCGTAGATACGGATTTGTCCCCGTATCCTACGCAGATGACACTCAACTCCTGTTTCCCTTCAAATCTCTTTCCGCCGAAGTTAAGAACTCTTTTTCAGCTGGCATGAAAGCAGTGGCACATTGGATGTCCTCCAACTACCTCCAATGCAATGTCAGCAAGACAGAGATCATGCTGTTTGGAGAAGCTAAGATACTGTGGACTCCGGATTGGTGGCCTGCTGAGCTGGGGGCTGTCCCTGAACCCAAGAAGATTGTGAAGAACTTGGGCATTCGACTGGACCAAGATCTGTCTCTTAAACAGCATACCAGTTACATAGCAGGGATATGCTTCCACACTATCGGCCTGCTTCGCAAAGTCTTCCCGCTTCTACCTAACTCAGTGAGGAAAACCTTGGTGCAAGCACTTGTACTGAGTCGGATAGACTACTGCAACGGTCTGTTAATCTCAGCCAATGAAGGAGTGCTAGACAAATTGCAGGTCATTCAGAACACGGCAGCTCGCCTTGTTCTGAATGCCCCTCCGAGAACTCCCTCCAAACCCCTTCTTGAGCAACTGCATTGGCTCCCAGTCAGACAAAGGGCCAAATTTAAAATTTGTTGCTTAATCCACAAGTGTCTGAACGGACAGGGACCTACTTATCTCGAATGGAGATTTGTTTCTTATGTCCCAGCGCGGTCCCTCAGATCAAGCACCAACCTTTTACTTGTGGTCCCCCATGTCAAAAAGGCCAGGCATGGAGGTAGAGCTCTATCCACTCTAGGACCAAAGATGTGGAACAAACTGCCTCTGACCTTACGACAATGTAATGAACATTTAACATTTCGTAAGCAATTAAAAACCATTTTATTCAAAAATCAAATCTAAACATCTCTCAGTATATCAATAAGTTCGTGGAGTTACCGGTCAAAAGCGCAGAGATACGCCTGATGGAGTGATTCTAGCGCTATACAAAACCACAAATAAATAAATAAATAAATAAATTGGCATGACCTCCCCTCTAAGGCCCTAGTACAAAATAGGACAGGTTGATTAAAACGACCTTTTAGCGTTTTAGAGGCCAGCAGCCCTTTCACACATGCATTTGGGCACTGCTGAGAGCTTGAGGTAATTTCAAAAGCAGTGAAGATTTGAAGAAGAATGGAGGCAGCACCAGGCACGAAGTAAATCAACAGGACCAGAGTTTTGTCAAAAAATATATTTTTCTTTTTATTTTCGTATTTTCAAAGTGCACAGGACAGCCAACGCGTTTCGCTCCCCAACCATGGGAGCAGTGGCGTCACTAGGGGGGTGCGGGGGGTGCGGACCGCACCGGGTGACACCCTCACATGGGGGTGACACCATCTGGTTGCGCCCCCCGCCCCCCCAGCAGGCCTCTGTACATGGCACCCCCCGCACCGCACCCGAAGGCCTCGGAGAGACTCGATCCGCTTTAAAAACAAAAGCGAACCGAGATATTTTCTCACCTATTCGAATTAAAATGTTATCATTAGATAAAGTTTGAAAAGTGTAGTAATGAGGGGCCCCCGCCATTTATATGGAAAAAGAAACAGTGCTAAAGAGGGGGGGGGGGGGGTATTAACCGCTTGGAGATTAGCTTTTACTTTAGCTGTTACATATCGTAACATTCTCACGTCTACAAACTCGCTGGTGCCTTGTTCACAGATTTCTTTTTGCATCTTGAAAAGCTTTAAAAGAGAAACCACATGAAAGCGGCAGAGAGTGGGTTTAATGTGCGAGAGAGAGGGAGCTAGAGGGGGTAAGAAGACAGAGAGAGAGAGAGTTAGAGTGAGAAAGACAGAGAGAGAGGGAGCTAGAGTGAGAAAGACAGAGAGAGAGGGAGCTAGAGGGAGTAAGACAGAGAGAGGGAGACAGAGGTAGCTAGAGGAAGTAAGACAGAGAGAGAGAGAGAGGTAGCTAGACAGAGAGAGGGAGCTAGAGGGAGTATGATAGAGAGAGAGGGAGCTAGAGGGAGCAAGATAGAGAGAGAGGGAGCAAGACAGAGAGAGAGGGAGCTAGAGGGAATAAGAGAGATGGAGGTAGAGGGAGCAAGACAGAGAGAGAGGGCGCTAGAGGGAGTAAGACAGAGAGAGAGGGAGCTAGAGGGAGTAAGACAGAGAGAGAGGGAGACAGAGGGAGCTAGAGGGAGTAAGACAGAGAGAGAGAGAGGGAGCTAGACAGAGACAGAGGGAGCTAGAGGGAGTAAGACAAAGAGAGAGGGAGCTAGACAGAGAGAGGGAGCTAGAGGGAGTAAGACAGAGAGAGAGGGAGCTAGAGGGAGCTAGACAGAGAGAGGGAGCTAGAGGGAGTAAGACAGAGAGAGAGGGAGTCAGAGGGGGCTAGAGGGAGCAAGACAGAGAGAGGGAGCTAGACAGAGAGAGGGAGCTAGAGAGAGTAAGAGAGAGAGAGGGAGCGAAAGGGAGTAAGACAGAGAGAGAGGGAGCTAGAGGGAGTAAGAGAGAGAGAGGGAGCTAGAGGGTGGAATACAGAGCGAGGAGCTAGAGGGAGTACGACAGAGAGAGAGGGAGCTAGAGGGAGTAAGACAAAGAGAGAGGGAGCTAGAGGGAGTAAGACCGAGAGAGAGGGAGACAGAGGGAGCTAGAGGGAGCAAGAGAGAGGGAGCTAGAGGGAGCTAGACAGAGAGAGGGAGCTAGAGGGAGTAAGACAGAGAGAGAGAGGGAGCTAGAGAGAACAAGACAGCGAGAGAGGGAGCTAGACAGAGAGAGGGAGCTAGAGGGAGCTAGACAGAGAGAGAGGGAGCTACAGGGAGCTAGAGCGAGCAAGACAGACAGAGAGGGAGCTAGAGGGAGTAAGAGAGAGAGAGGGAGCTAGAGGGAGCAAGACAGAGAGAGGGAGCTCGAGGGACCAAACCGGAGAGAGAGGGAGCTAGAGGGAGTAAGACAGGGAGAGAGGGAGCTAGGCGGAGCAAGACAGATAGAGAGGGAGCTAGAGGGAGCAAGACAGAGAGGGAGCAGCTAGAGGGAGTAAGAGAGAGGGAGCTAGAGGGAATAAGACAGAGAGAGAGGGAGCTATAGGGAGCAAGACAGAGAGAGGGGGGGGCTAGAGGGAGTAAGAGAGAGAGAGAGGGAGCTAGAGGGAGTAAGAAAGAGGGGGCTAGAGGGAGTAAGACAGAGAGAGAAGAAGCTAGAGGGAGTAAGGCAGAGAGAGGGAGCTAGAGGGAGCAAGACAGAGAGAGAGGGAGCTAGAGGAAGTAAGAGAGAGAGAGGGAGCTAGAGGGAGTAAGAGAGAGAGCGGGAGCTAGAGGGAGTAAGAGAGAGAGTGGGAGCTAGAGAGAGTAAGACAGAGAGAGGGAGCTAGAGGGAGTAAGACAGAGAGAGAGGGAGCAAGAGGGAGTAAGACAGAGAGAGAGGGAGCTAGAGGGCGTAAGGCAGAGAGGGAGGGAGCTAGAGGGAGTAAGACAGAGAGAGAGGGAGCTAGAGGGAGTAAGACAGAGAGAGGGAGCTATACAGAAAGAGGGAGCTAGAGGGAGTAAGACAGAGAGAGGGAGCTAGAGGGAGTAAGACAGAGAGAGAGGGAGCTAGAGGGCGTAAGGCAGAGAGGGAGGGAGCTAGAGGGAGTAAGACAGAGAGAGAGGGAGCTAGAGGGAGTAAGACAGAGAGAGGGAGCTATACAGAAAGAGGGAGCTAGAGGGAGTAAGACAGTACCTAGCACCGTACATTTCCGACAGAGGTAGTCCATGCGGTAAGTCGTGAGGGGGTGACACCATGAGTTACCCGCACCGGGTGACACCAACCCCAGGGACGCCACTGCATGGGAGCTTCGTCAGGGCAATAATTCTGGATGGTTAGTCTTGCTGTAGTGCAGTAAAGTTGAATTAAAAGGAACTGGTCAATGTAATGATAAAGATACTAGTGCAGATATTCCAAAGTGAGAATAGAAGTATCAATGAGCGTCACAGGCCGTCGGGTTGTTCACACCGGTTGCATGAAAAATTATCTCTCAAGTTAAATATTAGTATCCTAGATATACTGGACGTTAAGCGACGTATGTGCAGTCCTTGATAAGCTGCTACCACACGTGCTCCAAGAATTGGTCTCGAAAAAACGGCCCGCGACGGATTCTCTCGAATTTCAAAAGCAGCCCTGTGTTGAGGTGCTGCTTTAAATGGAAATTGTGCCCAAACTCGACTTGGTTTAAAGGGGCACTTAACAATTGATAAACGACACTATTTTGGCATATTAGATACCAACAGGGTCTCCCCGAGTTGTCCCATGGGGTGGTGTATCAGATGATTATAAGAGGGTCCTTATGAAAAATGTTTTACAAGGCCCTGGGGAGAGAGAAATTGCACATTTCACTTCCCACATTGTAGTAAAGCACTTCCCAAAATCAACATTTGTGCTAGGAGCCCTGTGGGTCAGGATCTACAATATTCTTGCTTATTCAGGACCCTTAAAGTCTCTCCTAGGTGCCCCCATGGTTGGGGCGTTATGTAGCTATAAGAAGGGTCCTTATAAAAGATGTTTTATAGGCCCTGGTGTTGGAAAAATTGGACATTTCCATTGTAGCTCCCCAGCCACATAGGTTAACATTGCAATAGTTTATGAACTCATAACTATTGCTAAGGATGATGACAAAATAGCATTCAAGGATTTACGAGAATGGTATTGACAAATCCAACAATACGCTATTGATGAGTTTATACTACTTATAAGACTTTCTTGTCTGTGAGCCAAAATTCAGCCTCCTTTACTGATGTATAATATTTAACAGGATTAGCCAGGCTGCTTTGATTGGTGATAAGTGGCACCCGGGGAGAGAGGCTATGTGGTAGGGAGGGGTTCTGCTACACTGGAATGCCAGAGCAGGGCAGAGGGGTCATAAAGCATGAGCTTCAAAGGAAGAAGGGGACAGGCAGAGAAGGCCAGGTCCAGATAACCCGTCCCCTCTGAACCCAGCCAGATGGCAGACTTAAGGAAGGAATTTGAAGATGTCAGAAGGAGAAGAGCTATGGAAAAGAGCTATACTGGAAGTTGGTTTAACCAGTGCTTGCTCCTCTGCTGAGATTTTAGCCATATTGAATTTTGGAAAAATAGTGCTTTCTAGGCGACCATTATGCCACCAGTTGGAGGAAGTGGTCATGCTCTGGGGTGTTGCCCTGCACTTCATTGGACAGGAGGGCCCTCCTGCTGACCCCAGAGAACACTGAATAAGTATCTGAGAGGGGCAGAGCCTCAGCTCTGCTGCTTGAAACTGAGAGAAGAAGGAGGATTGGCCAGCTGGAAAGTTGATGTGCACCATCAGGCCCTGCATTCTGACTGACTGCGCCCGCTGCATTATCTGGAACTACAGCCCTTTGGATGTTCCTTGCTTCAAGAGGAATAAAGAGTGGGCTCCCTGCAAGCTGCAGGATAACAGAGCTCACCTGCATCAACTCCACCAAGAGTGGACTCAGGATAGTATCCTACGCCTACCACACCCAGCTCATCCTCTCCCTAAAAAAGGACCCCCTCACTACCAGACTCAGCTTCCAGGAAGGAATGAAGGCCGTTGCATCCTGGATGAGTAGCAGCTGTCTGAAGCTCAACTCGGAGAAGACAGAAGTCCTCGTCCTCAGAGCCTCCCCCTCTGCATGGGACAACACCTGGTGGCCCACCGCCCTCGGCAGCCCCCCGACCCACACAGGCCACACCCGGAACCTCTGCATCATGCTTGACTCCTCCCTCATCATGACCCGACAGATCAATGCCGTTGCCTCCACCTGCTTCAAAACCCACCTTGTCCTTCGCAAGACCTTCAAATGGATCCCACTGAATCAGGAAAGACCACCACCCACACACTCATAACCAGCAGACTGGACAACGGAAACGCCCTCTCTGCCGGGATCAACAAATCTGTGCTCCACAAGCTCCAGACCATCCAGAACGCTGCAGCCAGACTCATCCTCGGCATACCTCGACACAAACACATCACCCAACACCTGCAAGACCTCCATTGGCTCCCCGTCGAGAAGAGAGTAACCTTCAAGATGCTCACCTATGCCTACCAATGCCTCGATAATACCGGACCTCAATATCTCAATGATAGAATCTCCTTCCACGTACCCAAGAGAAACCTCTGAACCGCCAGAAGAGCTTTCTCCTACAACATCGTGGCAAAGAACCAGTTCTGGATCAACATCAGACGCTCCTCTACTGTGAACATCTTTAGGAAAACCTACGAGATCTGGCTCTTAGACTGACCAGAGCAGCGCCCCCCCACCCCAGTGCCTTGAGACCCTCACGGGTGAGTAGCACGCTCCAAAATTCACTGAGTGATTGCTTGATTGATTGAGTCCCTTGCCTAGAGTGCATCCAGTGGACTTTTAAGGGTTTTGGCAGGGTGCATTATGGGAATTGTGGTCACCAACTTTCAAGGACCATCTTGGAGCTTCCAGCCCTTGAATTGTGTTTTGGACCCTTTGGACCCTCAAGAGGAACTTCAGGAAGAAGCTCCCAAAGTTTGGAGCAACTTTGGAAAAATCTCCAAAAGGTGATTAAGTGCTAGAAAGAGTTTATTCTTTAAAAATGTATATCTCATGTCACCTCACTGCTGCGGAACTCGAATATTTGGGGAATTTCTGTTTAAACGAGGGACTCGTTTTTTAAAAGGAAACGCTGCTAATGTCTTAAATTGTTGTTGTTGCTGATTTTGCACATTCGGGGAACTCTGCTTAACGGGGGACCCGCCTAGAAAGGAAACGTTTTTAATGTTTTAACTGTATTGCCGCTTTGCACAAAGTACCTGCTGCTATTCGAGATTAATCACTGCCATTAGGGTCATTGGGCTAGAACCTATTGGAGAGAGGTGACTGGTAGTTTGGGCTGGTTCCTTGGCGCTCTCCATAGTCGACGCTTCCCTCTGTCACGCCCTAGGGAGCCTTCACATGTGCATAAAGCAGGGCACTGCGCGGACGCACAGCGGATGCAGGCAGTGAGTGTGTCGCTGGCAAGGCAAGCCCGTCTGTGCCTGTCCGTGCCCGACTGGGACCAGGGGCCATGGACCCTGGCTAAAAATATGTGTACTCTATAGGTAAGCTCCTCGAACTAAATCATCCAGCCCACCCAACTTCCCTCCCGCTTGCAAGGAAGCTTCTATCATACTGTAGTGTAGTTCCTAGTTTCCCACTAGGCCCTGCGCATTGGAATAACATAAACAGTAGTATCGACGTAGAAGTGCGGATCTTCCAGGCCTCTACTGACTATGCTAAACTTAATTGGGTTTGTTACCAACTAGCTCAGAGGTCACTGGAAACTTTCTTCTCTGCATAGGAAGTGATCAGCTTCCCTGGCACAGACAAGAAGGGATTCAGTTTTCCAACAACCGTGCAACATGACAACTTTGCTCCTCAGATCAAGAGTCAATCTCTAGGGTCGTGTGAAACAACAGACAGTTATTTTACTCAGTCAGGTTAGTGCAGATTACTTTCACAATATGTAGAGAATAGAGAGACGGGTGTTTGTCAATAAAGGGTTAACATTTATTGAACAGTCTTTCTTCTCGTACAAGAGAAATGTATTGCCACAATTGCAAGACTTGTTATGATAAAAAGTACGTACAGTAAGATAAGTATTGCGAAATAATACTGTAAAAGCATTGATATGGTTTCTTAGCCATACAATGGTTTAAAAGTAATAAAACATATATACATTCATATATACATTAGGCTAAAATACTCAACTGGTGCTTCTAACTACGCCTACCCCAGTGTACCTGACCTAAGCCTAATACTTGGGAGGGGAGTAAGTAAGTAGCTTTAAGTTAAGTTGGTTTTGCCAAGGTTTGCTTCAAGAATTCTCACTAAGGGTTTAGTCAACACCATACCTCTGAATAGAATGATGGAGGTCTGGTATCTCCTTCAGGGGGAACTCGGTATCCCAGTCACCCGCAAGGGTAGACCAGAAACGCTGGAGCTGGATTTCTCTGCAGGAGAAAGACAGCGTCTCTCTTCAGCGCGTCGAGGAGGAGGAGGGGGGACAGCGTCCGCGGGCAGCTGGCATCTGCTGGGCTCTTCGCAGAGGGACGGCTGTTCAGCTCCTAAGTTCACCACACCATCGTTCGCGCTTTAGCAGCGATAATGGTATCAGTAGCTTCACCAACAGCAACGAGACAGCAGCAGCATCAGCGTACTGCAGACAGCGTTTGCTTAAGGCAACGTTGGTAATATTTATACCTGACAGGTGCCTGGTTTGATGTAAGTTTGCTGGACATAAGACGTCAATAAAGATGTCACTTAGGAAGTGATCTCTATCAGTTGCTCATTAGAGTTCCATTACTAATCAAAACACAGCAAGCGGGGATTTCCAGGTTTGCTGAGTTTTTATCTTGTTGAAGAACTCGGAGTGTTAATCTAGGAATCTCAGATAGTGACTTCTGCTCTGTCATTGCACTAATTGGTTGCAAAGGAAGTGGCAGAGAAAACTATTCTGGAATGTGGCTCTGTTCGTGTGAGGGCAGAGATGACTTTCTGAATATTGTACTTGAACGGTTATGCCAATATAGGGAATACATGGATTTATAGCCGAATAGGGGCATAAGGTCACAGTATCGATCAGGATCCTAGATAAGCACACAACAATACAACTTGCTAGCTGTTAAGCTCACACCTGGGTAAGGGGAAGTACAAAGGGATACTAAGGAGGGCCATAGGATTAGAGACATAGGGTCGGAAGTCCTCCCTAGCCTAACGCCCACTCTGCTAAACACTCAGTCCCTCCACAAACACAATTTAGACATTTTCTCACTGCTCCAGGAGGAGAGGCCTGATATCCTCGCCCTAACAGAGACTTGGCTTGAGGACAACTCCAGGCCTGTTATAGTGGACTCCCTCCCCACTGACTATGACGTCCTGATCTACAGTCGGCAGGGGAGCAGAAGGGGGGAGGGGTGGCAGTGTTCTACCACAGGGTTATGACTGCTGAGAGGATAATTGAGGAAAGTCTTGATGGGGCTGAAGTTCTAGGGATTAAACTGGGGCTTTCCTCATCCTGTCTAATAGTGGTGGTGGTATACCGTCCACCGCAGTCAACCCCACGTTTTAATGGTCTGTTCCATGAAGTGATGAGCGACCTCCACTCGAGGTATCAGCAGATCCTGGTGGTTGGGGATTTCAACTACCACTGGGATCTGACGCCAAGAGATTATGTGGCTAGGGGGTTTGAAGAGGCCATGACTATGTTGGGGCTGAATCAAATTGTGGAGATCCCCACCCAGGAGAAGGGCCATACTCTGGACCTCATTTGGACTACGTCTCTAGCTGCGACTCTGACAAAGTGCAGACCTTGTAGCTGGTCAGACCATTATCAGATTAACTTTGAAATCCTAAGAAGAGAATGTTTATAGGGATTAAGGCAAAGCGTATTGCACCACTATTTAAGTATTGTGGCTAGGTCCAAAACGAAGGTGCTAGAACCAGGAATGTAATCCCTATACAAACCTAACAAGGAAAGTAAGGAAAACCTTACCTCCTTGGCTCACTAGACTTTGAAAAATGGACAGCACCCTTCAGAGTTAGATACACAATTTAAGATGTGGAATATTTCAGCTTTAGTTAAAGCACATGCAACATTGTCATGACTGTTTTCCCAACAAATACATAGACAAGAGACTCTGTGTCTTCAGTTTTCTGTCCTTTATTTGTTTTTCATTTTCTTTAAAAATCGCTGATAGCCAAATAGCCAACGCGTTTCGTCCGTAACTGGACTTCTTCAGGGCTGAATAGGACGTATGACTTTCAGGTTCATAAGTGAAGAATTAAATGTCCAATATTAGAATAGAGTTAATAAAGAAGTCCTTTTTCATTAAGGAATATAGGTGATACAAATGAGAAGTCGTGAATAGATGTAAAAACGGTTTATTCAGGCCAAGGTAAGCCCAGAGAACACCGCATCGACGAGCGTAGTGGAAAAGTCTTCTGGTTTGAAATCCTGGTACATAGTAAACCAGCTTACTTATCTCCAGTGTGGAGAACAGTACGAAACCGGCGATAGATAGAGGACACCAGTCAATCAATCAATCAATCAGTGACACTTATATAGCGCGCTACCTACCCGTAGGGTCTCAAGGCGCTGGGGGGGGGGGGGGGGGGGTGCCGCTACTGCTCGAACAGCCAGGTCTTCAGCTTCTTCCTGAAGGAGAGGTGGTCTTGGGTCAGGCGCAGGTCGGTTGGGAGGGAGTTCCAGGTCTTGGCGGCCAGGTAGGAGAAGGACCTTCCTCCCGTAGTCGCTCTTCGGATGCGGGGGACGGCGGCGAGGGCGTGGTTGGCTGATCGGAGGTGGCGTTTGGGAGCGTAGAAGTTGATTCGGCTGTTGAGGTAGCTCGGGCCCTGGTCGTGTAGGGCTTTGTGTGCGTGGGTGAGGAGGCGGAAGGTGATTCTTTTGTTGACGGGGAGCCAGTGAAGGTCTCTCAGATGTCCGGTGATGTGGCTGGTTCGTGGGATGTCGAGGATGAGTCTGGCTGAGGCGTTCTGGATCCGCTGGAGTCTCTTCTGGAGCTTGGCGGTGGTACCGGCGTAGAGTGCGTTGCCGTAGTCCAGTTGGCTGGTGACGAGGGCCTGGGTGACGGTCTTCCTGGTCTCGGTGGGGATCCACCAGAAGATCTTCCGTAGCATGCGTAGGATGTTGAAGCACGCCGAGGAGACGTTGTTGACTTGCCTGGTCATGGAGAGGGAGGAGTCCAGGATGAAGCCCAGGTTGCGTGCATGGTCTGTCGGTTTGGGTGCGGTGCCCGGGGCGGGGGGCCACCAGGAGTCGTCCCAGGCGGAGGGTGAAGAGCCCAGGATGAGGACCTCCGTCTTGTCAGAGTTCAGTTTCAGGCGGCTGGTCGTCATCCACTCGGCTACCTCTTTCATCCCTTCGTGCAGGTTGGCTCTGGCGGAGGCGGGGTCGTTGGTCAGGGAGAGGATCAGCTGGGTGTCGTCGGCGTAGGAGATTATGCTGAGGTTGTGTTTGCGTACGATGGCCGCGAGGGGGCTCATGTAGACGTTGAAGAGGGTGGGGCTCAGAGATGACCCTTGAGGGACGCCGCAGATGACTTGGGAGGCCTCTGACTTGTACGGTGGTAGGCGGACTCTCTGTGTTCTTCCGTCGAGGAAGGAGATGATCCATTCCAGTGCCTTGTCCTGGATTCCAGCGTTGCTGAGGCGCTGTACTAGGGTGCGGTGGCAGACAGTGTCGAATGCCGCGGAGAGGTCTAGGAGGATGAGGGCCGCTGTTTCTCCATTGTCCATCAGGGCTCGGATGTCATCGGTGGCGGCGATGAGGGCGGTCTCGGTGCTGTGATTGGCTCGGAAGCCGGACTGTGAGGGGTCGAGGGATCCGTTCGTCTCGAGGAAGGCGGCCATCTGCTTGTTGACGGTCTTCTCGATGACTTTGGCTGGGAACGGGAGGAGCGAGATGGGGCGGTAGTTCTTGAGTTTGGTGGGGTCCGCTGTTGGTTTCTTGAGGAGAGCGCTGAGTTCGGCGTGTTTCCAGCTCTCAGGGAAGGTGGCGGTGTCGAAGGAGGTGTTGATGATGTCCCGCAGGTGGGGTGCGATGACAGCGTCGGCCTTGTTGAAGACGTGGTGAGGGCAGGGGTCGGTCGGTGATCCGGAGTGGATGGAGTTCATTGTGCGGATGGTGTCTTCGGTGCTGATCGGGGTCCAGGCGTGGAGGGTGGTGGTGGGGGGTGGTTGTTCGGTCATGGTGTGCGTTGGTTGGTTGTTGAAGCTGTTGTGTATGTCCGCGATCTTGTTGTGGAAGTATGACGCGAGGGAGTTGCAGAGGTCTTGCGATGGGGTGATGTCGTTGTTTCCTGCGCTGGGGTTGGAGAGCTCTTTCACGATGTTGAAGAGCTCTTTGCAGTTGTGTGCGTTGTTGTCCAGCCGGTCCTTGAATGCTGTTTTCTTGGCGGCGCGGATCAGCTGGTGGTGCTTCCGGGTGGCAAGCTTGAGGGAGGTCCTGTTGTCCGGTGTAGGTTCCCTTCTCCAGACTTTCTCGAGGGCTCGGCAGTTCTTCTTGGAGCTCTTGAGTTCGTCGGTGAACCACTGGGCTTTCTTGCTGCCGGGTCTGCTGGGCGGGGTCCTCAGCGGGGCGAGCTCGTCCGCGCAGTTGCTGATCGACTTCGTGAGGTTGTCGGCAGCCTGGCTGGGGTTCGCTGAGCTGGCAGGAGGGTGCTGGCTCAGGGAGGTGGCGAGCTGGTCTGCTGTGATCTTGTTCCAGCTTCTGCGGGCGGCCTGTTGCTGGTGGTGGTGGGTCGTCGTTCTCTTGAAGGTGAAGTGGACGCAGCTGTGGTCCGTCCATTGAAGCTCTGTGGCGTGGCTGAAGTCGATGTCTGGGCTGGAGGAGAAGACTGCGTCCAGTGTGTGTCCGGCGAGGTGGGTGGGGGTGGACACCAGTTGCTTGAGTCCAAGTTTGGCGAGGTTGTCGAGCAGGGTGCTGGTGTTGCGGTCGTTGTTGTTCTCCAGATGGAAGTTGAGGTCCCCCAGGAGGATGTAGTCAGCGGAGGGGAGGGCATGCGGGCTGACGAAGTCGGCGATGTCCTCGCTGAATTGTGTGCGTGGTCCAGGGGGTCGGTAGATCAGGGTGCCTCTGAGGGTGGTGTTCAGGCTGGTGTGGATCTGGAAATGCAGGTGTTCGGCGGTGGTCAGGGTGTTGTCGGTGCTGGTCGTGAGACGGATGGTGTTCCTGTGGATGATGGCGATGCCTCCTCCCATCTGGTTGGCGTTGCGGTCCCTCCGGACGATCTTGTAGCCCTCTGGGATAGCGATGGCGATGTCGGGAGCTGAAGAGGCGTTCATCCAGGTCTCCGTGAGGAAAGCAACGTCAGGGGCTGTGGCGTCTAGAAGGTTCCAGAGTTCGATGGCGTGTCTGTGGACGGAGCGGGTGTTGAGCAGGATGCACTTGAGGTGGGTGCTGCTGTTGTTCGACTTGGCGGGTGCTGGTGCGAGGCAGGTCCGGATGCAGGTGAATTTGCAGGCGTGGCAGCTGAAAGGTCCGTGGGTGCGTCGTGGAGTGGCTTGATGGCATTCTGGGAGTCGGCCGGTGTTGAGTGCGATGAGGGTGGCGGCGGAGTACGTCAGGCGGGTCGGTCGGGGTCTTCGTTGGCCAGGGGTCCTGGCGCTGGGCGCGATCCGGTCGCGGACGGGCGCAGACGGGCTTACCTTTGGCGCGCCTTTGGCGCACAATCGGCGCGCCCGCTGCGCGTGACCGCTGCGCGTTCGCACGGTCGCCATTTAAGGCGAAGTGCGCGGGTGGGCGGAGCCGCTGGGAGGCGGGAGCGGGGAGGGAACAGAAGAGAAAAGGGGCGGGGCCACAGGCGTTGGCGGGAAGCGGGAAGCGGGGAGGGAGAGCGGAGGGCGGCGAGGTAGGCGGGCAAACAGGAAGGAAACTGGACACGGCACAGAGGATACAATTACATTAACAGGCACAAATGGAGGGCAAAATAAAGGAAAAACAGAAAGGAAAACGATGTTACGGCACAAGGAAATACAGGCACAAATGACGGGCAAAACAAAGGAAAACAGCTAAAAACGCGATCAGACGGCACAAAGAAAACAAGCACAAATATTGGGCAAAAACAACTGGCGAAAACCAGAGGGGAGCGGCCAAGGCGTCAGCGAGGCCGGCGGCGAGGCAGAAGGCAGGCAGAGGGAAACACACGCAGCAGCTGGTGGCCGTGCGGCACGGGGGTGTCCCACAAGTGGGACAAGTCTAAGGGTCACACTGCGCAAGACCACCCACTTAGGGACTCGGGTCAGTAATCCTGATCAGGAGCACGAGAAACTCAATCAGTGGCCGAGGGCAGCTATTGATATTGTGGCCCCTGCTCAGAGGGAAAGAATAATGAATAGAACTAAGGGTGCTCCATGGTACTCGGAAGAATTAAGACGGGAAAAACAGGCCTTTCGCCAATGTGAAAGTCAGTGGCAGAAGCGATATGATGCAGAAGACTATGAGGAATATAAGCTAAAATTAGCCTCCGCAAAGATCTGATGCCTCCAAACAAATCTGCATACTATGAGTCTAAGAACGAAGAGGTTACAAACATTCAAAAAGAGACTTACAGAGTACTGCAAGAGCTGAGCCATAAGGAGGAATGTAGGGCGGTCATCACTCAGAATGACTGTGAGAAAATTCAAGATTTCTTCCTATTTAAAGTCCAAGACATCATCTGGGATACAGGCAGCACCCGCCTAAGTCCCTGTCCCTTTCCACTTGTAGATCTACCAGACTTTCAGGGTGGCACACTCTCGGTCTTCCCTCCCCTTCATCCCAATGACTTAGCTTATATAACAGCTAAAGTTAAATGGGGGTCTCCAGAGGATCCCTGTCCTCCAGGAGTGTTCAAAATGAGCCTTCCACTAATTGGGCCAGAGGTGCTGTCCCTATTAAACCTGTCCTTGAAAACAGGGAAAGTCCCACACAAGTTCAAAGAAGCAATGGTGGTCCCTCTATTAAAGAAACCGGGGGAAAACACTAATGATTAAAAAAATGTCAGACCTATTTCGAGACTTCCTTTTTTGGCGAAGGTTCTCGAACAACATGTGCTCTGGATATTCCCGTCCTTTATGGAAGATCACCAGCTGCTACATGCCAGTCAAGCCGGGTTTAGGGCTCATAATAACACTGAGATGGTGATGCTCTCGGTGTTAGATGAGCTAAGGCTCACTACAGACGAGAAAAGCCCAACTGCACTGATCTTACTGGACCTCTCAGCCGCATTCGACACGGTGAACCACGTGCTACTGGTAAACCGTGTTCGATGGCCGGGAGTGTCCGGGACAGTCCTCAAGTGCATTATCTCCTTCTTGGAGGATCAGTCCCAAAAAGTTCAACTGGGTGACTGTACATCTAGGTATGGCGCTCTGCCTTATGTGGTGCTGCAGGGTTTAGCACTATCACCACTACTTTTTAATATCTGCCTTCAGCCATTGGTAGAGGAATTGGCAAAATTGGACTGTCAGGTGTTTAATTACACCGATGACACCCAGCTGATTGTGTGCATACACAACTCTGTCCAGGTGCAGTTAAATGTACAGAACATTCTTCGGTCTCTATGAACTAGATGACCCTCAATTCGCTCAGGGTAAATCCAGATAAGACTGAGGTGTTGGCCCTTGGCACAAGGGCTAACCCATGGTCCAGTCTTTCGGGCCACAAGAGCTCGGCTCCGCTCCTTAACCGGTGCCAGTTGTGAAAAGCTTGGGCATTAGGTTAGACACCAAGCTAGCAATGAGCAATCAGGTAGCGGCGGTTGTGGGGAGCTGCGCAAATCTGATAAGACAACTGAGGAAACTGGTCCCTCTGCTGTTTTCTTCCACCATGCGTACCATTGTGTTCGCACACATCTTATCCCGTCTAGACTATGGCAACGCAGTCTACATTGGGCTCCGCAAGATACTCCTGGGCAAACCTCAGGTGACACTAAATGATGCGGCAAGATTGATTTTTAAACTGCCAAGAAGATCTAGCGCCACACCCCTGCTACAACAATTACATTGGCTCCCGATTAAGCAGAGGGTCAGATTTAGGGGCCTGTGTATTGCACACAAAGCCCAGTATGGAGCAACTCCCAGCTCTTTAAAAGCTCGACTAAAGGCTTACACTCCTAGTCTGTGTCTCCGCTCATCCGGGAGAAATCTGTTGACTTGTCCGCGTTTTAACAGAGCTACGCTAGGAGGGCGTTCTTTCTCTGTGGTAATTCCCCAGCTCTGGAATGAGATACCAGAGAGCCTACGCGGAGAGTCTACGTTACTTGAAGACATTCCTGTTTATTGAGGCATTTGGATAGGCTTTCCACTTTTGTCTGATCAGCTGGCAGTGGGGGGTATCTGGGTTCTGGGCCAATGTGTTAGTGCTTAGAGACCGTTGGTGATTAGGCGCTTTATAAATATATATTAACATAACATATCTCTGGTTCCCTATGTTGGATATTTGTTGTTTTGGTGTCTTTGTAAAGATACAAATATTTCAGATTTTTATACGTTGGTGTTGGATGTTTATTGGGTGTTGTTTCTTAATTATTTACTGAATTTGTGTTTTTAAATGCTTTACATACCTGTCTCCTAAGTTAAGCCTGCCTGCTTACAGCCAAGCTACTAAGGTTTAAGCATGGGAAACATTTATTAAGATCTGTACTGAGCCCTAGACGGTGTTAGTGGCCTTATTGCCAATGGTAGATTCATATTTACCACTACTAACAACCCACTTTCCAACTGTGATAAAAGGATCTTTTAAAAAAAATATTTTTTAAAAGCCTTAGAAATTCACTGAAAAAAACAAAGGTAAAGTAACATTACAGTTAGGTGAATTGTAGCTTGGTGGGTTTGCAAGGGTTTTTGAGGATCAAGTAAGGGTAGCTTTAAGCCGTATCAAGGGGTTTTAGGGTTCAGGGATGGTCAGCTGTAAGAAGTGGCAAGGATGTTTAGGGTTCATGAAAGAGTAATGTTAAAGGTCAGTAAGGGTTTTTGGGGCTCAGGGATTGGTGCAGTTAAGAGATAGGAATGTTTTTAGGGTTCACAAAGAGCAGTTCTAAGAAGTAGCACACGGTTATTAGAGTTCAGGTAAAGTTAGCATTAAGGGGGTAGTTATTTTTGAGAAAAGGTCTATAGCTAAGTCAGTCAGTTACTTGACAAAACCGCGAAGAATTATTTTTTAGGTGAACACCCAACTACTGAATACCCTGCGGATAAATGAAAATCACATGATGAGTGATGTTAGCAGTCAAGAAAATATGGTTGGTAGGGATAGAACGATGTCCGATGTCAAGCGGTGTTAAGAGAACGATAGACTGTCAGAATATCGATAAAAAATCGCTATACGGTAATTTCAATGAGCAAGTAAATGTCTCAATACTGCATTTATCCGCAGGGTATTCGATCTGCTGAGCTTATCACTACTTTTTTGGCTTCTGAAGAATTGTCATACACAGGGTCAACATTCTGATTTTTCTTTACTGCAATAGACGGTAACCTGATGAAGGCCTACAAGCCGAAACATGCGTAGTTTGTTATCTACCGCATTGCCTCCATCTTTTTTGATTCTATTGTTATGTTGATTGTTTAATGTCTGAGAGTATTGAATTTGAATATAAAAAGCAATGAATTAATATTTATGCAAATTTAAAATTTAAATATCAACTAATAAATTGTTCATAAATATGTGTTTTCATCAACCACTGTGTGACAAGTTTTATTAATGTGATTCACTATTAGGTAGTTGGGTGTTCCCCTAAAAAATAATTGTTAGTGGTTTTGTCAAGTAACTGACTGACTTAGCTATAGACCTTTTCTCAAAAATAATTTATCTCCCTATGTATAGCAAAGTCAATTAGGTATATAGGGGTCCCCATTTTCTAAAACTAAGCATTAAGGGGGTAGTACAGAGTTTTTAAGGTTTGAGTAAGGTAGTGTAAAGGGATGGTTAAAGGATGGTTAAAGGTTTCAGGGTAGAAGGAGAGGTACCATTAAGGGATAGTAAGGGATTTGTACAGTTCAGGGAAGGTTAGCTCTAAGGGGTTTGTAGGGTTCAGGAAAGAGTAGCGCTAAGGGTAGTACAAGGGTTTTAGGGTTCGAGGAAGGTTTTCATAAAAGGTTAGTAGCGAGCTTTTGTGGATCAGGGAAGGATAGTGTTAAGGAGTAGCATGGATTTGTAGGGTCCAAGGATGGGTAATGTTAAGGGGTAGTAAGGTTTTTTAGTTCAGTGAAGGGTAGCTTAAATGGGTAATATGAGGCTTTTGGGCTTCACAGAAGTGTAGCTGTATAAGGTAGTAGGGTCATTTAGTGGTCAGGTTTGGGTAACATTAAAGAGTAGTAACTGGTTTTTAGGGATCAGGGAATGTAGTGTTAAGCAGTAGCAAGGGTTTTAGGGTTCACAGAAGTGTATCATTAATGGGCATTACGGTAATTTCAGAGTTCAGGGAAGGGTAACTTTAAGAGGTAGCAAGATTTTTTGGGGTTCAGGGTAGGATAGCGTTAAGAGGTACAAATGAGTTTATAATGTTAAGGTAAGAGTAGCGTTAAAGGGCAGTAAGGGGTTGTTAGAATTCAGGGAAGGGTAATTTAAAACTAGAGTATTTTAAATAAGTAAATCAATTAAATGTAATATATACCAATAAAAAAATCGAATTCAATTGAATATATTGGTAATATATTTAAAAAAAATCAAATAATACACTGACATTAATTATTTAGCTGAGGTAGCCCCAATAATCTTAAAAATTGGAATTAGAAAGAAAGAAAAACCACTGTCCTCTCAAGCAGTGTCATGTGAAGATATGTCTGAAGCTGACGGTGGAAAGGCAAGGGAGGAGGTGGCTTGGATTGCACCCAGCAACACATTCCTCCTGACTGCCCTCCTCTCATCTGTGCTACTGCCAGAGAAGAGTGCTCTCCATATTTACCTAAATATCCAGGAGATGTATTGCATTCAATCAATCAATCAGTAGTTTGCAGAGCGCGCTACTCAGCCGCGAGGGTCTCAAGGCGCTGGGGGGGGGGGGG
Source organism: Lissotriton vulgaris (assembly GCF_964263255.1). Lineage (NCBI taxonomy): Eukaryota > Metazoa > Chordata > Amphibia > Caudata > Salamandridae > Lissotriton > Lissotriton vulgaris. The sequence goes on from NC_141690.1 coordinate 279,958,482, forward strand.
GGAGGGGGGGGGGGTCGAGGGGGGAGGGGAGAACTGCTCCGGTTCAGTCGAAGAGCCAGGTCTTGAAGTCTTTCCTGAACGTGTGCAAGGTTGGAGAGCGTCTGATGCTTCCAGGGAGTGCGTTCAAGATTTTGGCTGCGATGTAGGAGAAAGCCCTCCCGCCTGTTCTGCTTCTGCGGATGCGGGGGACCTCTGCCAGGACGAGGTCAGCGGAGCGGAAGTTCCTTTTGGGTGCGTGGAAACATACTCGGTCGTTGAGGTATTTGGATACGATGTTGTTGAATGACTTGTAGGCAAGGGTGAGGAGTTTGTAGGTGACCCTCTTCTCGATAGAGAGCCAGTGGAGGTCTCGCAGGTGTTGGGTCATATGTTCGTGGCGCGGTGTCCCTAGTACATGCCTGGCAGCAGTGTTTTGGGTGGTTCGGAGCTTGCATAGAAGAGTTTTGTTGGTTCCGGCGTAGAGGGCGTTGCCGTAGTCAAGTCTGCTGGTGATGAGCGCGTGGGTGACGCTTTCTGCAGTCGGGGAGGATCCATTTGAAGGTCTTACGGAGGATGCAGAGGCAGTTGAAGCTGGCGGAGGAGACAGCGTTGATTTGGCGGTTTATGGAGAGGGAGGAGTCGAGGATTATGCCGAGGTTCTGAGCGTGGTCTTTCGGGGTGGGTGTGCTCCCGAGGGTTGGGTGCCACCAGGTGTTGTCCCAGGCGGAGGAGCCGGGTCCAAGGATGAGGACTTGCAAGAGGCATTGCAAGTGGGATGCTCTTTGATACAAAGGTCAAGCTCTTTTGTAACAATACCTTGACTTTAAAATGAGCTCTGGCCCAGACATCCTGATAAAGAAATAATCACAGCTCTTGGAGGGTAAGCACTTACTCTGGATGCATACAACTTCTGCCCAATCAAAACATGTGCTTTTGTCTACCAACATATGGGTGCAGCTAAGGCCTCCATCTGAAGCACTAATGAACCTCCTTTTTAACTTGAACAGCTAAAATCTGGAGACAGCTGCACTGCCAAGGGAGACCTAAAAAGAAGCGACGATAGAAGAGACCGCCTTAAAAAGAGAGGTGGGCTGCAGAGACTACAAAAAAAAACCTCTACTCACGGCCTGCCCCTTCAAGCCATTCCCAGGGTGCACTGCTGCTCTTACCCAAAACAAACAAAATAAAGTTTAGGTGGAGGGAGGGGTGGAGGTGGAAGATGTTATGCAGAAAAGGCATTGGAGGACACACAATAGCATATTCCTCAGTCCTAAAGTCTGTCCCTGACTCTCACAGGAGGGGGCGGAACCACAGTTTTGGCCCTGGTTCAGTTACTTTTGTGCAGCAGTGAACAGGGAGTCTTCCTGGAGTGGAGGGCGGACAATATTCTGGGTCACAGGGCAAGCAATGCATGACATTAGTGGTGGCGGACATGATGCCAACCAGCCATTCATCCTGCATGTGCGCATTCACAAATCTCACGGCGTCGCTCAACTTATCATTTTTGCTGGAATGTGTATTGAATTCAGAGGTTGGTTTTGGGGTGAAGCTCATCTTCCTAAGCTGGGCCCAGGATGTGTGGAATGGGCACGGCGCTCATCTCCCTGTCCAGATGAGACCTGTCATTCTGATTGCAGAAGAACCATCACCGCCGGGGCAGCGGTGGCGGTCCTTCCGCCCTCGCCAAGCTCATTCCCCAATGCCAAATTAGGATGTTGGTGGGTATTGCGGTGGACGCAAAGCCCGTCCCCTGATTTTCCACCAAAAGCAATCACACTGATTGCCTGGCGGACTGTGCAGGGCAGCTGAAATGGTGGCGGTGCCTAGCAGCCATGGAAAGGCTGGCGGGGATTGAGTTTGCCTGCCACATAGTGCAGGGAAATGCTGTGCATGCACTTTTCACATTGCGTGCGGTGCTGCAGCCAGCAGATTCGCCTGCAATGTGAAAAGCACAGGATATGCCCACCAGTTTGGCGGGCGCATCCTAATCACAGTGGTAGGACCACCACATGTCTGGCGGGCAGTGGCAAACACCGTTGGGATGGTGGGCGGACCTAGTCCGCCCACCATCGTGATCAGCCCCTATGTCCTTTGACCTCTTCTACTGTTAAGCCCTTCGCTGCGGGGGTTATTCCCCCGCTGTGCTGTGGGGCAGGGGGCATGCACAGCGCTCCCATGCTCATGACGAGCTGAGCTCGTCATGAGGCACGGCGCTCCTGTGCTCATGACGAGCTCAGTTCGTCACAGGTGCAATGGCTCCGTGGAACGTTCAGCACAGCGGGGGAATTCTCCCCGCACCCGAGCGTTCCACGGGCCATGACGAACTGAGCTCGTCATGAGCACCGGAGCGCCGTGGCTCATGACGAGCTCAGCTCGTCATGAGCATTCAAGGAGTTAAGGTTTTTGTTCTTGTAGGTCACAGAGAGGGGCCCAAACCACAGGTCTGTACCCACAGGTCCAATCTGTACTGAAGTGAAGAGGAACCCACCTGTTGTACCTTAGTGGCTTGTGAGTGGAGGGGGTGTGGAGGAAAAGGTCCGGTGCCCAGGGCAGGAGAGACAGACGGCCGAAAGACCCAATGTCGTCTAACACAGACACCCTCCTTAGGAACACACACACCACCCACATCCCTGCCTCCTTGTGTCACCTGCACCCAACACCCCCATACACTCCTCCCCGCACATGCCCCACTGTCCGGGGTAAGGGGTGAGCAGCCCTATTTGTGGCAGATTGCACCGATTTACAAAAGAGCGTGTAGGATGCTTCCTGAACCTGGGGTGCAGATATAAAGACCTGTACCCCATAACTAATGCTCATCTATCATCAATCAGCAGATGTGCTGAAGGGTGCTTATGGGAGCCACTCATCATGAAAGGAGGTTTGCTTGGGTACGCATGGTTGCCACACATGTTAAAAAGGAGATTCGCTTGGGTAAACCTCTGTTTCCAGCAGAGTTGAGTGCTCCACTTGGGAGCCCCTGTAGCGCACTCCCCAGACCGGGAACATGAAAATGAACACCCCACACACAGAGCGCTACAACAGACATCTTTATTCCACAGCATACAATCAGACACTGCTCTTTCATTACATCATAACCGTGAACAACCACACTGTAACACCTCCAAGCAAGTTACGTAATTCCTCTGTTGGGTCCGTCCAGAACCCCAAGGGTCCTAGCACCCATAGTCTCACTACACTACATCTCTCCCTTGTTAAATAAAAAGATATAAACAATAGTTACATTACATTTTGTTGATAAGTTGTAGAGGCGCTGGCACATGGTGGGAAGATCGAGAGGTTTAAGGTAGTCGGGATGCACTCTGATTGAGCACCGATACCCCAGGTTCTAATGATTGGTGTGGACCATTTGGCGGGGTTGCCTCATTCATGATTGTAGGAGCTGCTGAACATCGAGGTAGGTGCTTAAAGTGTGACGAGTTCCATCTGATGGACTTTCCGGGATGATGTGCTGTCACCATGTGTCCTTTACATCTCACAACCCTCAGAGGATTGGCAGCAAATGAAGTGTCTGATTCTGCTTTCGTTTCTGTTTAACTAGGACCCAATCACCTTCATCGAACACTGTTTCCTGAGCTCATTGTGGCCGATATATCTTCATGTTGCACTTTCGAGAAGTGTCTGGAACATGAACCTTCTCAGCATTCAAGGACCACTCTGCTGTCCACTGTGGCCAGTCGGTTCCGATGGCTCTCCCAAATAGAAAGAAGATGGCAGGACTCTCTGTGGAGTGAGGAGCTGAACTATAACATGGAGGGCTTCACAAAGGGCCTGGTTTAACGTGTTTCCCTCCATTGAGGCTCGTTGAATCGCCCTTTTGAGGGTCCCCATGAATCGTTCCACAACACCATTGGCATGGGGCCACAGAGGTGTGCTCTTTTGATGCTTGACATTTAGTCGAACCAGAAAGTCCTTGAATTCTTTGCTATTGAACAGCAGACCACTGTCAGATTTGAGGATGGCGGGGATACCGCACGCTGCGAAGATGTCATCCAGCTGCTCAATGACGTTATCATGGGTTATTGATGGTAACTCCTATAGTGAAGGAACGCATAGATACTCCTCAATGACTAACATGAGACGGTGTCCATTTCCTGAAGGTCCCAAGCAATCAACAGCAACTCTTTCCTAAGCCTGTGCAGGAGGGCAGACACTTCTTTTCCAGAGTTTTATATAGCGCAAACTTGACCCAAAGGTATCGGAGCCCCTTGCATGAGTGCCAGTTGCATTACAGATGGACACATTCATTTGTGGTTGTTGTTAGGCAAGGGGAGATTAAGTGATTTGCCCAGAATCACAGGATGGTGAGCGTCCCTGCGAGACTCGAACCGGTTTCCCAGCATCGAGGTCAACCGCTCTAGCTGTAAGGCCTCATTCTCCCCCACATTGTCAATGGATGCTGCGTCACTTTGGGGGAAGTCAGTTGCAAAGATGGTGCTCTTTTATTTCCCTCTCTACTCGCTCATCTAGCGGCAAACGATCACGCCCTTGTCACCAGTTGGCTGAACTATGGCAACGCTTTGTACGCTGGACTCGCAGCACACCGCGGCACACCTGACGAAAATACTTCAGATCATATAGAACTCAGCAGCCAGACTCAGCCTGAGTGTCCCAAGATGGACCCACATCACCCCCACCCCGCACATCCGCAGGCCCCCGTACACAAACGATGCTCATTTAAGCTGTTGACGCACGCCTATAAAGCCCTTCACAACCAAGCACCTGCATTCCTCATCCACCACCTGAGCTTCCACCATCCTGCCAGACCCCTATGCTCTGCCTCTCTCTCCTTCTATCACCCCCCACGCATCCTCCACAGCAACAGCGGAGGCCATTCATTCTATCTCACCACAAATCCTGGACCGGCCTCCCCATCCACCTCAGGACACCACCCTCCCTCCAGGAATCCTGGAGGGGACCTAAGACCGCACTCTTTGACTGAAGCCCCACGCAGCCAATCCCAGCTCCTGGTTATTGTCATGGGTGATAAGTGCGCTCTACAAATGCTGATTGATTGGTCATGTCCTCAGCTGGGGACCCAATCCTGGGTTCTCCCGGCTCCCAAGAAAAACCTTAGCACGGAATACTCTCTTCATGTCAGTTTATGTCTTTTGACTGGTGTTAAAGACTCCAACATATTTCAACATCCCACTTAGAAACTCTTCACTGAACAACACCACTTGGCACTCATCCCCTCTCAGTCTTGGCCAGCACCGCCAGTTTAGTGTCAATTTTAATTGGAACATGTTACCCTCTCGCCATACTTCGCACTGAATTTGCATTCTGTTCTCTGAACCCATTGGCTCAGCTCTTCAATATCCACATGACCTTTATTTGTATTCGCTGACATAGAAATTCTTGTCAGTGGTCTCAGTACTACAATGAACCTACACAACTGCACTTTAGACTTTCTTTAACCCTTTTGTACAATATCTGCCTCTAGTTCAGAAATACCAGCAACACTCCTCATTGAAAAGCATTGGACACAGTGAGAAGCAGACAGGACCAAGCCAATGAGAAAGAGAGATAGAGAGAGAGAGAGAGAGAGAGAGAGAAAGAGAGAGAGAGAGAAAGAGAGAGAGAGGGAGAGAGAGAGAGAGATAGAGGGAGGAGAGAGAGTGTAAGAGAAATAGAGAGAGAGGAGAGAGAGAGGGAGACGGAGAGAGAGACGGAGAGAGAGAGAGATGGAGAGAGAGAGAGGGAGACGGAGAGAGAAAGAGAGAGATGGAGAGATAGAAGGAGAGGGAGAGGGAGAGAGAGAGAGAAAGGGAGAGAGAGACGCGACCAACGAGAGACAGGCGCAACACTTCATTGAAAAGCATGAGAGAGAGAAAGAGAGAGACTTGAACAGTGAGACTGTGTATTGGTATCTCAGTGCCTGAAGGCTCAGTGTATTTAACAACAAGGGGTGGTGATGGACAGAGTTTCTGAATTAGGCAGAATACTCTCACTCAGTCAAGAGATCAGGGCTAGATCCAACACCGTTTTTTAGCTCACTGCACCATCCCAGCTCAGAACCTGGCTATATGTAAATTAGTCTGTTCCTGTCCCAGTGCATGATGGGAACAGGGCAAACCAAACTACCAAGCCAATTCTTACACTGGGAAGGAAACAAGCTTCCGGGGACCGGTTTCTGGCATTTCAGCCGTCGTCGGCCCGGCTTGCTTGAATCCTGATGGTGCAATGAGCAAGGGACTCACATCTGAGTATACCCTTCCACGCTTATGGTGGACAAAATATTTAACAACAAGGGGTGGTGATGGACAAAGTGTCTGGATTAAGCAGAATACTCTCACCCAGTCAAGAGATCAGGGCTAGATCCAACACCGTTTTTTAGCTCACTGCACCAGCTCAGAACCTGGCTATATGCAAATTAGTCTGTTCCTGTCACAGTGCATGATGGGAACAGGGCAAACCAAACTACCAAGCCAATTCTTACACTGGGAAGGAAACAAGCTTCCGCGGACCGGTTTCTGGCATTTCAGCCCTTGTCCGCCCGGCTTGCTTGAATCCTGATGGTGCAATGAGCAAGGGACTCACATCTGAGTATACCCTTCCACGCTTATGGTGGACAAAATATTTAACAACAAGGGGTGGTGATGGACAGAGTTTCTGAATTAAGCAGAATACTCTCACCCAGTCAAGAGATCAGGGCTAGATCCAACACCGTTTTTTAGCTCACTGCACCATGCCAGCTCAGAACCTGGCTATATGCAAATTAGTCTGTTCCTGTCCCAGTGCATGATGGGAACAGGGCAAACCAAACTACCAAGCCAGTTCTTACACTGGGAAGGAAACAAGCTTCCGGGGACCAGTTTCTGGCATTTCAGCCGTCGTCGGCCCGGCTTGCTTGAATCCTGATGGTGCAATGAGCAAGGGACTCACATCTGAGTATACCCTTCCACGCTTATGGTGGACAAAATATTTAACAACAAGGGGTGGTGATGGACAGGGAGAGAGAGAGAGAGAGGGAGAGAGAGACGCGACCAACGAGAGACAGGCGCAACACTTCATTGAAAAGCATGAGAGAGAGAAAGAGAGAGACTTGACCAGTGAGACTGCGTGCTGGTATCTCAGTGCCTGAAGGCTCAGTGTGGCCTACATGCTTGTCATGTTTATGCTTGTTGTTACAGCTGGTATAGCTGTTGCTTGCTCGCTGTCTTGCGGCTTGCTGGTGGTATGTAGCACTTAAACATGGGCTGCCATAAGGGGGCTCCCCATCTTTCGCGCAAAATAATTTTCAAAAGAGGGTCCTAGGGAAACAATATTTAAAGACATTGCAGTATCCTATCCCCAAATCACAACTGAAACAACAAAAAGGCAACCACCGGTCTAAAAGAGTCAAGACCAGGAGAGAGTAAAATAGAGAAAACAGGGTCAATGCAAACCTCCATTTATTGAGGCAGAATAAGTCCCATCAGCCCACCACAGTGGCGGAGCATCGTCACTTGGGATTGGTTGTGCTTAGTATGACTGCTGTAGCCCACACCTATACAGGGGGGCAGCTACATTGTAAATTGATACCACATATGCACCCAACCGCTTGAATATTAAGCGCAGTGGTGCTGATGATTTGCAGTGCAAAATAGTGTAAAGAAAAGTGCAAAAAAGTTAAAATTGACTACTGAGACAGAAATAACTTTAATAAACGCTATCTTAGTGTCAAGATTAAAACCAAATGCAGATAGTTTGAAAGAATAACTATCATGAGCAATAGGAGAATAGCTCTGGCTGAGCTCTCCTGTTTGCCCGTTCTTCCTCTTCCCCACCTGCTGTTGTCTGCCATGGCATTCCCTCTGACTCCTTCCAGGTCGCTCTCCGCCTCTCATCCGCTCTCTATGCCCCTGGGCCTCCCAGATGCATATGTGGTGCCCCTCAGGTTTAGACATGTTGATCAAAATTTTAGGGTTCGCTGCCTCTAGATCAGAGGTCTTCAAATTTTTGGATGCCGAGACCCCCCTGTCAACATTTTCAAGCGTTAGGACCCCCTCCTGACAAAATGTCCCAAACCTCTAGGTAATGAGGAAGGTGAGGCCCAAATAATGCGACAGGCTTGACTAAATTGTGTGAGTAGAAAATGTAAATAATGTTCTGTGACGCTGCGTATTTTGGGGTGAAAATTACAAAAAACAATTTGATTGACAGAATGTAGATCAATGTCTTACTGTAATAACCGACTTTTCCGACCCTTTTTAGAAGGAGGATGATGGAGGATGACTCCAGCCTATTACCCTTATAGTATAGGGATTAGGACTATAAGTAGGACCTATCCATAAGGCACAGTAGTGCATTTTCGTACCCTTTTTCTTAGATTAGGGCTTATAAGCTAAAGCTAGGGGATAGATATATAAGTATTAGTGATGATCCGTCCTTTTGTAAGAGTATTAGTACATTTACTATGGAGCCATGCATATTTTGGGCCTTGCAGGCCTTAAACGGGACAGACTCCATCTTGCCCTCTGCCCGGTAACTGGAGAGGCTTTCTAGGTTAAATGTAATGTTTTAGTTTCAAGGTGTTGTTCGCTTGGAGAGAACCGGTTCAGGCTGGCCCTTATCGAAAGACTGTATTTTTCTCCACTCTGAAGACACAACTTCAGGCCGGCCGGCTGGGAACGTGTCCTTGGTACGGGGAGGTACAAGAATTTGGTGGGCGGCAGGTTACTGGCCGTAACTTTCCATGAAGGGACAGCTTCCATATTAGTGAAAGTGTTAGGCACTGAGTCAGTCAGTCCGTAGGCGGCAGCTAGCCGTTAGCATCTATGCCCTTAATTATTTCTGCGGCAGACAATCGCCATTTTGAAGTCTGAGAAAAGATTCTAAACCGAGACTCTCTGAGAACGAGAGAGAGAGAGAGAGAGACGGTAGCTAATAACAAGCAAGGTTCCAGTGACTTGGAGGGAAGCAGAGGAGGTTGAGCCTAGCGGTGCAGACGCGTACTTGTGACGGCTGAGGTGGACCCCCGAGACGAGCCAAGACACAGAGAGAGACGAGACGAGAACCTAGATGACTGCCGAGTCCAAACTTCATATTAACCAGGTGATATCTGCCCCTTCCCTTGCGAAGCGCGCACCTTAACCTCTACTTTTTCTTTGCAGCATATATACGTATAGATATATATATTGTGTAGTATTGTGTTTATTTCTTTTACTGTAATAAATGCCCCCATTTTTGGTGACCCGACATGTGCCTTGTATTCTTGTTCGATCATAGTACTCTAGTTCTCCTAGTCAGACGTTGTTTGCATGAACGGATGTGAATCCCGGTCAGGTAAGGAGTGACTGAACAAGTAGGGAGGCAGAGAACAGTTGATGTCAAGAACAGAAGGCACACATTATGATTCGAACACTATACTAATTTCCATTGCCGTAGTTTTACCCTGAATAGATAACTACAGATTTCATCCCTGAGGATTCATAGGAAAGTGATCGTCGTTGGTACACGGCGTTAATGAGAGCACCTAAGGATAGGTGTGTAGGTCTGCCGGATTGTAGACCGTGTGTAAATGAGAGCACCGGGGGGATACGGTGCGGAGGCCTGCCAGATTGTAGGCCGTGTGTAAGTGAGAGCACCCAAGATTGAGGGGTGTGTAGGTCTGCTGGATTGCAGACCGGGTATAAAGGAGAGCACTGGGACTGCAGGCCCACGTGTGTAGACGCGCCGGATCGCGTGTCAAGTGAATAAAGTGCGAAATGGTACATTATCAGACTTGCCCCAGGGTAGACTAGTCTGGGCTTATGTGGCCGCGAGACTAATAGGTGTGAATAGGATATTGTAGAACCAATGCTTGTTTATTGCTATTTTCCCCATCCTTAGGTACGAGATGTTATACACATGCCTATATCTATTGTAAATATGCTCTAAGGAGGGAGTTGTTTACGTTCCGGCTGGATTAGAGGGGCTCCTAGGAGCGGATTCCATCTGGTCCAAAAATCTGGTCGGTACATCTGGCGTCACGAACTGTTTACGAAGCCTGTGTGCGCTGTATTGTTTTTATCTTGTTGGTTTGCGCTCGGCTCGTACGTGTTTTCTTTGTTGATATTTGTAGATATATTTTTTGTGTGTTAAAATGTTTTCGAAAAAGAAATCAAAATCTACTTTTACATTGCCCGTTGATATTCCCGGCTGGGAGTCAACGCCTTATGAGGCTCTGGCCCGTGAGTGGGCCGATTCTACTGGTTTGAGTGAGAATTGGACTTCTTGTTTGGAGCAGGCGGAGCCCGCTGATGTGGTTTCTTGCTTGCAAAAAGCGCCAGTAGTGAAGGGTGATGAGCTTCCTATTTTAGGACGCAGAGGTTGGGTTGTGTTGACTGCGTACAGAATGCTGCATGAGAAGTTTACTAAATTGCAGAAGCGGTTTGTTGATATGGAAGAAAAGTTTGTTGAAGTGCAGAATGCGCACACTCTTTTGCGATGCCAAAATAAATTGCTTGCCGACAAACTTGAAACTTATCAAACTATAGCCGAAAGGGCTGCAGTACGCATTGCGAAATATAAATACAGACACCGTCGTGGTCGTGTGTCTACGCGGAAAGTGCGTCTGGTCGTGGCGAAAGCCGGACTGGATTGGAATCCCGACGAGTGGGATGGTAATATCTGGGATTTGAATGATTCTGGCTCCTCGGCTGAGGAGAGTGACAAGCGCGAGTCTTCTCGCTCCGGACGTGATTGTAAGTCTGCTTCTTGTGACAAAGATGACATTTCTGGCGACCGTAGTCGCTCTGCCCGTTCTGATGACGTATCACGCCCTGATGGTTCTTCTAAATCTAAGGACCGGGCTTCCTCGGAAGCTCTTCTGGAGGTTTCTGCTTACCCTGTGTTTCGACGCAAATTACAACAGACTCCTGGTATGCCGATTGGTATTCAAATGGATAGTATTGAAGATTTTACTCGACAGGAGGATAGTGACATTTTACAACGATTTCGTCAACGGCCCGGTGAAACTTTGCTTACATGGATGGTGCGCCTTTATGAACTAGGTGCTGCCGGTATTATGCTTGATGCTGGTGATTGTTTACGTTTTTGCTCTCTGAGTTCCGATTCTACTGTACAAGATCATTTTCGGAATTATAATGGTGCTGGCCAGATTACTTTGCTCCAGCTTGCGAATGATGGCTGTAACCATAAATACCCTACTGAGTCTGATTGGCCTGTCAATGACAAGCCATGGTACACTTTGCGCGATGCTTTGCAACGTTTGAAAGAGGAAGTGATGAAAACTGCGATTTTTCTCAGTACTTCTGACAGATTGTTGGATGGTCTTTTAACATCTTCTGTGCGTAATCGCATTATCTGTTCTTCGCCTGTTGCTTATAAGCAGGTTATGATGACTTTGTTGATCAATCAAACTGGCAATCCTTTGTCTATGGTGCTTGAATCTGTTCGTCAGCTTGGTGAGTTGGGTGAATGGTTTAAACCTGAAAGGCAATCTCGACCCGAGGGTCGTACCGCTGGGGATTATAAATTCTCTAGGCGTGACATGTTTCTTGCACTTTTGGATGATGGTGTGAAAAGAGAGGACATCGATGGTGAACCTAATAATCGCTTGTGGGAAATGTTTCGTAAGCGTGGTTTGGATCGGAAGGAGGGTGCCCGTCGAGTACGAAAGAATGATTATGATCGTGATTCTGATGACAATGGTGATGAGAGACGTCGTGTGGATGCTGATCGCCGTGATGACCGGCGCTATGAACGTCATGCTTCTCCCCGCCGCGATAATACAAGGGTGAGAGAGGGGGAGAGAGACAGAGGGAGAGATGATCGTGTCTCTAGTAGACGCAGAGATGACAGGAGTTGTTCCCCTGACGTTAGACGACGGGATGATCGCCACAGGCTTTCTGACCGCAATTCTCAGTTTTTTGAACATGACAATAATCCGTTTCGTAATAGAGATGGATATGAACAAGACGTTCTGATCCCGAAGAAAGTTGAAAGCATTTATCCCGATTTATCCTGGTTGGCTGACCACAGTAAAAATGACTAGGAAATAGGTCAAGCTCCAGTACGCAGGTGGGCTCACAGAGACAATAGACCCTATGTAGATATTGAAATTTTTTGGAAACATCGTAATATCCAAAGGGCCCGAGCATTGGTAGATACTGGGGCGGAGGCCACTTTAATTCATGGTAAATCTAAGAAATTTATAGGACAATTTTTCACGATTACTGGTTTGGGTGGAAAAGAAACCCCCGCAGTGCAAACTACTCTTGACATGAAAATTGGCAGACTTCCCCGCAAAGAATATTCTGTATTAGTTGTGCCACTCCTAGAATACATAATTGGAATTGATATTTTGAAAGGAATGACTTTGCATTTAGATGATGGTTGTTATCAATTTGGAACGAAACATTACATTTCGTCCAGACCCGTACGGGTTGGTCGTTTACGAATGCCCCCCATCCACATTCCCCAGGCTACGAAAGTGGTTTCTCAAAAGCAATACCGTATTCCTGGTGGCCATGAAGAAATTACTGCCACTATTCAGGATTTGGTTGATGCTGGGGTTATAACTCCAATTACTTCTGCTTGGAATAATCCCGTTTGGCCTGTGCGCAAAAGTGATAATTCTTGGCGCATGACTGTTGATTATCGAGAATTGAATAAACACACTCCACATTTGGCTGTTGCAGTGCCAGACATGGTTACTTTGATTCAGAGAATTCAGAAGCATCCAGGTACTTGGTATGCGTCCATTGATATTGCTAATGCTTTCTTTTCAATCCCGATTGCCCCCGAGTGTCAGGAACAATTCAGTTTTACCTGGAATGGACGTCAAATAACGTTCCGGAGTCTTCCTCAAGGTTATGTACATAGTCCTACGATCTGTCACCGGCTGGTGGCGGAGCATTTATCTGAAGTGCCTGTTCATCCCCAAATTCAGGTGTGTCACTATATTGATGACATTTTGATTCAAGGTGAGACGCAAGACCAGGTCCAATCCCATTTAGACCAGATTCTTGACTGTTTACGTGCTAAAGGTTGGGAGATTAATGCCGATAAATTGCAGGGCCCTTCCCAGAATGTTAAATTTTTAGGAATTAATTGGCATGAAGGTCACAGAGAGGTGATCCCGCAGGTGAAACGTAAAATTTTGGATTTTGCTGTTCCAAGGAACAGAAAGGAGGCTCAATGTTTCATTGGCCTATTTGGTTTTTGGCGTCAGCACATTCCCCATTTGAGTCAGATTTTGGCCCCATTGTATCGAGTCACCCGTAAAAAGAATGCGTTTGAATGGGGCGAACCACAACAGAATGCTTTTAATTTGGCGAAAGAAGCAATTCAGTATGCCTTGTATTTGTGGCCTGTGAGCGAGGGTGATGTTGATTTGAATGTTTCTGTGGATGGTCTGTATGCCAATTGGAGTTTATGGCAAAAGCAAGGCAGACAAAAAGTGCCGTTGGGTTTTTGGACCAAGAAATTACCTGAGGCTGGTGAACGTTATACACCATTTGAGAAACAATTGCTTGCATGTTATTGGGCTCTGGTGGATACCGAGCAATTGACCCTGGGTCATACTGTGATTTTGAGACCTGAAATTCCTATCATGCAGTGGGTGTTGAGTTCGCCGAAGTCCCATCGAATTGGACACGCTCAAGAGGCGAGTGTGATTAAGTGGAAATGGTACATCCAGGACAGGGCGCGTGTGGGTCCGAAGGGTGTGGCTGTATTGCATGAACGAGTGGCGCAGGCGCCCTCGAATGACACTGCAGATGAATGTTCTGTGCCTATGGTTCAGGAATCTCCTGTCAGATGGGGTAAGCCATTTGATGATTTGTCCGCGGAGGACAGAAAACATGTGTGGTTTACAGATGGTTCAGCGAAATTCATTGGTGAAAAACGGCATTGGAAATCAGTCTCTTATAATCCGATCACACAAAAGTTATTGAGCACAACTGGTGAAGGAAAGAGTAGTCAATATGCTGAGTTATATGCAGTTTACCAAGTTTTGAAACAGGAATTACCTGGCACATGTCATATTTTCACTGACTCCTGGTCCACAGCTAATGGACTGGCGATATGTTATGTTATGTTATATGTGGTTTTGTAGCGCGCTCCGATAGTCAAGACTGTCCTGGCGCGGGAGTGAAACTGAAACAGAGTGGGAAGTAGGTATGCTAATCATGAGTTTGAAAGAGGTGAGTTTTGAGCAGTTTTTTAAAATTGGTCAGATTGGGAGCGTGTCTAAGAGCGTCTGGCAGGGCGTTCCACATTTGAGCTCCCTTTACCATGAGGGATGGTCCGCCCAGGCGGACTCTTCTAAATCTGGGGATGATCACCTGCTTTTTGGAGGTGGAGCGCAGCTGACAGGATGGGACGTAGGGTGTGAACCTTTTGGCTAGGTAAGAGGGGCATGGTCCATTGAGGGCTTTGTAAACGATGACCAAAGTTTTAAAGCGCACTCGTTGAGCCACAGGGAGCCAGATATGGTTACCAACTTGGCATTCTCATAATTGGCAATTGCATTCAAAAGAACTGTGGGGAAAGGAATTATGGCAAGAAATTTGGGAATTAATCCCACAGAGTACTGTGACAATCTTTCATGTGGATGCTCATACCCCAATCGACTCCCTTGACAAATTCTTTCATAATATTGCAGATGAAAAGTCTAAAATTTCTGAGGCAGTGGTGGACATGCAGGATTCTGATTTGGCAGGATTGGCGAAATGGGCCCACCAAAAAGCAGGACATTTTGGAGAGAGAGTCACTAGCAGGTGGGCTTCCGATCGAGGAATTCATATTCCCTTGAATTTGATTAAAGATGTTATTCTGCATTGTCCTATCTGTCAGCATGCTAAAAAACGATCGGTGCCCCATATTGTTAAAGGCCATTTACATCGAGGAAAAATGCCCGCTCAAATTTGGCAGATTGATTATATTGGTCCGCTCCCTATGAGCAGAAATTGCCAGTATATTTGCACAGCTGTTGATACTTTTAGTGGCCTATTGGTCGCTTTCCCTTGTAAACAAGCTACCCAAGTTAATAGCATTAAAACTCTTGAATTACTCATACTGTACTATGGTGTCCCATTCCAAATTCAATCTGATAATGCATCCCACTTCCGTGGAAGATTGGTGCAGGAATTCTGTGTGGAAAATAACATTGAATGGATTTTTCATATTCCATATTATCCGCAGGCCTCGGGCCTCATTGAACGCATGAATGGCTTGTTGAAAGAACAGTTGCGTAAATTGACTAATGACCACTATACAAATTGGAAAGATTTTTTGCTTCAAGCATTGTTGATTCTAAATAATCGTCCTTTGTTGCATGCTGAATCTCCTTTGATGCGTTTGTTTCCTCCTGCTGTTGATGCAAAACCTAATTCGATGTCTCATACTGTTATCTATTGGGAAATTACCCCCGGAGCTTTAGCTCCATGCAGAGCGACCCCAGGTTCCGCAGGCTTGGACCTGCATGCTATGAATGATGCACTTTTGAAAAGTAGAGACCGAATCATTGTCGAAACTGGCATTGGTGTCTGTATACCTGCCGGTAGCTTTGGACTGATTGCCCCTAGATTGGGCCTTGCCTTGAAAGGTATTCAAGTTCTTGGAGGAGTAATTGACAGCGATTATCAGGGAGAGATTAAGGTTCTCCTGCTTAATAGCAGTGAGCTTGACATATCGATCAAGAAATCTGACCGTGTTGCTCAGTTGCTCATTATGCCTGTTTTCAGTGGTGAGATTAAGAAAGGCTCTGCCCCGACTTTGCTAACGATACGAGGTCAAAAAGGGTTTGGTTCTTCGGATAACCCTGGCGCCAAAATTTGGGTGCAATCGCCTAAACATCCTCCTGAACAGGCTGAAATTATTGCGACCGGTCATGACAACACCATTTTGGTTATGAAGCCAGGGAAAGATAGCTGGGAAGCTGTCCCAGCTGACAAATGTTATTTACGAGAGTGATTAAGGCCTGTGTTTGTATTCTTTCAGATCATTCTCTGGACTGCTGCTGCAGGATGTGCCGGCGTTGGACTCCTTTTGGTCTGCTACGCCGGGAGAGGAGAGAACCCACCGACTTCGGTTGATTGGAAAACCCGAGTTCCGCGTTCCTTCGCTGCGTGGGACACTTCTTCTAATTTCTGGATAACCCTTGCGAAGAGGGTTACGAACTCTCCACATTTCTGTCTTACCCCTATGAGATCTGTGACTGATATTTTAGCGACCTGCTTGGTTGCTGTCCCTGCTTCCACTGAGACTCTACAGCATATTTTCAATATTTCGAGTGCCCGTCCTAATATTATTTTGGGCGATTTTCCTGCCCATGAATTTTGCCCTTTATGTTCTACCCTTTCTGACTCTGCCCTTCCGATTCCTTCCCAGATTACTACCTATAACATTACACAGGGCGATTTGTGTTTTATTTTCACTTGTGATCCTAAGGCGATTTCAGAATGCCTGAGATTGAAATTACGAGCTGCCACGTCTTTTTTTGCTCATCAACGATTGCTTTGTTTACGAAGACTTCCAAATTCATGTACTTCTGTTAAAAATAATATGACATGTAAAAGTTTATTAGTTGTTCCTAGCTATTATCGTCCTATGTTATTACCTAATGGCTGGCTCTTTTCCTGCGGGAATACTTCTTGGCCCTATATTCCTGCTAATGTTACCGGAGGTCCGTGTGCTATCACTAGATTGAGTTTACTAATGTTTTCCTCACACCCTGGTTCCCATTCCCGTGTGGTACGAGACTCTATGACATTACAAGAAGACTGTGATTCCACTGTACACCTTTACTCTAAATCGGAGTATCTTAGTTTAGCTTTTTCTATTATTGGTGTCCCAGCATTAGCTGTTTATAATGCTAAAACTATTGGCAAGATGGCATGCTGGATGGTTAAATCCATTAATCAAACCTCGACTGTATTATCTGACTTATTATTAGATGCCCAGGGTGAACCACGAGCCATTTTACAAAATCGCGCTGCGATTGACTATTTGTTGTTAAAACATGGACATGACTGTTCTGACTTTGAGGGCCTCTGCTGTTTTAATTTGTCTGACCATTCTAAATCAATCCAAGCCCATATTGACAAACTCCACGATTTGACTGCAGAAGTTAGACAACATATTGATCAGGGCTGGTTCGACTGGCTCTTTAATTGGTTGCCAGACTTACATTCTCTACGACAGATTTTAGGGGGTATTATAATTTTTATTTGTATTTTAGTAGCTATTTGCTGCTTTATCCAGTGCATTCCCTCTTTATTGCAATTTTTTTAATTTGGTAGGAAGAATAGATCAGTTAATTTTGTTTCTTATTATTCCTCCACGGATGTTAGTTCAATATAGAATCTGGCTAATAGACTGGAGTCAAGGGTGAAATGTAATAACAAACTTTTCCGACCCTTTTTAGAAGGAGGATGATGGAGGATGACTCCAGCCTATTACCCTTATAGTATAGGGATTAGGACTATAAGTAGGACCTATCCATAAGGCACAGTAGTGCATTTTCGTACCCTTTTTCTTAGATTAGGGCTTATAAGCTAAAGCTAGGGGATAGATATATAAGTATTAGTGATGATCCGTCCTTTTGTAAGAATAGTAGTACATTTTCTATGGAGCCATGCATATTTTGGGCCTTGCAGGCCTTAAACAGGACAGACTCCATCTTGCCCTCTGCCCGGTAACTGGAGAGGCTTTCTAGGTTAAATGTAATGTTTTAGTTTCAAGGTGTTGTTCGCTTGGAGAGAACCGGTTCAGGCTGGCCCTTATCGAAAGACTGTATTTTTCTCCACTCCGAAGACACAACTTCAGGCCGGCCGGCTGGGAACGTGTCCTTGGTACGGGGAGGTACAAGAATTTGGTGGGCGGCAGGTTACTGGCCGTAACTTTCCATGAAGGGACAGCTTCCATATTAGTGAAAGTGTTAGGCACTGAGTCAGTCAGTCCGTAGGCGGCAGCTAGCCGTTAGCATCTATGCCCTTAATTATTTCTGCGGCAGACAATCGCCATTTTGAAGTCTGAGAAAAGATTCTAAACCGAGACTCTCTGAGAACGAGAGAGAGAGAGAGAGAGACGGTAGCTAATAACAAGCAAGGTTCCAGTGACTTGGAGGGAAGCAGAGGAGGTTGAGCCTAGCGGTGCAGATGTGTACTTGTGACGGCTGAGGTGGACCCCCGAGACGAGCCAAGACACAGAGAGAGACGAGACGAGAACCTAGATGACTGCCGAGTCCAAACTTCATATTAACCAGGTGATATCTGCCCCTTCCCTTGCGAAGCGCGCACCTTAACCTCTACTTTTTCTTTGCAGCATATATACGTATAGATATATATATTGTGTAGTATTGTGTTTATTTCTTTTACTGTAATAAATGCCCCCATTTTTGGTGACCCGACATGTGCCTTGTATTCTTGTTCGATCATAGTACTCTAGTTCTCCTAGTCAGACGTTGTTTGCATGAACGGATGTGAATCCCGGTCAGGTAAGGAGTGACTGAACAAGTAGGGAGGCAGAGAACAGTTGATGACAAGAACAGAAGGCACACATTATGATTCGAACACTATACTAATTTCCATTGCTGTAGTTTTACCCTGAATAGATAACTACAGATTTCATCCCTGAGGATTCATAGGAAAGTGATCGTCGTTGGTACACGGCGTTAATGAGAGCACCTAAGGATAGGTGTGTAGGTCTGCCGGATTGTAGACCGTGTGTAAATGAGAGCACCGGGGGGATACGGTGCGGAGGCCTGCCAGATTGTAGGCCGTGTGTAAGTGAGAGCACCCAAGATTGAGGGGTGTGTAGGTCTGCTGGATTGCAGACCGGGTATAAAGGAGAGCACTGGGACTGCAGGCCCACGTGTGTAGACGCGCCGGATCGCGTGTCAAGTGAATAAAGTGCGAAATGGTACATTATCAGACCTGCCCCAGGGTAGACTAGTCTGGGCTTATGTGGCCGCGAGACTAATAGGTGTGAATAGGATATTGTAGAACCAATGCTTGTTTATTGCTATTTTCCTCATCCTTAGGTACGAGATGTTATACACATGCCTATATCTATTGTAAATATGTTCTAAGGAGGGAGTTGTTTACGTTCCGGCTGGATTAGAGGGGCTCCTAGGAGCGGATTCCATCTGGTCCAAAAATCTGGTCGGTACACTGACATTCACCCCAGTACAATGATCTGGGCCTAAATCCATCGTTTTTTGCACTCCACACCACCCTGGGTTAGATAATGGCTTTATGCAAATCAGCTCTGACCCTGTGCCCCATGGGAACAGTCCAGTCCGAACTACACAGCCATATCTTTCCCAGACCGAAATCAAGCATCCGAGGACCGGACCGGTTTCGAGGTAACACCTCTCATCAGCCCGGCTAGCTTGACTCCAGTGGTGTGGAGGCTCTGGGACCCACGTCTGAGCTACCCCAGTACACTCAGGGAGAAAATTACAAAAAACTATTTGATGGACAGAATGTAGATCAATGTCTTACATTCACCCCAGTACAATGATCTGGGCCTAAATCCATCGTTTTTTGCACTCCACACCACCCTGGGTTAGATAATGGCTTTATGCAAATCAGCTCTGACCCTGTGCCCCATGGGAACAGTCCAGTCCGAACTACACAGCCATATCTTTCCCAGACCGGAATCAAGCATCCGAGGACCGGACCGGTTTCGAGGTAACACCTCTCATCAGCCCGGCTAGCTTGACTCCAGTGGTGTGGAGGCTCTGGGACCCACGTCTGAGCTACCCCAGTACACTCAGGGAGAAAATTACAAAAAACAATTTGATGGACAGAATGTAGATCAATGTCTTACATTCACCCCAGTACAATGATCTGGGCCTAAATCCATCGTTTTTTGCACTCCACACCACCCTGGGTTAGATAATGGCTTTATGCAAATCAGCTCTGACCCTGTGCCCCATGGGAACAGTCCAGTCCGAACTACACAGCCATATCTTTCCCAGACCCGTATTTTGGGGTAGCATTGCTTTATTATTTAGAATCTTTTTTAAACACAGTAATATTGAGGAAAGATTTCACCCCATCAGTACCAGTTTATAACCAAAATACAGCAATTAATATCAGAAAGATGTCTAGTCAACCTCTGTGACGGGCCTCCCAATCCGCAGGAATACGCGCTGCCACATTAGAAGCTCACCTGGCCATGGCCGGGCGCAGCAAGGGTGAGTGCATGGGGATTAGTGTGAGTGCATGGTGATTAGTGTGAGTGCATGGTGATTGGTGTGAGTGCATGGTGATTGGTGTGAGTGCATGGTGAGTGGTGTGAGTGCATGGTGATCGGTGTGAGTGCATGGTGATCAGTGTGAGTGCATGTTGATCAGTGTGAGTGCATGGTGATCAGTGTGAGTGCATGGGGATCAGTGTGAGTGCAGGGTCAGCGGGTGAATAGTGTGAGTGCATGGTGATCAGTATGAGTGCATGGTGATCAGTGTGAGTGCATGGTGATCAGTGCGAGTGCAGGGTGATCAGTGTGAGTGCAGGGTGATCAGTGTGAGTGCAGGGTGATCAGTGTGAGTGCAGGGTGATCGGTTGAGTAGTGTGAGTGCAGGGTGATCAGTGTGAGTGCAGGGTGATCAGTGTGAGTGCAGGGTGATCAGTGTGAGTGCAGGGTGATCAGTGTGGGTGCAGAGTGATCAGTGTGAGTGCAGGGTGATCGGGTGAGTAGTGTGAGTGCAGGGTGATCAGTGTGAGTAGTGTGAGTGCAGGGTGATTGGGTGAGTAGTGTGAGTGCAGGGTGATTGGATGAGTAGTGCGAGTGCAGGGTGATTGGGTGAGTAGTGTGAGTGCAGGGTGATCGGGTGAGTAGTGTGAGTGCAGGGTGATTGGGTGAGTAGTGTGAGTGCATGGTGATCGGGTGAATAGTGTGAGTGCATGGTGATCGGGTGAATAGTGTGAGTGCATGGTGATTGCTGTGAGTGCATGGTGATTGCTGTGAGGGCATGGTGATCAGTGTGAGTGCTGGGTGAACGTGAAAGTGAAGGCGAGAATGAGAAGTGAGTAGTCTGAAAGCAGGGTGCATTCCCAAAAACTTGAAGTGTAGGGTTTCAGATAAAAGTTAAATTATTGCTATAATGGCATTAATCATGGTTCGAGGGTGGAGGAAATAAATAATGTGCTGATCCTGCAACAAACTTCCAGTCTAATGATTAAGGTTACCAGCTCATTATTTTGATGGCCCAGAAATAAGCAGTCACCTACAGCTGTATTTTTGCACTTATCTGTGAATACTTAGAACAGCAAATATAAATAGAAACCACTTTTAATTGTGTTCTAGGGATGCCTTAATGATCCAGATTAACAATTAAAGAGAATAAAGACAGAAAAGTCACATACCTACTTAATACATACTTTTTTATTTATAACTCAATTTAGTGTCAAGAGTAGGCCTCTGCAGGATCTTTAAGCAACACATAGCAGGCATGTTTCTTTTGGCAACCCAACTTTATATTTATTTTCATTAAATGCATTCTCACACTACAGCAGTAAGTGTAAAAATACAAATGTAAGAAATAGGCAGAGTGGGGCCCAGGGGGTACTGGAACCAGAAAAAAACGAATCTTTGGTAATCTGTTAACAAAGGCATGTAAATATGCTAATGGTCTTTAAAGACCTGTGAAAACTTGGGCCTGCCCAGCGGAGGCCCCAGGAGCGCGAGCTGCACTGCAGCAGCCCAGGCTGAGACACAGGATGGGTGAGGAGGGGGGCTGAAGCCCTGGAGGCAGAAGTGACACTGTGAAGGCGCGACCCCTTTGCATCGTTCCAAGGCCCCCCTGGGGGTCGCGCCCCACAGTTTGAAGAGCCCTGCTCTAGATATTACAAGTGTTCTTGGTTTTGACCTTAATTGTGCCTCTTTGTGACTAGCTTTATTTTATTTTCCCCTTGCCCTACCTCTTCTCTCCTTTTGCTTTGTCTCTTTTCTTCATTTTGGTCTGGTATCTCACCTGCAGCACCAGTCGTTTCTCCCATCTCCTCCCCAAAACCCTGTGAGAGCCCTTCCCTTCCTCCCCTTAGTCTCCCTGGTCTCGCTCCTATGGAGTTGGCTCAACGGGACCAGCAGGGTCACTTTGACACCTCCGCATTCCCTACAGTTCCTTGCCCCCCTCCTCTGGGCCTTGCGATTGCCTCTAACTTTGTTCTCCACCCCATCTCCTGGAACAATAATGGCCTAACGCACCATATGAAGTGCTTAAAAGTACTAACTTACCTCAATTCCAAGCATGTGGACATAGCCCTACTCCAGGAGACACACCTCATGAATGCGGAGAAGCTCCGGCGAGACTGGACGAGCAAACATATCCAGCGTTGCTTCCCTCCAAAAGCGATAGATGGCTCGACGGACTTCCAGAAATACCGTGTCCATACTGATTTGCAGGCCCCTGCCTCCTACGGTGCTCAAAACTTGAGCCCACTCTGAGGGCTGATATGTGTTTGCAAAACTAAAGGACGGTGGGAAGGTGATTTGCGTCAGCTATGTGTATGCTCTAACAGGCTCGAAAAGCATCTACTGTCTGCAGTTAGCCTTGATGCTGACGGAAGTACACTTGGTGCATCTTTTGGTTGGTGGTGACTTGAACCTGGCTTGGGATGTGATCCATAATGCAGATCGGGCTCTTTTGTGTGACATTAGACCCGACCATGGCCTCCTGGATGTCTGGAGACTCCTGCATCCGGCGGACAGGGAGTACACCTACTTGTCACCGGTCCATGGCACGCAGTCACAGCTGAACTCCTTCCTACTGACTCAGCCACGGATCCCCCTTGTTTGTGAGGCTTCCAACCTGGAGAGTGCTCCCTTGGACCACTCTACGGTAGACCTGCGGATCGACCTGGGATCGGCACGGCCAATCAAGAAGCCCTGGTTCCTTAACCTGTCCTGCTACAACTACCCAGCGAGTCCCCTTGACCCCCCTACAGCATCTGGGAACAAATATATTTTGGTGGTAGTGGATCATGCCACCAGGTTTCTAGAAACTATTCCCCTTAGGACTACCACTGCCCCTGCAGTGGCTAGGCCCTTAGCTGTATCTTTAGCAGAGTGGGCTTCCCTAAAGAGGTGGAATCCAATAGAGGTACACACTTTATGTTTGGTTACCTAAAACACATGTGTATGGAGTGTGGAGTGATCTACAGGTTCACTACCCCCTACCATCTACAGTGTAATGGCCTTGTTGAAAGATACAATAAGACCATTAAAGTATGTTTGGTGGACTCCCTGAAAACCTCAAAAGGGGATGGGATGTTTTTCTACCATGCCTGCTTTTTGCCTGCATGGAAGTTCCGCCACAAAAGGGAATGGGGTTCTCCCCATATGAACTTTTGTTTTGTCATCTTGTTAGGGGACCATTGTGCCTTGTAAAGGATGGGTGGGAGAGACCTCTCATTGAACCTAAACAGGACATAGTGGACTATGTACTTGGCCTCACCTTCAGATGGCTGAATACTTGGAGAAAGCAAACCAAAATCTTGAGACCAGCCAACAGCTCCAGAGGCAATAGTATAACGGATCAATCAATCAATCAATCAGGGGTTTGTGAAGCGCACTACTCATCCGTAAGGGTTTCAAGGCGCTGGGGTGAGGGGGATTTGAGCAGCTCCATATCATCTAAAGAGTTAGGTCTTGGGGCTCTTCTTCAATGCTTGCAGTGAGGGCGATCGTCCGATGTGCAGGGGGAGTTCGTTCCAGGTCTTGGTTGAGATGTAGGAGAAGGCTCTTCCTCCCATTCTGGCTCTGCAGCTGCTATAGTGTTATATTCCCAAGTAAGGCCCATGCAGTGAAGCAGCCTATTTCTTACATTGTCCTCAAAAAGAACATTTTCAGCTGTGACCCTTTGCACATATTTGCATGCGCAGCAATGTTGGATTTTTTTCTTTAAAACGAAACTTGTTTTCACATCTAGCTTCGCACAACATTATCACAACTCCCTGAACATCATGTACAAGGTCTTGTCTCGCACTACGTAAAATGCCATCACTATCTTCATCCACGGGGCGACAGGACTATCTACATATCCATAACATCCCTAATTTATGCGCGCATCAAAAGGCTTCTTTCTATTATAAAAGATGAGCATCCCGATAGATTAGTAAAGGATGTGCTTCTGCTGACATGGAGGGTCCCTGTATGCTGAGAAATCACCATGAAGTGATCTGACAATTCGTGAGGGCTGTCCAGTTGGTGATCAAGACGGGGTCCTTCAGTCTATCCTAAGAGGTTATGGGTTTGGATCATCCCTTGGGGGGATTTTGGGCTCTACACCTACACAGACTCTAGGTACACTTAGAGTAGGGCTTGCTTTGTAGACTACTTTTAATTACTGCCTTGTGTTAAATGCCTTCATATATGCATTGCTTCATCACCTTGGTAGAACTATATCTACTATTTATACTCTTGATGCTTGTAATCACGTTTATCTGCTTCTGTCTCCTAATCATTGCAGCACACACATTTTATTCAGAATAACGGCGGTTCAATAAATATTATTGGTAACATCTGACTGTGTATTTTCTGTTTATTTCCCTGAGAATAAGCGAGCATGAGTGACTGGGTGAAAGGTTCAGTACTCTTTCCTTGATCCCTGAGGGGTCAGGGTTGTCATGTTCAGTGGTTGCCAGAAAATAATCTCTGGGCCCTGATATGTTAGGGGGCCTTACGGTGGCACTATGAGCCAGCTGTTCTACAGGCCAACAAATCCTGCCGGGGTGTCTGGAATCAGTCTTGGCACCAAGCCCCTAGTTTATGTTGTTCAAACAATGCGAAGATCTTATGGTTTGGTAGGAACTACAGACAAGGGTGTGGTTTGAACCACAGCAGAGGGTGTGGGTTTTGGAGCTGTGGCCCCTAGGACCTTCTATGATAAGTGGAGTGGGCCCTACCCTATCCTAAAAAGAAAAGGGGAGGTCACATAGCAGAGAGAGAGACTACCAGTGAAGGAACGGCCCAAACTCCTTATTGAAAATCATACCGGAGAGAGAGAGAGAGGGAGAGAGAGACAGAGAGACAGAGAGAGAGACTGTCCCACAATCCTCATTGAAAAGCTTGAGAGAGAGAGAACAAGAGAGAGAGAGTGGGAAAAGGGAGAAAGAGAGCGATAAAAAGAAAAAGAGAGATTGAGAGAGCCAGAGGGGGAGAGAGAGAGAGAGAGAGAGAGAGAGAGAGAGAGAGAGAGAGAGAGAGAGAGAATAGGAGAGAGAGAGAATAGGAGAGAGAGAGAGAAAGAGAGAGAGAGGGAGGGAGCGAGAGTGAGAGAGGGCAGAGAAAGAGAGAGGGGGAGAAACAGAGGGAGAGAGAGAGAAAGAGGAGATTGTGGGGGAGAGAGAGAAATATATAGAAAAATAGAGAGAGCCAGAGGGAGTGCGAGAGAGAGAGAGAGAGCGAGAGACAGGGGGAGAGAGAGAGAGAGAGACAGAGAGACAGAGAGGGGGAGAGACAGAGAACCAGTGAGGCACAGGCTCAACTTCTCATTTAAAATCATCAGGTAGCGAGAGAGAGAGAGAGAGAGAGAGAGAGAGAGAGACTGCCCCAAAATCCTCATTGAAGAGCATCCGACAGACAGAGAGAGGGAGAGACACCCAACCAGCGAGAAACAGGTCCAAACTCCTTATTGAAATGCATTGGGCACAGAAGAGACCGATGAGAGACTTGCCCAGCGAGTGGTCTGCATTTGCCCCACATAGAAATGTATTGGGAACAGTGAGGAGATCTGACCATGAGCCACCTGCCCTGTGAGAGGCCTGTCCCGTGAGAGAACTGTCCTGTGAGACAACTGACCAATGAGAGACCTGTCCAGTGACAGACCTGCCCAATGAGAGACCTGTCCAATGAGAAACGTGTCATGTGAGAGACCTTTCCATCCAATGAGAGACCTGTCCTGTGAGAGACCTGTCCAATGAGAGACCTGTTCTGTGAGAGACCTGTCCTGTGAGACACCTGTTCAATGAGAGACCTGTCCCTTGAGACACCTGACCAGTGAGAGAACTGTCCTGTGAGGCAACTGACCAATGAGATACCTGTCCAGTGACAGGCCTGCCCAGTGAGAAACCTGTCCAATGAGAAACGTGTCCTGTGAGAGAACTGTCCAATGAGAGACCTGTCCCGTGAGAGACCTGTCCAATGAGAGACCTGTCCTGTGAGAGACCTGTCCAATGAGAGACCTGTCCCGTGAGAGACCTGTCCAATGAGAGACCTGTCCCGTGAGAGACCTGTCCAATGAGAGACCTCTCCTGTGAGAGACCTGTTGTAACAACCGGATTCTCAGAACAGGCAGCCTACCAATCGTAGCTAACCCAGTCATCACGTAACCACACTCTTCTCAGGCCACTATATACATGATATCTAGAATACTCACCTGAGAAGGTGAAAAAGAGCTATTTACAAGCCTGTACCATCAAAGATACCACTAACGTCTAATGGATTCCATATCTTATCCTATAATTACCTCATCTTATATTCTTTAACGTCTCCCGACGATATCTTTAACGTCACCGGACGATATCTTTAAAGTCAACCGACGATTATCTTTAACGTCCCCGACGATATCTTTAACGTCACCGGACGATTATCTTTAACGTCACCAGAGGATATCTTTAACGTCACCCGAGGATATCTTTAACGTCACCCGACGATTATCTTTAATGTCCCCCAATGATTCTTTATAGTCTCCCGACTGTCTATGCTATGTGGGGTTAATCTATCAACAATTTGGGCATTCCTGACTAAGGGCAAATTATATATTCTGTCTTGCAACCATCCCTGATCCTGAGTAGTGTACCTAGTTATCAACAGTTACCCGCAAGTGAGGGGGTCTCCCAGCCCTCTATACATAAGCATCTGGTTAAAAAGGAACCCTTTATTCTCTCTCAGAGACAATAAACAAACTGGAATTTGCAAACTGGGGTCTCTTTATTACAAGGAACTAAATAACTAATGCTTTTTGTGGAGCAATGATAGAATAACAACTAACAAGCAATCAAACAAACAAAATAAACAAAACATTATAACAATGATATATGTATAAGCAATACAGTAGGAAATTATTAACTCCATGGCTGCTATGGCTTTTCTCCTCCAGTGTGGATTATTTAAGAACCCCATTGTTCATGACGAGCTCAGCTCGTCATGAGTGTACGAGAGGTGTACATCATGACGAGCTGAGCTCGTCATGAGCATGGAAGGAGTTAATGCAAGTGGAGACCTAAACATAACCTAGGAAGCAAAAAGAAGTGAATGATTATATAATGCAGATTATTTAAGAACACCTCACCCTATTAAGAAGAGTCCAACTCTCTGTCCCTCTCTGGTGGAATTAGGACTCTCTCCATCACCATGGCATCACCACCAACGGACCAACTTCTGATGTTCATCTTGGTCTCTGCACTCCACTGGCTCCAACTGACTTCTTCATTGACTGACAGCTTCACCGCTTAAATCCATCTGACTTCTACCATTCCAAAAACCATCTGATCTCTCCACTGCTGTAAACCATCTGACCGCTCTCTTCAGTTCCAAAAACCACCTGACAGCTCTGCTCTTCTGTTCTCTGATAATATGGGAGGCTCTCTGCTCATGGAAATTTCCAGCTAGCACCCGGCCTCCACCGAATTCCTGTAGCAAGCCCCGCGCTCCCTGCGCTGCCACAGTGGCCAGCTGTAGTTCCGTCTAGAGCCCGGGAAAGTAAGCACATTCCTTCGATAAGGGCCGGTCCTCACCGGTTTCTAACTAGTGAATAACAACTCAACTCTAAATATCACTTCTGACCTACAAACGCCTCAGACAACTGCGGCAGGAAGACAAGATGGCTACTCTCTAGTTTAGGCCTTTAGGCCCGAAAAGAGGCAAAATAGGCATAGAATCATGCCAAAGCCAATAGGCAAACCCTACAAATAGGCTAAAATAAAGGATTCATAGCAATATACTGAGATGGCAGTGGACCATAGTCATCACCAATCCAAATATGGCAAATTATCCTGCCGTTACACCTGTCCAATGAGAGACCTGTCCCGTGAGAGACCTGTCCAATGAGAGACTTGTCCCTTGATACACCTGCCCAGTGAGAGAACTGTCCTGTGAGACAACTGACCAATGAGAGACATGTCCGGTGACAGACCTACCCAGTGAGAGACCTATCCAATGAGAGACCTGTTCCATAAGCCACCTGCCAAGTGAGAGTCCTGTCCAATGAGAGACCTGTCCCATAAGCCACTTGCCCAGTGAGAGACCTATCCAATGAGAGACCTGTCCCATGAGCCACCTGCCCAGCGAGAAACATGTCCCATGAGCCACCTGCCCAGTGAGAGACCTGTCCGATGAGACATCTGCCCAGAGAGAGATCTGTCCGATGAGACATCTTCCCAGAGAGAGATCTGTCCGATGAGACATCTGCCCAGTGAGAGACCTGTCCAATGAGAAACCTGTCCTGTGAGCCACCTGCCCTGTGAGAGAACTGTCTTGAGAGTCACCTGCACAGTGAGAGAGCTGTCCTGTGAGACTGTAGAAAATAGAAACCTTCTCAGGGGTCTCACTGATACACCCTGGTACTTTTAAACCAACAAAGAAGAGATTGTCACAGAAGCTGTAATATAAAAAGAATGCATTTATTAACCTCAGATGAGGGAGAGTACGTTATACAGAACCCTCAGAAACTGTATGAGGCAGTCTAAGGAGTTCAGAAAACAGGGACCTTATATATACTTAGGGTTACATAGTCGGCATAAAACCAAGGGGAGGTCCTGGCACATGTAAGCATGCAAAATGACCAATATGGGTATACAAGATTTTCTTGCTCAACAAAGTGGGAGGAGAGCCCAAACTGTGCACATTAGTAAGAATAGCCTGACAGTTCTATACTAGGAGCAGGTGCATTCTACTAGCTAGGCCTCTCTGAGTATGTGCAAGGCTCTGGAAGAGGGAAACAGCACATGGCGAGCACATGGCTAAATAAAATGGCAGCCAAGTACAAAATGGCTTTCAGCCCATGCTAACAGATCCCTGCAATCCTTAACAAGACAACTGCCCAGTGAGAGACCTGTCCCACGAGCCACCTGCCATGTGAGAGGCCTGTCCCTTGAGTCCCCTGCCATGTGAAAGACCTGTCCCTTGAGCCCCCTGCCATGTGAGAGGTCTGTCCCTTGAGCCCCCTGCCATGTGAGAGACCTGTCCCTTGAGCCCCCTGCCATGTGAGAGACCTGTCCCTTGAGCCCCCTGCCATGTGAGAGGCCTGTCCCTTGAGCCCCCTGCCATGTGAGAGACCTGTCCCTTGAGCCCCCTGCCATGTGAGAGGCCTGTCCCTTGAGCCACCTGCCATGTGAGAGGCTGTCCCTTGAGCCCCCTGCCATATGAGAGACCTGTCCCTTGAGCCCCCTGCCATGTGAGAGACCTGTCCCATGAGTCACCTGCCCAGCGAGAGACCTGTCCCTTGAGCCACCTGCCATGTGAGAGGCCTCTCCCTTGAGCTCCCTAACATGTGAGAGGCCTGTCCGATGAGACATCTGCCCAGTGAGAGAGCTGTCCCATGAGCCCCCTTCAGAGTGAGAGGCCTGTCCCTTGAGCCCCCTGCCCAGTGAGAGAGCTGTTCCATGAGCCACCTGCCCATTGAGAGGGTAAACAACCATTACCACAAATCTTTTATCACACATACAACACCCCCGCATACATTGACAACCAAATTCCATTACTCCGCAATGCCATTACAACACATGGCATTACATTGTATATGCTTTTACCACTCATGCTATTACAACGAAATTCGTTGTAAATGCATGAATGGTAAAAGCAAATGTTTTTTAAATGTAAGTATAAGGTAAGTATAGGGTTTGGGATTGCGGTGTAGGGGTATATGTAAGGGGGGTTCAGGGGTAATCTTAGGGTAATGTGTATGTTTGTGTTTTGGGGTGCTGGGGTATTTGTAGGGTGGGTTTAGGTTTTGGGGTGTAGGGGGTAATTTTAGGGTTCAGGGTGTGTTTTGTTTTTTGGGTACTGGGGTATTTTTAGGGGTCAGGGTGCGTTTAAGGTTTTTGGGGGGCCGGGATATTTTTCGGGTTCAGGGTGCATTTAGGTATAGGGGTGCTGGGGTAATTTTGGGGATCAGGGTGGGATAGGGATTTGGGGTGCAAGTGTATTTTTGGGGTTCATGGTGGGTTTAGGTTTTGGGGTGTAGGGGGTAATTTTAGGGTTCAGGGTGCGTTTTGTTTTTTGGGTACTGGGGTATTTTTAGGGGTCAGGGTGCGTTTAAGGTTTTTGGGGGGCAGGGATATTTTTGGGGTTCAGGGTGCATTTAGGTATAGGGGTGCTGGGGTAATTTTGGGGATCAGGGTGGGATTGGGATTTGGGGTGCAACTGTATTTTTGGGGTTCAGGGTGCGTTTAGGTTTTGGGGTGCAGTGGTAATTTTGGGGTTCAGGGTGCGTTTAGATTTTGCGGTGTACGGTTTTTTTTGGGGTTCAGGCTGCGTTTAGATTTTGGATTGCAGGGGCATTTTTGGGGTTCAGAGTGCATTTAGATTTTGGGCTGCAGGGGTAATTTTGGGGATCAGGGTGTGTTAGGGTTTTGGGGTACAGGTGTATATTTGGGGTTCAGGGTGCGTTTGGGGTTTTGGGGTGCAGGGGTATTTTTGGGGTTCAGGGTGCGTTAGGGTTTTGAGGTGCAGGGGTATTTTTGGGGTAAAGCGTGGGTTAGGGTTTTGAGGTGTAGGGGGAATTTTGAGGGTTTAGAGTGCGTTTAGGGTTTTGGGGTGCAGGGTATTTTTGGGGTTCAGGGTGGTTTGGGTTTTGAGGTGTAGAGTCAATTTTTAGGGTTCAGGGTGCGTTTAAGGCTTTGGGGTGCAAGGGTAATTTTAGGGTTCAGGGTTAGGGTGACCAACAATCCGTAAATTTCACGAACAGTCCGTAATTTCGACCGTCTGTCCGTTGTCCATGAAGGATTCTTTAACGGACGCAATTTGTCCATAATTTTAACCGGACACCGGTCCCACCACCCTAACGCCGGCACAGCTTCCACCCACCTCTCTTCTTGACTCTGATGCTGTTCCAAAGCTAAGATACCCCGCAGCATTGGAGAGGCAGAGCGGGATGGCAACCCTCACACCTCCAGCCCTTGATGAGCTGTTAAGAGGTGCTTGAAGGTGACTGAGAGGGTGGGGATGCAACTTCAGGATCAGGGGCACCAATTCAGATGCAAACAGCCCTGAATGCGTCACGTCTCTGCAATTTAGAGGGGGCCTCACACATTCCCTTCCTATGAAGGAAATAGGCAATGTCTGTGGGTTTTTCTACAGAAGATTCAATCAATCAATCATGGGCATTTGTAAAGCGTGCTACTCACCCGGAAGGGTCTCAAAGCACTGGGGGGGAGGGGCCCGCTACTGCTCGTAGAGCCAGGTCTTGAGGAGCTTCCTGAAGGAGAGATGATCCTGGGTCAGCCGGAGGTGGATCGGGAGGGAGTTCCATGTCTTGGCTGCCAGGTAGGAGAAGGATCTTCCCCCGGCGGTGGCTTTGCGGATGCATGGTACGGCGGCGAGGGCGAGGCTGGTCGATCGTAGCTGGCGGGTGGGTGCGTAGAAGGTCAGGCGGTTGTTGAGGTACTTGAGGCCCAGGTTGTGGAGGGTCTTGTGTGTGTGGGTGAGGAGCCTGAACGTGATCCTCTTGCTGTGGAGCCAGTGCAGGTCTCTCAGGTGGCCGGAGATGTGGCTGTGTCGGGGGACGTCCAGGACGACTCGTGCGGAGGTGTTCTGGATGCGCTGGAGTCTTTTCTGAACTTTGGCTGTGGTTCCGGTGTAGAGGGTGTTTCCGTAGTCCTGTCGGCTGGTGACGAGTGTCTGGGTGACCGTCTTCCTGGTTTCTGTGGGGATCCATCGGAAGATCTTACGGAGCATGCGCAGGGTATTGAAGCATGATGACGAGACGGCGTTGACTTGTCTGGTCATCGAGAGGGAGGAGTCCAGGATGAAGCCCAGGTTGCGTTCATGGTCCGTTGGTTTGTGGGTGGTGCCCAGGGCAGGGGGCCACCAGGAGTCATCCCAGGCGGAGGGCGATGATCCCAGGATGAGGACTTCCGTTTTGTCTGAGTTCAGTTTCAGGCGGCTGTTCTTCATCCATTCGGCGACGTCTTTCATCCCTTCGTGTAGGCTGGTTCTAGCGGTGGCGGGGTCGTTGGTGAGGGAGAGGATTAACTGGGTGTCGTCGGCATAGGAGATGATGTTGAGGTTGTGTTTGCGTACGATGGCTGCGAGGGGGCTCATGTAGACGTTGAAGAGGGTAGGGCCGAGTGATGGCCCTTGTGGTACGCCGCAGACGACTTCGGAGGCCTCGGATCTGAATGGGGGAGGCGGACTCTCTGGGTTCTTCCGGCGAGGAACGAGATGATCCACTCCAGTGCCTTCTCTCGGATTCCGAAGTTGCTAAGGCGCTGTACTAGGGTGCGGTGGCAGACAGTGTCGAACGCTGCAGAGAGGTCCAGGAGGATGAGGGCCGGTGTTTCCCAGTTGTCGAGCAGGGATCTGATGTCGTCAGTGGCTGCGATGAGGGCGGTCTCGGTGCTGTGGTTGGCTCGGAAACCGGACTGCGAAGGGTCGAGGGATCCGTTCGTCTCGAGGAAGGCGGCAAGCTGTCTGTTGACGGTCTTTTCGATGACTTTGGCAGGAAAAGGGAGGAGCGAGATGGGGCGGTAGTTCTTGAATTCGGTGGGGTCCGCTGTAGGTGGTTGCCCCTAGATTATATGCTGTAATTCTTTGAAATAGCTCAATCATTTTGCACAGGTTTGGTCTGGCTGTGACGGGCAGTCGGCCTGATTTTTATTGATTCTGCAGGGATAAAATTGAGATGCCTTGTGGCCTCCTGTTTAGCATAGCCTCATCCACAATGTGAGTTTTCTTGGCAGGAAATGAGACAAGTAACACAGAAGGAGGGGAGAAACCCTGACGACTCCTTTAAAGCGGAGGCTTCCCTAACATTAAATCACAGTCACAAACTGAACTAAATCTATAACAGGTGAGAAGAAGTGAAAACCCAAGATCTTAGCTGAGGCTTGCTATTTGTAAAAATAGCCTCCTTGCATCCACGGATCTAGAAAGCAAATGCCAGTGCATGCGCAGTCCCACCACTGTGGCCCTTGTGCATGCAACAGGGAGCATTTGAGGTAAGAAGATGCGTCTCTCCCATAGTCATGAAAGAACACAACACCATATCCGTCTCCAGGCACAGACTGGGTCACGCATATTCGGAATCCTCTTCGGCTACTGGTGCTGGTACAAATGTGTGTCAGTAGGCAGCCCTGCTGATCATGTACTCTCTCTCTCCACTTCATGCTGAAGTCACCCGTAGCTTTCATAAATTGCAGACGAACACCGCAGAGTGGTTGGAGCAGCAATATTTAGAGAGTCAGAAGGTGCTAGCAGTGGGTGGGCCAGCTATGGAGCCTCTCACCAACCCCTCGCTGTGCAAACATCCTAGAACCGGCCGAGATTACACCGAGGCAGCCCATGGTTCTCTTCACAGAGCTTAATTACTGTCACTAAATTGTAAACAAACCTCAGTTCTTCAAACATGAAGTCTATAATGTAATAAATAAAGAAATGGCACAATCGCACCCACACTGATTAACAAAGTATGGAAGACAATCAGTTCAATCAGTTCTCTTGGAGTATCTCCTTTAAGTACTGTATAAGTGGGGGATGGCAAAACTAACATTTTGGAAAGAGCCTGTCTTCTTGTTTTCTTGTCCAGGAGGGGATGAGGAGCCCTACCCCACCCTGGAAGAGACCAAGATGATACTAAAATACTGCATGCCCACACCTGTGCCCACCCTGGTGGATCCTGTTCCCCCTCCAGTGATGTCTCTTGTTCCCCCATGTGGTGGCTCCTGCCCCCCGCCCCCCGCCTGTGATGGCTCTTGTCCCCCTGTGGTGGATCCTGTCTCTGCCCTGGGTGGCTTCTGTCCCAGTCCTGGAATAGCTCCTGCAGCGAGGGTGAAATTCTTGATGGGCCTCTTCTCAAAAAGGCTCAGCTCAAAATTAATATGAAAAGGTGGGCGAGTGAGTAAGTGAAGGGATGGGTGGATGGATGGATGAATTAGTGAAAGGGTGAATGGATGAATGAAAGATTGAATTGAAAGATAATGAGATAGGATGGATGGATTGATGAGTGAGTGGAAAGATGTCCAACTTCGTTAAACTATGTCACAAACTTCGCTCTGCCCCAAGTGAGTCAATGGATAACCTCTGCTGGAAGGAAATAAAACATCAGGAAAACCAGCCTTGCACCAACTCACGGGGAAGTTACCTTAGCACTTGTTTGTCCAAATTGGATCTATTAGAAGAATGGAAAAAAACAGACCAGGCACACTTCTGTAAAGTTGCCAATGGTGTAGCAAAAAGGAAGTCACTGCTAGAGGACAAAATATCTGTAAATAAACGGCGCCACGCATGGACGGTAATCTCTTACACTCACCAAAAACCACAGGAATACTTAGCTACGCACTTCAGTCAACATCTAAAACATTTTTACATTGCCTACTGAATGGGTCAGCACTACTCTAAGGACTTAGGACCATCTTGGAAACACCAAAAAGAAAGTCCCCATTGCAGAATGTGCGGATACCGTAATAAAACCCTAATGCACTTGTTATGTGCATGCCTGGCACTTATGATTTTAAGAAGACGGTACGTACGGGACATCTTTATCACTCTAAACATCAACATATGCCGGCAAGCTGTAATAAGCTGGCTGGGAGGTACCTCTTCTATCTTGGCCTGTCGTGGACTTAAATTTTTGATTGAGGTAACAAAACGGCGACAAGAAAACTAACTGAAAAAAGGCACTCAATGTCGAGCACAAGGATCAGACTGAGGCTTGAAGACTATTGAGGATAAATGAAACAATCAAAACCTCGCCTATGAAATTGATCTTAATAATGTACTGTACAGGGGGGAATTAGAATGTTTTTTTTACCAGAGAAGGTATACTTTTACAGCATGTAATTTGTATATTTTTTTTATTTTTAAAAGACCTTTATTATACACTTTTGTTAAAATAAACACAGCTGTAGGCCTACAACCTCAAGGGCCGGCCGCGTTGTTTACTGTTAGTCACAATACTTGCGGATTAAAACACAGCCCTTCAGTCGACAACCCTGGGGTCCGGCGGCGTATTACTATGAAGCGGACTTGTTAGCATTCAGTTCACATTTCGGAGAAAACTGAGGTCTAACATTTTTGTATTTTGGTATTTTAAAATAAACAACTTGTAACTGAGTATAGCAAATTTTTACGCTGGTTATACCCACATCCATGGCGACATACAATGTAACAACATTTATCAAGAGAGACTGTGATGTGACATAGTCTGTACGTAGAGGTGTATCATAATGCTTCCTACTTATACCCCATACCCTGCCATCCTAGTCCCCTTCCTCTTCCTCATCTGAGCTAATGCCATCCTCTTCCGGTAATGGATCACATATGTCACCACTGTATGTATTCCACGCGGCCCATACTGTGTTCCACTTACGAGGGCATGCTCTACTCACATACACCGCCCTCTCCGTCAACATCAGCATATCCATGTTCATGCTCCATTGAGACACTGTGGGCAGTTCCGATGCGCCCCATTTTTGGGCGATATCTCGTTTTGCTACCATTATGGCTAGTGTCCCCCAAATTTGGCCGTATCTGGATAAATCAGTTGGTTCCCATATATTTAGTATACATTTACGTGGTTCGGGCACCAGGGAGACTTTGAGAGCTTGTGAGAGAGTGCGCATCACCTGACGCCAGTACTCAGCTATGAGTGGACAGTCCCAGAGTGTATGGAGTAATGTACCTTCCTCGCCACAGCCACGAAGACAATAAGGGTGTGGTGCTTTATGTAGTTTATGGAGCAGGGGTCTAGTATAGTATATGCGGTGCAGAATTTTCAGTTGCACTAATCTGAATTTTGCCGAAATCCCTATCTTCCTTGGAGACGCCAGCGCCTCATTCCACTCTGAGTCATCAATATCGCCAATTTCTTCCGCCCACCGCTTCCGTAATTTCTGTGTAGGATCTGTTAGGTTATGGAGTAGTTTCCGGTATGTGAGTGAAGTTGCGCCATGTTGCATGTAGTCAGTAAGTAATCTATCCTCCAATGGTGAGGATTCCGGGATGTCTGTGTCTGTTGGTATTGCCTGCAATAGCGCGTGTCTGATTTGCACATATCTGTAAGTTTCGTTTGGTCCTAAGTCATATTGTTGTTGGAGTAGTGTGAATGAGATCACAGTACCTTTATCCCACAGGTCTCCCACCTTGGATATGCCAATGCTGTCCCACTGCGCAAACCCCTTACTCTGCCGCAAGCGCTTTCGTGTCCCAGAGTGGGGTGAGTTTAGTGATTCTCCCCTTCCAGCCCAGTTTCGCCTGTGCCGTTTCGTGGGTCCTATCAGCTTTGTTGCCTGCTGTCTATTGTACAGTACGGACAGCATGCAGTCCGCCCCCAACTGTGCCCTGTTGGCCCTGTAGGCTGGGTCCTCCCTTCGCGTGTGGAGCCACTGGTTCACAATTTTGAGGTGTGCGGCCCAGTAATAAAGCTGTAGATTGGGTAGTGCAATCCCTCCCTCATACCAACTCCTGTTCAGTTTGATGTGTGCAATGCGCGCCGGTCGGTTACTCCACAATAATTTAGAAACCAACGCCGTGACCTGTTGGAAATACCTTGGCACGACCGGATAAGGGGTGTTTTCCAGGGCGTACAGGAATCTAGGGAGCGCCATCATTTTATAAAGAGCAGCTTGGCCGAGAAGGGTCAGCGGTAAGGCCGCCCAGTGTTTTACGTCAGTACGTAGACGTTCCAGAGGAGGTTTTAGATTTTTATCAAAGAATTCCGTAGCATTGTCAGTGATATGTATGCCAAGATACTTGAAGAAGCCAGAGGCTAGTAAAAGCAGGCAATCTGCTGCCGGTGAGGGCTGTGGCCCCTTCAAAATGTAGAGTACTGATTTCGCCCAATTTAGCGTATATCCCGAGGTTTTCCTGTGGGTGTCACAGAGTGTAAGGAGTGCTGGGATGCCCCTATATGGATCTGTTAAATATATCAACATGTCGTCCGCGTAGAGCGATACTCGATCTTCCCATCCCGCCTTCTAACTAATCCCCTTCAATAATGGTGTTGACCTAATTAGCGTAGCCAGCGGTTCCAGAGCCAGGGCAAAGAGCAAGGGGGTCAGGGGACAGCCCTGACGAGTGCCCCTTGCCAATGGAATGTGTGTGAGATGTGTCCGTTGGCGGTGAGTAGGCGACCGGGTTAGTGTATAGAAGACAGACCCAGGCAATGTATTTAGGGCCAAAGCCCATATGTGACAAGACTGCAAATAAATACTCCCATTCCACCATATCGAACACCATTTTGGCATCTAAGAAAAGGATCACCGCTGAGTCTGACAATGAGGGAGCGTGCGCAAGGATCCCATGTACACTTCTGAGGTTCAGGGCCGTTCTGCTATTGGGCATGAAGCCCGATTGATCAGGGTGGATCAACAGTGGGAGATGGTTCATTAGTCTATTAGCTAACAGTTTTGCTGTAATTTGTATTTTTAATCTGTTCGAAGATTGTAACGATTTTTATTAATCACACAATAAAATTGAGTGGAAAGATGGAAGAGAGAAAAGGTAAATAGCTGGATGTATGGGTGGAAGGGTAGCTGGATGGGTAAAAGGGTGGATGGATGAGTAAAAGGATGGATGAGTAAAAAGGTGGATGATGAGTGAGTGGGTGGATGGATGAGTGAAATGATGGATGGATTGATGAATTGATAAGTGCAAGGGTGAATGGATGGACTGATGAGTGAAAGGGTGGATGTAAGGATGGATGAGTGAGTGAAAGGTAGGGTAGATGGACAAAAGGATGAATAGATGAGTGGAGGAGTGAAAGGATAAATGGATGAGAGAAAGGATGGATGGATGAGTGAAAGGATGGATGAGTGATAGGTTCAATTGATGGATTCATGAGTGAATGAGTAGAAGGATGGGTGGAAGGATGATTGACTGGGTGGATGGATGAGTAAGTGAAAGGATGGCTGGATGGGTAAAAGGCTAAATGGCTGGATGGATGAGTGAATGGATGGATGAGTGGAAGAGTGGATGGATGAGTGTACAGATGCATAGGGTGAAAGGGTGGATGATAGATAATGGGTGGATGAAAGGATGGATGAGTGAAATGATGGATGGAAGGATATATGATGGATAGGTTTGCAAATGGTTGAATATGTTTGGATATGGCTGGGCTTACTTATATACTATTGCGCGACCTCTGATGTGTCTGTAAAACGTATTCAATTGTCCTGAAGTTTTGTCCAGAATTTTGACCCTTTGTCCTGAATTTTTACACTCACCGTTCTGAATTTGCACCAATGCCAGTTGGTCACCCTATTCAGGGTGCGCCTGGCTTTTGGGGTGGGGGGGGTATTTTTGGGGTTCAGGGTGGGTTTAGGTTTTTTTTATATATATATATATATATATATATATAAAAAGTTAAACCACCCTTACACAGTTTATGACTTCGCCACGCATGCGTTTGCGTTGTAAAGGTATGCGTGGTGAAGTCATATGAGGAGTGAAAGGTTGCGGGGTAACGGTATCGCAGAGCAATTGCATTTTCATAGTACTGGTGTGCGTGATGAAAGTATGCGGGATGACGTTTTATATTCCAGGGAGAGACCTGTTCAATGAGAGACCTGCCCAGTTAGAGACCTGTCCCTTGAGAGACCTGCCCTATGAGAGACATGTCCGATGAGTGAGACGCCGCATCACACCCCACTGCCAGTTCCATGCTTTGGGGCGCCGCAGTCCACACCCCATTAAAAGCACCGGAGCACAGCGGGGTACCGGCACCCCGTGAAAAGATCCGGGACGCAATGCGCGTTATAAAGGGATCTCCGGTGCTGATGCTCAGAGGCTGAGAGGGTCACCCCTCCCCTCCTCAGGGGGGCTCAGGTGGAGCCCCTTCGGTACCCCGAGTTGACACCCATCGCGGGGTGCAGTTCCGCTCCTGGCCGCTGGGGGACACGAGAGAGGCGCCAAGAAGTGCCAGGAAAGTTGGAGCGCTGCCGGAGGCAGAGAGGGAAGGAGAAGGGACGGAGCCCGAGTGGGAGGAGAGAAGAAGGAGAGGCAGGAAGCGGGGAGAGAGCAGACGGCGTGAAGGAGGAGAGAGCGACCCCCGCACTGCTGCCGCCGCCGCCCCCGGGACATCTGCTGGGACCGGGCGAGGGTGCGGGAGTCTGCCCTTCAGAGCCTGGAGAGAGGGGCATTGCACCCCAGACCCCGGGAGGTGCGGTGTACAGGGCGGTGCTGCCCTCCAGTGCTCCGAACGTGCTGTGTACAGAGCCGGACTGCCCCCAGAACCAAGGGGGTGCTGTGTACAGAGCGGGACTACCCCCCAGAACCCGGGGGTGCTGAGTACAGAGCGGCTGAACCATTCAAATCCCGGGAGGTGCTGAGTACAGGGCGGTTCTTTCCCTCTAAGCCCAGGAGGTGCTGAGTACAGAGCGGCTGAACCCTTCAATACTCGGGGGTGCTGAGTACAGGGCGGTTCAACCCATCAAAAACCGGGAGGTGCTGAGTACAGGGCGGTTCTGTCCCTCAAATCCCAGGAGGTGCTGAGTACAGAGCGGCTGAACCCTTCAATACTAGGGGGTGCTGAGTACAGGGCGGTTCAACCCATCAAAAATTGGGAGGTGCTGTGCAGAGAAGGGTTCTACCCTCCAGAGCCCGAGGGGTGTTGTGTACAGAGCTCCAGAGGTACAGGATCCTACGGTTCTGACCCTTGACCCAGGGCTCTGGGGCTCAAGTACTTTGGACTCTGTTGCAGTTCTTAGGCTGCTGCCCCCCTGGCACACCCCCCCATCCTGCACCTCTGGACCCATCCGACCCGGCAGCATGTTCGTCCGGAACCACCAGAACCGGGTGACGGTGGCGCGGTGCTCGGCCCTGGAGATGGAGATCAAGAGGGGGAGACTGCGGAGGAGCGTCTTCATCGACACCCCCCAGGTGAGAGTGAGGGCATGACCCCAGTGAGACCCCCCCGCCACCCCACTGCATCACAAGACCTCAGGTGTGAGCCCCCTCCTGCATCACAAGACCCCGGGTGAGACCCCCCAGGTGAGACTGAGGCATGAACACGGTGAGACCCTACCCCCCCTCTGCACATCAAGACCCCAGGCGAAACACCCCCCCCCAACCACTGCATCACTAGACCCCAGTTGAGACCCCCATTCACTACATCACTAGACCCCAGGTGAGACCCCCATCCACTGCATCACTAGACCCAGGTGAGACCCCCATCACTGCATCACTAGACCACAGGTGAGACCCCCATCCACTGCAACACTAGACCCAAGGTGAGACCCCCATCCAATGAATCACTAGACCCCAGGTGAGACCCCACTCCACTGCATCACTGGACCCCATGTGAGACCCCCATCCAATGAATCACTAGACCCCAGGTGAGACCCCCATCCAATGAATCACTAGACCCCAGGTGAGACCCCCCATCCACTGCAACCCTAGACCCAGGTGAGACCCCCACCACTAGACCCCAGATGAGACCCCCCACCACTGCATCACTAGACCCCAGGTGAGACCCCCCACCACTGCATCACTAGACACCAGGTGAGACCCCCCATCCACTGCATCACTAGACCCCAGGTGAGACCCCCATCCACTGCATCACTAGACCCCAGGTGAGACCCCATCCACTGCATCACTAGACCCCAGGTGAGATCCCCCATCCACTGCATCACTAGACCCCAGGTGAGACCCTCTCCTCATCACTGCATCACTAGACCCCAGGTGAGACCCCAATGCACTGCATCACTAGACCCCAGGTGAGATCCCCCATCCACTGCATCACTAGACCCCAGGTGAGAACCCCCATCCGTTGCATCACTAGAGCCCAGGTGAGACCCTCTCCTCATCACTGCATCATTAGACCCCAGGTGAGACCCCACATCCACTGCATCACTAGACCCCAGGTGAGAACCCCCATCCACTGCATCACTAGACCCCAGGTGAGACCCTCTCCTCATCACTGCATCACTAGACCCCAGGTGAGACCCCCCTCCACTGCATCACAAGGCCCCAGGTGAGACCCCCATCCACTGCATCACTAGACACCAGGTGAGACCCCCATCCATTGCATCACTAGAGCCCAGGTGAGACCCCCCCATCCACTGCATCACTAGACCCCAGGTGAGACACCCCTCCACTGCATCACTAGACACCAGGTGAGACCCCCCATCCAATGCATCACAAGACCCCAGGTGAGACCCCCCATCCACTGCATCACTAGACCCCTGGTGAGACCCCCATTCACTGCATCACTAGACCCCAGGTGAGACCCCCTCCACACTGCATCATTAGACCCAAGGTGAGACCCCCATCCATTGCATCACTAGACCCCAGGTGAGACCCTCTCCTCATCACTGCATCACTGTACCCCAGGTGAGACCCCCATCCCTGCATCACTGTACCCCAGGTGAGACCCTCTCCTCATCACTGCATCACTGGACCCCAGGTGAGACCCTCTCCTCATCACTGCATCACTGGACACCAGGTGAGACCCCACACTGCATCACTAGACACCAGGTGAGAACCCCATCCATTGCATCACTAGACCCCAGGTAAGACCCCCTTCCACTGCATCACTAGACCCCAGGTGAGACCCCCCTCATTTACTGCTTCACTAGACCCCAGGTGAGACCCCCATCCACTGCAACACTAGACCCAAGGGGAGACCCCCATCCAATGCATCACTAGACCCCAGGTGATACCCCCCTCATTTACTGCTTCACTAGACACCAGGTGAGACCCCCATTCGCTTCATTACTAGACCCCAGGTAAGACCCCCTGCCATGCATCACAAGACCCCAGGTGAGACCCCCATCCACTGCATCACTAGACCCCAGGTGAGACCCCCATTCACTGCATCACTAGACCCCAGGTGAGACCCTCTCCTCATCACTGCATCACTAGACACCAGGTGAGAACCCCATCCATTGCATCACTAGACCCCAGGTAAGACCCCCTTCCACTGCATCACTAGACCCCAGGTGAGACCCCCCTCATTTACTGCTTCACTAGACCCCAGGTGAGACCCTCATCCCCTTCAACACTAGACCCCAAGTGAGACCCCCTTCCACTGCATCACTAGACCCCAGGTGAGACCCCCTTCCACTGCATCACTAGACCCCAGGTGAGACCCCCCATCCATTGCATCACTAGACCCCAGGTGAGACCCCCATCCCCTGCATCACTGGGCCCCAGGTGAGACCCCCCATCCATTGCATCACTAGACCCCTGGTGAGACCCCCTCTCCTCTACATCACTAGACCCCAGGTGAGACCCCCTACCACTGCATCACTAGACCCCAGGTGAGACCCCCATCCTATGCATCACTGGACCCCAGGGAGACCCCTCATCCAATGCATCACTAGACCCCAGATGAGACCCTCTTCTCATCACTGCATCACTAGACCCCAGGTGAGACCCCCACCACTGCATCACTAGACCCCAGGTGAGACCCCCCACCACTGCATCACTAGACCCCAGGTGAGACCCCCCATTCACTGCATCACTAGACCCCAGGTGAGACCCCCCACCACTGCATCACTAGACCCCAAGTGAGACCTCCCTATCCACTGCAACACTCGACCCCAGGTGAGACCCCCCATCCACTGCATCACTAGACCTCAGGTGAGACCCCCATCCCCTGCATCACTAGACCCCAGGTGAGAACCCCCACCACTGCATCACTAGACCCCAAGTGAGACCTCCCTATCCACTGCATCACTCGACCCCAGGTGAGACCCCCCCATCCACTGCATCACTAGACCCCAGGTGAGACCCTCATCCCCTGCATCACTAGACCCAGGTGAGACCCCCTTCCACTGCATCACTAGACCCCAGGTGAGACCCCCATCCCCTGCATCACTAGACCCAGGTGAGACCCCCCCATTCACTGCATCACTAGACCCAGGTGAGACCCCCTTCCACTGCATCACTAGACCCCAGGTGAGACCCTCATCCCCTGCATCACTAGACCCCAGGTGAGAACCCCCATTCACTGCATCACTAGACCCCAGGTGAGACCCCCCAATCACTGCTCCACTAGACCCTAGGTGAGACCCCCACTGCACCACTAGACACCAAGTAAGACCCCCCATTCACTGCTTCACTAGACCCCAGGTAAGACTCCCCCCCATCCACTGCATCACTAGACCCCAGGTGAGACCCCCATGCACTGCATCACTAGACCCCAGGAGAGACCCTCTCCGCATCACTGCATCACTAGACCCCAGGTGAGACCTGCATTCACTGCATTACTAGACCCCAGGTAAGACCCCCTGCCATGCATCACAAGACCCCAGGTCAGACCCCCCTCATCACTGCATCACTAGAATCCAGGTGAGACCCCCCCTCATTTACTGCTTCACTAGACCCCAGGTGAGACCCCCCATTTACTGCTTCACTAGACCCCAGGTGAGACCCCCATCCACTGCATCACTAGACCCCAGGTGAGATCCCCCTCCACTGCATCACTAGACCCAAGGGGAGACCCCCATCCAATGCATCACTAGACCCCAGGCGAGAACCCCAACTGCACCACTAGACACCAGGTGAGACCCCCATTCACTGCATTACTAGACCCCAGGTAAGACCCCCATCCACTGCATCACTAGACCCCAGGTGGGACCCCCCATCTACTGCATCACTAGACCCCAGGTGAGACCCCCTCACCACTGCATCACTAGACCCCCGGTGAGACCCCCATCCACTGCATCAGTAGACCGCATGTGAGACCCCCTCACCACTGCATCACTAGACCCTCCCCGGTGAGACCCCCATCCACTGCATCACTAGACCCCCGGTGAGACCCCCCATCCACTGCATCACAAGGCCCCAGGTGAGACCCCTCATTCACTGCATCACTAGACCCAGGTGAGACCCCCCATTCACTGCTTCACTAGACCCAAGGGGAGACCCCCATCCAATGCATCACTAGACCCCAGGTGAGACCCCCATCCACTGCATCACTAGACCCCAGGTGAGACCCCCATCCACTGCATCACTAGACCCCAGGTGAGACCCCCCATCCACTGCATCACTAGACCCCAGGTGAGACCCCCCTCATTTACTGCTTCACTAGACTCCAGGTGAGACCCCCACCCACTGCATCACTAGACCCAAGGGGAGATTCCCATGCAATGCATCACTAGACCCCAGGGGAGACCCCCCACTGCACCACTAGACACCAGGTGAGACCCGCATTCACTGCATTACTAGACCCCAGGTAAGACCCCCATCCACTGCATCATTAGACCCAAGGTGAGACCCACATCCATTGCATCACTAGACCCCAGGTGAGACCCCCTCACCACTGCATCACTAGACCCCCGGTGAGACCCCCATCCTCTGCATCACTAGACCCCAGGTGAGACCCCCTCACCACTGTATCACTCGACCCCCGGTGAGACCCCACATCCACTGCATCACTAGACCCCAGGTGAAACCCCCATCCACTGTATCACTAGACCCCAGGTGAGACCCCCTTCCACTGCATCACTAGACCCCCGGTGAGACCCCCCATCCACTGCATCACTAGACCCCAGGTGAGACCCCCATTCACTGCATCACTAGATCCCAGGTGAGACCCCCCATTCAATGTATCACTCGACCCCATGTGAGACCCCCATCCACTGCATCACTAGACCCCAGGTGAGACCCCCCATTCAATGCATCACTAGACCCCAGGTGAGACCCCCCTCCTGCATCACTAGACCCCAGGTGAGACCCCCATCCACTGCATCACTGGACCCCAGGTGAGACCC
Organism: Lissotriton vulgaris; assembly: GCF_964263255.1. Lineage (NCBI taxonomy): Eukaryota > Metazoa > Chordata > Amphibia > Caudata > Salamandridae > Lissotriton > Lissotriton vulgaris. The sequence goes on from NC_141690.1 coordinate 280,003,292, forward strand.
CCAACTACTGCATCACTAGACCCCAGGCGAGACCCCCCATCCACTGCATCACTAGACCCCTGGTGAAATCCCCCTCCACTGCATCACTAGACCCCAGGTGAGACCCTCATCCCCTGCATCACTAGACACCAGGTGAGACCCCCCATCCACTGCATTACTAGACCCCAGGTAAGACCCCCTGCCACTGCATCACTAGACCCCAGGTGAGACCCCCCATTTACTGCTTCACTAGACCCAAGGGGAGACCCCCATCCAATGCATCACTAGACCCCAGGTGAGACCCCCACCACACCGCATCACTGGATCCCAGGTGAGACACTATCTCACTGCATCACTAGACCCCAGGTGAGAACCCCTATCCACTGCATCACTAGACCCCAGGTGAGACACCCCATTCACTGCATCACTAGACCCCAGGTGAGACCCCCCATCTACTGCATCACTAGACCCCAGGTGAGACCCCCCATCCACTGGATCACTAGACCCCAGGTGAGACCCCCTATTCAATGCATCACTAGACCCCAGGTGAGACCCCCCCCATCCACTGCATCATTATACACCAGGTGAGACCCCCATTCACTGCATCACTAGACCCCAGGTGAGACCCCCCATCCACTGCATCACTAGACCTCAGGTGAGACCCCCCATCCACTGGATCACTAGACCCCAGGTGAGACCCCCCATTCCCTGCATCACTACACCCCAGGTGAGACCCCACACTGCATCACTAGACACCAGGTGAGACCCGCATCCATTGCATCACTAGACCCCAGGTGAGACCCCCCCATTCACTGCATCACTAGACCCCAGGTGAGACCCCCATCCACTGCATCACTAGTCCCCAGGTGAGACCCCACTCCACTACATTACTAGACCCCCGGTGAGACCCCCATCCACTGCATCACTAGTCCCCAGGTGAGACCCCACTCCACTGCATCACTAGACCCCCGGTGAGACCCCACATCCACTGCATCACTAGACCCCAGGTGAGACCCCCATCCACTGCATCACTAGACCCCAGGTGAGACCCCCTTCCACTGCATCACTAGACCCCAGGTGAGACCCCCCATCCACTGCATCACAAGACCCCAGGTGAGACCCCCATTCACTGCATCACTAGATCCCAGGTGAGACCACCCCATTCAATGTATCACTATTGTTATTGTTATAGTGGATTTGTATAGCGCCTGGGTCACCTGCAGGTCTCAGGGCGCTTTGACCACAGAACATAACATCCGGGATATTGAAAAGGGGGAGTACTTAGGCTGAGCTGAGTGCTGTTCTGAACAGATTTGTCTTCAAGGCTTTCCTGAAACGGAGTAGATTTCCCTCCTTTCGGAGTGTCTCAGGCAGGGCGTTCCAGAGGTTCGGTAGTAAAACCGAAAAGGATCTCCCTCCCATTGTGGACATTTTAAAACGAGGACATACAAGGAGATTGGCATCAGCGGACCTGAGATTTCTTTCCGGGGGTCTCACTAGACCCCATGTGAGACCCCCATCCACTGCATCACTAGACCCCAGGTGAGACCCCCCATTCAATGCATCACTAGACCCCAGGTGAGACCCCCCTCCTGCATCACTAGACCCCAGGTGAGACCCCCATCCACTGCATCACTGGACCCCAGGTGAGACCCCCAACTACTGCATCACTAGACCCCAGGTGAGACCCCCCATCCACTGCATCACTAGACCCCTGGTGAGATCCCCCTCCACTGCATCACTAGACCCCAGGTGAGACCCTCATCCCCTGCATCACTAGACACCAGGTGAGACCCCCCATCCACTGCATTACTAGACCCCAGGTAAGACCCCCTGCCACTGCATCACTAGACCCCAGGTGAGACCCCCCATTTACTGCTTCACTAGACCCAAGGGGAGACCCCCATCCAATGCATCACTAGACCCCAGGTGAGACCCCCACCACACCGCATCACTGGATCCCAGGTGAGACACTATCTCACTGCATCACTAGACCCCAGGTGAGAACCCCTATCCACTGCATCACTAGACCCCAGGTGAGACACCCCATTCACTGCATCACTAGACCCCAGGTGAGACCCCCCATCTACTGCATCACTAGACCCCAGGTGAGACCCCCCATCACCTGGATCACTAGACCCCAGGTGAGACCCCCTATTCAATGCATCACTACACCCCAGGTGAGACCCCCCCATCCACTGCATCATTATACACCAGGTGAGACCCCCATTCACTGCATCACTAGACCCCAGGTGAGACCCCCATCCACTGCATCACTAGTCCCCAGGTGAGACCCCACTCCACTGCATCACTGGACCCCAGGTGAGACCCCCCACCACACTGCATCACAAGACCTCAGGTGAGACCGCGTCCACTGCATCACTGGACCCCAGGTGAGACCCCCCATCCACTGGATCACTAGACCCCAGGTGAGACCCCCCCATTCACTGCATCACTACACCCCAGGTGAGACCCCACACTGCATCACCAGACACCAGGTGAGACCCCCATCCATTGCATCACTAGACCCCAGGTGAGACCCCCCCATTCACTGCATCACTAGACCCCAGGTGAGACCCCCATACACTGCATCACTAGTCCCCAGGTGAGACCCCACTCCACTGCATCACTGGACCCCAGGTGAGACCCCCCACCACACTGCATCACAAGACCTCAGGTGAGACCGCGTCCACTGCATCACTGGACCCCAGGTGAGACACTATCTCACTACACCACTAGACCCAGGTGAGACCTCTCCCCTCACCACTGCATCACAAGACCCCAGTTGAGACACCCCCACCACACCGCATCACTGCATCCCAGGTGAGACACTTTCTCACTGCATCACTGGACCCCAGGTGAGACACTATCTCAGTGCATAAATAGACCCCAGGTGAGACACTATCTCACTGCATCACTGGACCCCAGGTGAGACACTATCTCACTGCATCACTGGACCCCACGTGAGACACTATCTCACTGCATCACTAGACACCAGGTAAGACACTATCTCACTGCATAAATAGACCCCAGGTGAGACACTATCTCACTGCATCACTGGACCCCATGTGAAACACTATTTCACTGCATCACTAGACACCAGGTAAGACACTATCTCACTGCGTCACAGGACACCAGGTGAGACACTATCTCACTGCGTCACTGGACACCAGGTGAGACACTATCTCACTGCATCACTAGACCCAGGTGTGACCCCCACCACACTGCATCACTAGACCCCAGGTGAGACCCCCCATCCACTGCATCACTAGACCCCAGGTGAGACCCCCATCCACTGCATCACTAGACCCCAGGTGAGACCCCCTCAACCACTGCATCACAAGACCACAGGTGAGACCCCCCTCATCACTGCATCACTAGACCCCCAGATGAGACCCCTCATTTACTGCATCACTAGACCCCAGGTGAGACCCCCCATCCACTGCATCACTAAACACCAGGTGAGACCCCCATTCACTGCATCACTAGACCCCAGGTTAGACCCCCATCCACTGCAACACTATACCCAAGGTGAGACCCCCATCCAATGAATCACTAGACCCCAGGTGAGACCCTACACCACTGCATCACTGGACCCCAGGTGAGATCCCCCTCCACTGCATCACTAGACCCAAAGGGAGACCCCCATCCAATGCATCACTAGACCCCAGGTGAGACCCCATCCACTGCATCACTAGACACCAGGTGAGACCCCCATCCATTGCATCACTAGACCCCAGGTGAGACCCCCCATCCACTGCATCACTAGACCCCACGTGAGACCCCCATCCACTGCATCACTAGACACCAGGTGAGACCCCCCATTCAATGCATCACTAGACCCCATGTGAGACCCCCCATTTACTGCTTCACTAGACCCAAGGTGAGACCCCCATCCACTGCATCACTAGACACCAGATGAGACCCCCAATCCCTGCATCACAAGACCCCAAGTGAGACCCCCTATTCAATGCATCACTAGACCCCAGGTGAGACCCCCCATCCACTGCATCATTATACACCAGGTGAGACCCCCATTCACTGCACCACTAGACCCCAGGTGATACCCCCATCCACTGCATCACTAGACCCCAGGTGAGACCCCCCCATCCACTGCATCACTAGACCCCAGGTGAGACCCCCCGTTCACTGCATCACTAGACCCCAGGTGAGACCCCACACTGCATCACTAGACACCAGGTTAGACCCCCATCCATTGCATCACTACACCCCAGGTGAGACCCCCCTTTCACTGCATCACTAGACCCCAGGTGAGACCCCCATCCACTGCATCACTAGACCTCAGGTGAGACCCCCCTCCACTGCATCACTGGACCCCAGGTGAGACCCCCCACCACACTGCATCACAAGACCTCAGGTGAGACAGCGTCCACTGCATCACTGGACCCCAGGTGAGACACTATCTCACTGCATCACTAGACCCAAGTAAGACACCCCCACCACACCGCATCACTGGATCCCAGGTGAGACACTATCTCACTGCATAAATAGACCCCAGGTAAGACACTATCTCACTGCATCACTGGAACCCACGTGAGACACTATCTCACTGCATCACTAGACACCAGGTAAGACACTATCTCACTGCATGAATAGACCCCAGGTGAGACACTATCTCACTGCATCACTGGATCCCAGTTGAGACACTATCTCACTGCATCACTAGACCCCAGGTGAGAACCCCTATCCACTGCATCACTAGACCCCAGGTGAGACACCCCATTCACTGCATCACTAGACCCCAGGTGAGACCCCCCATCTACTGCATCACTAGACCCCAGGTGAGACCCCCCATCACCTGGATCACTAGACCCCAGGTGAGACCCCCTATTCAATGCATCACTACACCCCAGGTGAGACCCCCCCATCCACTGCATCATTATACACCAGGTGAGACCCCCATTCACTGCATCACTAGACCCCAGGTGAGACCCCCATCCACTGCATCACTAGTCCCCAGGTGAGACCCCACTCCACTGCATCACTGGACCCCAGGTGAGACCCCCCACCACACTGCATCACAAGACCTCAGGTGAGACCGCGTCCACTGCATCACTGGACCCCAGGTGAGACCCCCCATCCACTGGATCACTAGACCCCAGGTGAGACCCCCCATTCACTGCATCACTACACCCCAGGTGAGACCCCACACTGCATCACCAGACACCAGGTGAGACCCCCATCCATTGCATCACTAGACCCCAGGTGAGACCCCCCCATTCACTGCATCACTAGACCCCAGGTGAGACCCCCATACACTGCATCACTAGTCCCCAGGTGAGACCCCACTCCACTGCATCACTGGACCCCAGGTGAGACCCCCCACCACACTGCATCACAAGACCTCAGGTGAGACCGCGTCCACTGCATCACTGGACCCCAGGTGAGACACTATCTCACTACACCACTAGACCCAGGTGAGACCTCTCCCCTCACCACTGCATCACAAGACCCCAGTTGAGACACCCCCACCACACCGCATCACTGCATCCCAGGTGAGACACTTTCTCACTGCATCACTGGACCCCAGGTGAGACACTATCTCAGTGCATAAATAGACCCCAGGTGAGACACTATCTCACTGCATCACTGGACCCCAGGTGAGACACTATCTCACTGCATCACTGGACCCCAGGTGAGACCCCCACCACACCGCATCACTGGATCCCAGGTGAGACACTATCTCACTGCATCACTAGACCCCAGGTGAGAACCCCTATCCACTGCATCACTAGACCCCAGTTGAGACACTATCTCACTGCATCATTGGACCCCAGGTGAGACACTATCTCTCTGCATAAATAGACCCCAGGTGAGACACTATCTCACTGCATCACTGGACCCCACGTGAGACACTATCTCACTGCATGAATAGACCCTAGGTGAGACACTATCTCACTGCATCACTAGACACCAGGTAAGACACTATCTCACTGCGTCACTGGACACCAGGTGAGACACTATCTCACTGCGTCACTGGACAGCAGGTGAGACACTATCTCACTGCGTCACTGGACACCAGGTGAGACACTATCTCACTGCATCACTAGACCCAGGTGAGACCCCCACCACACCGCATCACTAGACCCCAGGTGAGACACCCATCCACTGCATCACTAGACCCCAGGTGAGACCCCCATCCACTGCATCACAAGACCCCAGGTGAGACCCTCTCCTCATCACTGCATCACTAGACCCCAGGTGAGACCCCCATCCACTGCATCACTTGACCCCAGGTGAGACCCTCCACTCATCACTGCATCACTAGACCCCTGGAGAGACACTATCTCACTGCATGAATAGACCCCAGGTGAGACACTATCTCACTGCGTCACTGGACACCAGGTGAGACACTATCTCACTGCATCACTGGACACCAGGTGAGACACTATCTCACTACATCACCAGACACAGGTGAGACCCCCCACCACACTGCATCACTAGACCCCAGGTGAGACCCCCATCCATTGCATCACTAGACCCCAGGTGAGACCCCCCTCCACAGCATCACTAGACCCCCGGTGAGACCCCCATCCACTGCATCACTAGACCCCAGGTGAGACCCCCCCATCCACTGCATCACTAGACCCCAGGTGAGACCCCCATCCACTGCATCACTAGACCCCAGGTAAGACCCCCATCCACTGCATCATAAGACCCCAGGTGAGACCCCCATCCACTGCATCACTAGACCCCAGGTGAGACCCCCATCCACTGCATCACTAGACCCCAGGTAAGACCCCCCATCCACTGCATCATAAGACCCTAGGTGAGACCCCCATCCACTGCACCACAAGACCCCAGGTGAGACCCCCGTCCACTGCATCACTAGACCCCAGGTGAGACCCCATCCACTGCATCACTAGACCCCAAGTGAGACCCCCCCCTATCCACTGCATCACTAGACCCCAGGTGAGACCCCATCCACTGCATCACTCATCCCCAGGTGAGACTCTCTCCTCATCACTGCATCACTAGACCCCATGTGAGACCCCCTATCCACTGCATCACTAGACCCCAGGTGTGACCCCCCATTCACTGCATCACTAGACACCAGTTGAGACTCCCCATCCACTGCATCACTAGACCACTGGTGTGACCCCCCACCACAATGCATCACTAGACACCAGGTGAGACACCATCTCACTGCTTAACTGGACCCCAGGTGAGACCCCCCACCACACTGCATCACAAGACCTCAGGTGAGACCCCCTCCACTGCATCACTAGACCCCGGGTGAGACACTATCTCACTGCATCACTAGACCCAGGTGAGACCTCTCTCCTCGCCACTGCATCACAAGACCCCAGCTGAGACACCCCCACCACATTGCTTCACTGGATCCCAGGTGAGACACTATCTCACTGCATAAATAGACCCCAGGTGAGGAACTATCTCACTGCATCCCTGGATCCCAGGTGAGACACTATCTCACTGCATCACTGGACCCCAGGTGAGACACTATCTCACTGCATAAATAGACCCCAGGTGAGACCCTATCTCACTGCATCACTGGACCCCACTTGAGACACTATCTCACTGCATCACTAGACACCAGGTGAGACACTATCTCACTGCATCACTAGACCCAGGTGAGACACTATCTCACTGCATCACTGGACACCAGGTGAGACACTATCTCGCTGCATAACTAGACCCAGGTGAGACCTCTCTCCTCACCACTGCATCACAAGACCCCAGATGAGACACCCCCACCACACTGCATCACTGGATCCCAGGTGAGACAATATCTCACTGCATAAATAGACCCCAGGTGACACACTATCTCACTGCATCACTGGATCCCAGGTGAGACACTATCTCACAGCATCACTGGACCCCAGGTGAGACACTATCTCACTGCATCATTTGACCCAGGTGAGACACTATCTCACTGCATCACTTGACCCAGGTGAGACACTATCTCACTGCATCACTGGACAACAGATGATACTCTATCTCACTGCATCACTAGACCCAGGAGAGACACTATCTCACTGCATCACTAGACCCAGGTGAGACACTATCTCACTGCATCACTAGACCCAGGTGAGACACTATCTCACTGCATCACTGGACCCCAGGTGAGACACTATCTCACTGCATCACTAGACCCAGGTGAGACACTATCTCACAGCATCACTGGACCCCAGGTGAGACACTATCTCACTGCACCACTAGACCCAGGTGAGACACTATCTCACTGCATCACTGGACACCAGATGAGACACTATCTCACTGCATCACTAGACCCAGGAGAGACACTATCTCACTGCATCACTAGACCCAGGTGAGACACTATCTCACTGCATCACTAGACCCAGGTGAGACACTATCTCACTGCATCACTGGACCCCAGGTGAGACCCCCACCACACTGCATCACTAGACCCCAGGTGAGACATTATCTCACTGCATCATTAGACCCAGGTGAGACCTCTCTCCTCACCACTGCATCACAAGACCCCAGGTGAGACCTCCCTCCTGCATCACTAGACCCAGGTGAGACCCCCCACCACACTACAGCACTGGACCCCTGGTGTGACCCCCCCACCACACTGCATCACTAGACACCAGGTGAGACCCCCCTCCTCAGCATTGCAGCACTAGACCCAGGTGAGACCCTCGCCACACTGCATCACTAGACCCAGGTGAGACCCTCGCCACACTGCATCACTGGACACCAGGTGAGACCCCCTCCTCATTACAGCATAACAAGACCCCAGGGGAGACACGCAGCCCGACTGCATGACATGTCTCCAGGTGAGACCCCCCTCATGGTTCACTGGACTCCAAATGAGACCCCCTCCCCCCCACACTGCATCACTGGACTGCAGGTGAGACTCTGCACTGCATCATTAGGCACCAGGCGAGACCCCCTCTCACTGCATCACTGGACTGCAGGTGAGTATGTCTCACTGCATCAGTAGTCCATTGCTGGGACCCCCCCCCCTCCCTCCCCAGTCCCCCAGTGCAGTACAGACCCCCCCCCCCCAAACAAACTGGGTGAGGCCCACCTTTGAATTGAATGACCTCAGGAGAGAAACCCCCTCCATCAGAAGACCTGAGGTGAACCCCCCATAATCCATGACCACATTTGAGTGCTCCCCTCCCAGCACCCCCCCCCCCCCCACTGCATCAAGACCTCAGTGAGGCCACAAATGCATCAAACAGACCACTTAATACCCGCCCCCCTGCCTCCAGGTGAAACCAGACCCAAGTCCCCCCCCCCACCACAGGGACCTTCCCCCTGCCAGACACCCCATGTGTGTGAACAAGGCTGCCCTCGTGGTAAAAGCACACCAGGGTGCCAACCCCCTTGGCCTCCCCCTCATGGCATTATGCACACCAGTGAGACCCTTAGCCATTCGGGGGTGCTCCCCCCCCCCACACTTTGAATGCCCTCCCTTGAATGAGATCAGACACTGTGAACCCCACTCTGAGACCCCCGGTGTGTAAACCACAGACTGTTACAATGACCATGAAATGTTGTGCTGGTTCCAGTGATAATGTTGTATTGTCATTAAGCATGAGCGGATTTTGCGGATTGGCAATCCGCGAATTTTGCGGATTTGCGGATTCGCAATCCGCAAAATCCGCGAATTCCCGCGAATTTGCGGATTTTTTTTTTTTTGTGTTCGCCCGTGTTTCTGCCAGTTCGCGAGGGTTTTTACAATTTCGCAATTTGCGAACTTACCTGTCGGGTCGCAAGTTTTGCGAACTTGTTCTTTCTACGTGTCCAGCCTGTTTGGGACACTCTTCTTCATCACTGCCACTCTCTGTCACCACTGCCACTCTCTGACTACTCATGCCACCCTCTGGCCCACCCATGCCACCCTCTGTTTCATCACCACACCCTCTGGTTGTCCAGTGTACATTATTTTCGGCAAAGCAAAGCACACCTTCCCTGCCTCAAGTGACCTGAATTAATTTGGGGCTGATTAATGTGTCACAGAATATTTTTTTAGCTGGCACCTGCTTCCTTAGTGCGCCCTGATTAGTGATCTTTTGCACTTGCTAAGTGCTTTCATTGTTGCAAAATTAGTTACAACACCTGCCCTGCCCCAACTGACAATAATGAATTAGGGGCTGATTAATGGATTTTAACTTCCAGCCTGGCTCCTGCTTGTCTCCCTTAGCTGTAATTCAGGACCTTTGTGGCATATGTGTAACTATTCTGAGGTTCAGAGCAGGGTCACATAATAGTTTCAACTGGCAACTGAACTCTGGAGGGGCCCCTCAGGAAGCACTACAGGAAATGGCTACTAATGATGTGCCTGAACTTTTGAACCTGGTAAGTAGTTACTTTCAGTTTTGCTAAGATCGTATTTCTGCAATTTTGCACTTATTCGCGGGGCGCGAACTCACGCGAACAGTGCGAGCAGTGCGAGCAAAATCCGCTGCTCGCGGATTTGCGGATTTTGCGGGAAATTCGCAAATCTCGCGGATTGCGGATTTCCCGAAAATCCGCAAAATCCGCGAGCGTAACGGATTTTCCGCCCATGCTTAATTGTCATGAGCGATAAGTGTGTGCCCTAATGTGTCCGCCCCTTACTGGTGACACGTCACACCTTTGGTGGGTACCTCTCTTTAACAGAGCGTCTCTGAGTGGACTATGTGGTTTGTAATGTGTCTGATGGCATAGGTGCATGGTGCCACAGGTGCACTGAGCTGCAGGTTGCATAGGTGTGCAGTAGCAAAAGTGCACCGTGGCATTGGGACACTGTGGCACGGAGGCATAGTGGCACAGGTGCGCTGTGCCGCAGGCCGTACCAGTGTGCAGTGGTATCGGTGCACTGTGGCATAGATGCATGGTGCCACAGGTGCACTGAGCTGCAGGTTGCATAGGTGTGCATTAGCATAAGTGCACCGTAGCATTGGGGCACCGTGCCGCAGGTTGCATAGGCGTGCAGTGCATCGATGCACTGTGGCATACATGAGTGGTGCTGCAGGTGCACTGTGCTGCAGTTTACATAGGTGTGTAGTGGAGTCACTGCACTGTGGCATGCATGCGTGGTGCCACAGGTGCGCTGTGCTACAGGTTGCGTCGATGTTCAGTAACATTGGGGCACTGTGGCGTGGGTGCACTGTGCCACAGGTTGCATAGCTGTGCAGTGCATCGGTGCACTGTTGCATGCATGCGTGATGCAGCAGGTTGCATAGGTGTGCAGTGACATTGGTACACTGTGGCATAGAGGCATAGTGGCACAGGTGGGCTGTGTAGGCTGCATAGATGTGCAGTGACATCGGTGCACAGTGGCATAGAGGCACAGGTGGGCTGTGCTGCATGTTGCATTGGTGTGCAGTGGTCAATTGGTCAAATAACTTTATTCGGTTATTTAAAATAACAACCATAAAAGCATATCACACTAGACATATATTGACTCATACTTACATACAAAGAAGAGAAATTAAAACAACATAGAGCAGAAAAATTGCAAAAAGTTACAGGCAGAATGTACTCTCAGAATATTAAAATTTTTTCTGGAAATATAAAAAGGTTGGTGTTTATCTAAAAACATATCTATCACCAGCACTATTACCCTTCCATACATTTCCTAAATTTGACTGCTAATTTTAAAAAACTGCATACAAATAAAGTACAATCACAACCTAACAGCTGAAGGTAAAAAAGTGCTGGTCTAATTTGTGAGAAGTTCAATTTTTTAAGACAGGGTTTTAAATATAGCCTCCATGGTATAATGTAAAAGGGACAAAAAAATAAAAAGTGTGCGAGGTCTTGCGGAGACTTTTCGTCGCAGCCGCAAGCCGGCAACACTTGCCCACGGTAGGAGCCCTTAGGCACAGCCAGAAGTAAGTGGAATAAATCCAGCCGGAACCTCGTCAGCAAGAAACGATCGTAACTTGACATCGGCCATGACAAATACGGTTCCATGAGCAAAGTTGTTTTTAATAGCACATGTTTTCGTACACTTCCTTTCTTTAATTCACCTTCCTCCCTGGCTAAATACCTGGAAGAGATAAAAGCCTTCTTCACAATAGTAACATCCGATTTCGTAATGGATTCTGGAGTTAAAAAGAGTTTGGGGCGCCCTAATTCATTGAAGCAATTGCTTAAATACTTTATCCATGGAACCTTAAGCCTATTTCCCATGTTAACGCTTCCCTCAATATGAGCTGAGTAAGAGGTACATCATTATTTGACCAGCAGTTTAGCCAACATAATAGAGGGTCTGCTGCTAGGGACCCTCAGTATCTGTTTAAGAAATTTTTTTTCTACTATCTCTAGGGCTCCTAGTGAGGCATATCCCCATAACTCACTGCCATAACATGCAATAGCAACACTCTTAGCCTGGTAAAGTTGGAGCAATGCAGCCACTGGGCTATTGCCCATTTTTCTTGCAAAATCGAGTATTGCTGCATTTGCCCGGGTTACCTCTCCCTTTTTTTCTGTACCGCGGGTCCCCAGTTCAGTTGGTGGTCGAACAAGACTCCGACAAAGGAGAATGTTTTTGTTACTGGGATTGTTACCCCATTAACATTTAGGCAGTTTGGCTTTTTATTACCTTGGCCAACCTTCATTACGAAAGATTTGGAGTTATTTATACTCAGATCTCGAGATTTCATAAAAATAAAGAAGGAGTTTAATAATGTTTGAAGGCCATTAGCAGTCCTGGACAAAAGGACTGCGCCATCCGCATAAAGCAGAACCGGCAGTCCCTTCCGTCCAACGTAAGGGTAATCTGCTCCTGTGACAACGGTGCACTGTGGCATAGATGCATGGTATCACAGGTGCTCTGTGCTCCCAGTTGCGTATGTGTGCAGTGGCATTGGTGCACTGTGGCAAAGATGCATAGTGGCACAGGAAAAATATTCTGTTTGCCACTTCTTGTTCCTCTTTTGATAAAATATTTTGGATTAATTTTATAAATTTTGTGATATTTATGTTTAATTATGTATGTTTTATTGATTGTTATGTTTTGTTGATTTTGCAAGACATGCTGCTTTTAATATGAATATCTATTAAATATAATCAAGTTTTTTACATTGTATTTTATTAGTGTTTTCTTGTCAGCACTACCTTCCCTCTTACTTGTGAACTTGTTGCTAAGATATACACACTGACAGGTGCGCTGTGCCGCAGGTTGCATTGGTGTGCAGTGATATCGGTGCACTGTGGCATAGAGGCATAGTGTTACAGGTACGCTGTGCCGCAGGTTGCATAAGTGTGCAGTTGCATCGGTGCACTGTGGCATAGAAGCATAGTGCCACAGGAGCACTGTGCCACCGGTCACATAGGTGTGCAGTGGCATCGGTGTATTGTGGCATAGTTGCATGGTGCCACAGGCGCACAGTGCCACCGGTCGGATAAGTGTAAAGTGGCTTCGGTGCACTGTGGCATAGATGCATGGTGACACAGGCGCACAGTGCCACCGGTCGCATAGGTGTGCAGTGGCATCGGTGCACTGAGGCGTAGATGCATAGTGCCACAGGTGCACTGTGCCACCAGTCGCGTCAGTGTGCAGTGGCATTGTGTATTGTGGCATAGATGCATGGTGACACAGGCGCACAGTGCCACCGGTCGCATAGGTGTGCAGTGGCATCGGTGCACTGTGGCATAGATGCATGGTGCCACAGGCGCACAGTGCACTGTGGCATAGATGCATGTTGCCACAGGTGCACTGTACCTCCGGCCGCATAGGTGTGCAGTGGCATCGGTGCACTGAGGCATAGATGCATAGTGTCACAGGTGCACTGTGCCACCGGTCGCATAGGTGTGCAGTGGCTTCGGTGCACTGAGGCATAGATGCATGTTGCCACAGGTGCACTGTGCCTCCAGCCGCATAGGTGTGCACTGGCATTGGTGCACTGAGGCATAGATGCATAGTGCCACAGGTGCACTGTGCCACCGGTCGCATAGGTGCGCAGTGGCTTCGGTGCACTGAGGCATAGGTGCATGTTGCCACATGTGCACTGTGCCTCCGGCCGCATAGGTGTGCAGTGGCATCAGTGCACTGAGGCATAGATGTATAGTGTCACAGGTGCACTGTGCCACCGGTCGCATAGGTGTGCAGTGGCTTCGGTGCACTGAGGCATAGATGCATGTTGCCACAGGTGCACTGTGCCTCCAGCCGCATAAGTGTGCAGTGGCATCGGTGCACTGAGGCATAGATGCATAGTGTCACAGGTGCACTGTGCCACCGGTCGCATAGGTGTGCAGTGGCTTCGGTGCACTGTGGCACAGCATTGGCATGAGATGTGGTTTTACCCTTCCAGAGTTGGATCTCTATCTTGTCATTCAAATGACTAGAACAGCTTTCCCTCGATATGGAGACGTTTTCACAACAACCAAAATGTGCTTTTCCAGGAGGCGCCATCATGCACCGCCCTTAAAATCAAAGCCTTGTCTCTTTGTCGTGCTTATCTTTCAACAAGGCTCGAACATGGAATCGAGATCACGTAATCCAGCGCCCGATTATTTGATAGGTGTGCAGTGGCATCGGTGCACTGAGGCATAGATGCATAGTGTCACAGGTGCACTGTGCCACAGGTCGCATAGGTGCGCAGTGGCTTCGGTGCACTGAGGCATAGATGCATAGTGTCACAGGTGCACTGTGCCACAGGTCGCATAGGTGTGCAGTGGCTTCGGTGCACTGAGGCATAGATGCATGGTGTCACAGGTGCACTGTGCCACAGGTCGCATAGGTGTGCAGTGGCTTCGGTGCACTGAGGCATAGATGCATGTTGCCACAGGTGCACTGTGACTCTGGCCGCATAGGTGTGCAGTGGCATCGGTGCACTGAGGCATAGATGCATGTTTCCACAGGTGCACTGTGCCTCTGGCCGCATAGGTGTGCAGTGGCATCGGTGCGCTGAGGCATAGATGCATAGTGTCACAGGTGCACTGTGCCACAGGTTGCATAGGTGCGCAGTGGCTTCGGTGCACTGAGGCATAGATGCATAGTGTCACAGGTGCACTGTGCCACAGGTCGCATAGGTGTGAGTGGCTTCGGTGCACTGAGGCATAGATGCATGTTTCCACAGGTGCACTGTGCCTCTGGCCACATAGGTGTGCAGTGGCATTGGTGCACTGAGGCATAGATGCATAGTGTCACAGGTGCACTGTGCCACAGGTCACATAGGTGCGCAGTGGCTTCGGTGCACTGAGGCATAGATGCATAGTGTCACAGGTGCACTGTGCCACAGGTCGCATAGGTGCGCAGTGGCTTCGGTGCACTGAGGCATAGATGCATAGTGTCACAGGTGCACTGTGCCACAGGTCGCATAGGTGCGCAGTGGCTTCGATGCACTGAGGCATAGATGCATAGTGTCACAGGTGCACTGTGCCACCGGTCGCATAGGTGTGCAGTGGCTTCGGTGCACTGAGGCATAGATGCATGTTGCCACAGGTGCACTGTGCCTCTGGCCACATAGGTGTGCAGTGGCATCGGTGCACTGAGGCATAGATGCATAGTGTCACAGGTGCACTGTGCCACAGGTCGCATAGGTGCGCAGTGGCTTCGGTGCACTGTGGCATAGATGCATGGTGCCACAGGCGCACAGTGCCACCGGTCACATAGGTGCACTGATGCATAGATGCATGTTGCCACAGGTGCACTGTGCCTCTGGCCGCATAGGTGTGCAGTGGCATCGGTGCACTGAGGCATAGATGCATAGTGTCACAGGTGCACTGTGCCACAGGTCGCATAGGTGCGCAGTGGCTTTGGTGCAGTGAGGCATAGATGCATAGTGTCACAGGTGCACTGTGCCACAGGTCGCATAGGTGCGCAGTGGCTTCAGTGCACTGAGGCATAGATGCATAGTGTCACAGGTGCACTGTGCCACAGGTCGTATAGGTGTGCAGTGGCTTCGGTGCACTGAGGCATAGATGCATGTTGCCAGATGTGCACTGTGCTTCTGGCCGCATAGGTGTGCAGTAGCATCGGTGCACTGAGGCATAGATGTATAGTGTCACAGGTGCACTGTGCCTCCGGTCGCCAACATTTTAGATGCCTATAATATACTGTGAACCCTAAGATTAATACATTGTATGATACCTCTACATTTGCTTACACACTGTATGGCGATCTATAAGGCTGTGTTGGTCTCTAGCTTTATTTAGAGCACGTCCACCGACAAAGTTACATGCTATCTATCTCGATCAGATTTTCAATCCCTTTTATGTGCTGTAATAAGACTGAACTGCACATGGGTCCCAATTTCTCTCATATCATTTTAGATGGCGAGTAATATATATAGATTGAACCCATCTGATTGATCTAACAACTGCATTGCATGATATTTTTACCTATATCTTTTTACATTATATAGTGTTCTACAGGACTTATACTTTGGTCTGTAGGTCCATTTATAGCAAGTTAAGTGACAATATTACTTGCTGAATGTCTCAGTCACATTTTGTGAATTGTATTTACAATATACAATGAGAAAAACACTGCACGTCGGGCCCATTTTCTCACACATCCAAATTAAATCATCATTCACTATTCGTTTAATTGCCACAGCTGTCTGTATACGGATGATAATTTTAGTTACCTTATGAAGTTCTTATGGAATATGATTCATCAATTTCATAATTCAAGGGTAAAACAATGTCCCCTCCGGCTGCTTTATCGGAGCCTTGGAAGTAAATAGATCAAGTCGCATTTCGACATTATTTGCTAAAAAGGTTATTACGAGTACATTGTAGCTCTGTTTGGTGATGTGATTACCTGTTTGTTAGTTTCTATTATTAAAACTTTCACATCATTATCAAAGCTGCACGTTGGAGCCATCGTCTTTTATATATTTATCTTGTGCGAGTGAGCTCTCTCCTCTTAATTAAGACAGCTGAAACAAGCCTTTGCAATGCAATAGGTCTCGGGTTAATTAAGTTTGAGCTATTGGCATTGCTAAATATTGCAACACCAACTGCAACAAAAGCTATTGGTGTTGCATTATTTAGCAATGCCAATAGCTCAAACGTTAATAATGCGAGACCTATTGCATTGCAAATGCTTGTTTCCCTGGTTGTTGGTACCTGTGGTGGGGCACTACGTGCGTCTATGCGCTGTACAGCAGAACACAGTTCTCAAGAAGTGTATAGTGCCCCACGCTGGTATACCCCAACACACTACGAAGGCCAGTCCGATGCTGGCGTGGGGGGGATTGAAGGAGGGTGAGGGATCAGGGGGGGGGAGGTGAAAAGTTAACGCCGTTCCAGATGAGGGGGCTGTGGCTGTGTGTGGTGGGGTCGAGCTGTGGCTGTGTGATGGGGTCGGGCACGACAGGGGTGGATGTATGTATGTGGTGCCTGCGTTCATTCAGCTGGGATTAGTGCGGGCTGCATGGCATAGATGAATGTATAGGGAGGGCATGCATAGGTGGGGACTTACGAAATGGATTAGGGACATCCCGGGGGCTGGCGGAAAGGGTTGGCTTTCTTGTGTTCGGCCTTTTCATGCCTGGTCTGAGCTGATATGTTTCCGTCCTGTAAAGAGCGCTCACGCAGCGATGATGCACCCCTGAAAGAGACCAGAAAGGCAGGGGGTGTGTTTATGTGTGTTCATGTGCTGGTGTGAACACCCCTCTAAGAGGTTGTGGGGTTCAGTGCTACAAGCAATGGGCTGAGGGGAGCTGTACCCCGAAGTTTAAAGGCTGCCTTGTTGCTATATTCCACAAGAGTGGAATTTGAGACCTCTGGACAAGAATGTATATTTTAATTAACGTTGCAACGCAATGCTCCGAAATGGGAAAGTATGAAGTCTGGCGGTGCAGTTACGTCACCAGCTAACACCGCTTCCGGTCACACATCTTACGATGCATGCAGTGCCTCGCAGTCTGTCACCCACTTCCACAGACGGGTATTCTGCATGTCTCCTCCTCAGTTTCCAGCCGGTACATCTTACACGCCTACGAGCAGTGAGCGCGCCGCTTCTGAGTGCCCGAACGCTGGTCTCCACCTCCGGGGGAAGAACTGGGTCTGATCCTCTGGTTCGATACACCCACCCCTCCAGCCCCGTGCCAAATATTTTTTATTTATTTATGTATTTATTTATTTTATGCGTTTTTATATAGCACAGATTTTACCCGAATCTGTCAGTGCGCTTCACAGTAGGAACAGAACTGATACTTGAAGGGGAAACATTACAAGTTTACAAATTAAATAAAAAAGCCAACGTTAAGTTACATGAGGCAACAAGTCAAATGCCGCTGCTACCTGAAATAAAGCCTGCCTGTTTATCAGCGCAGCGCGCCCCTCTGCAGACTCCCCTTGCATTCCTAAGTCAGTCACGTGACCTCTTCCGAGGCACGCAACGTGATCTGATTCTTTCTGCCATGCTGAAAACAGCAGAAGTTCACGCGCGCAATGTAATCCTATGGCAAAGTGATGCGCGTGGCCAGCTCTTGTCTCCACTTTCCTCTCGTTGTCGGCTTAGCCGACAGCTATATTTCTCTGGCGAGAACGCGCTTCGCACGTTTCTAGCCGAGACCTAAAAAACGAGTGCCCATCTCGTTATAGGCACAAAGTATTTTCTCTGGCTGACTAGTAGTATATCGTTATGAACTTACCCCTTAATATATAATATGTGTACTTTCTTTCTTCCACTCGACCTTACGCCTTCACTTTGACTGTGTTATCGGGTTCTGCAATTTGAAATGTGGACAAGTCTTACTGGCCCGCCATTATACGCCCTCAGAATCATAATCATAGTTATCGTTACTTTGTTGGATAGTCTCGCTAGACTATTTATTTACTTGTAGTGGACGTATTGATCTCATCAAAGGTTCTTTCATGATTGCGATAATTTGTAAGTCCTGCATTCACCTACGACAAACTAGAACTTATTATTTTAATTTCATAGGGCCGTATCGGCTCCCAATGATCTTACCGGCGTTATACAAAAACTCGGGGCAGTAATTAAAAAAAAAAAACCTCATCCAAACTAGCTACGTTGTCTAGGGTGCGTAATCGTGCCTGTTCCAATCAATACAACCTCCCAATCATTTATAAGTACCACATGTCCCAACGATAAAGTGGAATTTTTTCTTTTGATTTAATTGAGCCATATCGGCTCCCAATAATATTACCGACATTATTCAAAAACTCGGGGTACTGTTTCAAAAAAGCCCACCAACAGAATATCTACGTAATCTAGGGTGGGTTGTCATACCTATTAAAATCAATGCATGGGTGCAGGGAGGCATTGTTCTGCAGTGCTATAGTAGCACAGCGACGTAGGTGGCAGTGGCATGGGTGCGGTGTAGGTTGGATCCTCGGTGTCATAGTTGCAAAGCAGGGGCGGCTCCTCCACTATGGCGGAGGAGCGTCGCCCCACTGCTTTCTTGCTGTGCTAGTAAGCCAAAACATAAAATGGTAATAACTTTTAGTTATTACCATTTTATTAATTCTTATCCTATGTACAAACTCTAATATTCAATGAAAGTCCTTCGTACAGTAGGAGCCAATAAACGAAAATGAGTAACGTCTTTTTTGTCTTTTCTTCGTCTTTAATTCAACAACGCCCAGCCAACATGTGTTTCATCGTAAGGGGATTACCCCTCGACTTCTTCAGGGCTGGAAATAAGATAACAAAGGTCTGCATCAACATATATATTATCTCCCAAAAGTACAATAATGGTGAATACATATCACCCTATCATGGAAACCTGTAGCCAACATGTGACACTCTGCACTTCTCCATGCAGGCTGGATTGCAGCCTACATGGAGAGCATGCCATTACCTGCAGCACCTGGCTGGGCGGCGTCCCGAGCAATGACAACGCTCCAGCGTTGTGATTGGCTGTGGGGAGAGAGGGTGACTGCTTCCTGTTCCTGTCGGAGGCAAGAGAGCATGAGCAGTGAAGACGCAGCACTGAGGTGGCAGAAAGTTGGGTTTTAAAACAATATATATAATTGACTCTCCCCCCCTTCCCACGCAACTCCGCGCCCACCCCTCACCGTCATATACATGAGTGATGTCACTGACGATGTCATGAGTGATGTAATATGTGACGTCATCAGCAGTGCATTGCAGGCGCGCTTGTTATAGTGAGTCCAACTTTGGAATTTCTATGGTTTTATGTCAGTAAAATTTCCAGCTAACTATAACTGGTGTGAAACCTATGGTTTTTTCAGTGAATTTAATCGTTTTTTAAATGCTAATTCCTAACTATAACTGGTGTGAAACCTATGGTTTTTTCAGTGAATTTCATAGGTTTTTTAAATGCTAATTCCTAACTATATATAAGGCCTCACACCTATGAAATGTAATATTTTTTATAACGAATTTTATATTGTATAAATATGTGATAGTTTTTTTTTTTTTTTGCCCCGGAGCGCTCCCGGGGCGCGTACCGATGCGCTCACCGGTAAGCGCAGTGCTTCGGCGCGCCCCGGGGCGCGTACCAGTCAGCGTCCCGTTAACGCTATTCCCGCGAACGAAAACAACATTGTGACGTATCGCGTAGCCGCGTGATGCGTCATATGACACACTGCGTAAGCGCACCCGGAAGCACCCGAGCGCATACGATCGCGCAACATAAGCGCCGCCGGGCACGCACCGGGGCGCGTAGCATAAGCGCGTCGGGTCATGTGACCTGAAAATAACACTTTTGATTGGTTCAGAACACTTTTAGTTTCCAAATGATGAGAAAGCCCAGGTCATGAGACCTGAAAATAACACTTTTGATTGGTTCACACCAGTTTTGTTTTCCAAATGATGAAAGACCCCACCTTTTTTCCTTATTTTCACTTTGTTGTTTGAGTGAAGAAGACCTGCATTCATTCTGTGAGAAATGGCTTCACTAGTAGCAGCTGCAGGTGCATCTGCACCACCACCACCTCCACCACCACCACAAGGACCACCACAAGACCACATTGGTGGTCAAGAAGAAGAGGAGGACGAAGAGGAGCAGGAGGAGATGCAATTTCTGCCTGAGGACAATCCCCCATACAGACCCATGGAACATTTTATTTGGCAGTTTTTCAAGATGCCAAGGGGTGCAAAAAAAGTGAATGCAGCTAAGGTGACTTCCCTCATCTGTCACGTACAACTGTCAAGAGGGAACCCAAAAAAAGAAGTACTCTTTTGGGAACCACACTATGATTAGACATATGCAGAGGAAGCACCCGAACAATTATTCGGCAGCAGAGGTCAGGGAACTGACCAAGAACCCTCCCCATCCTTCTTCTTCAAGCACCTCCAATCAACCCACTCCATCGGGTGCAGAGGCTAGGGAGATGGTCCCTAATGTACAAACCAGGTTTGCAAAATTTAAATTTCTTTGCATATATTGCAACAAAACAATTTCATATGGTGAGCAAAGCATCACTTTACTCAATCGAGCTGCAGACAACCATCACTGCAGCAAGCAACTTTAATTTTTTTCTATTTTTTTTTGCTCCAGTTGAGCTGTTTGCAATTCCCTGTGTTTTGTTTGACTCCAGAAAAACTACAAAAAAAATATAAAATTGTTCATAAAAGCCAAAAAAAATAAAAAAAAATAAAAAAAATATAAAACAACAAAAAGAATAAAAAAAACAGTTCTTTTTAGAACTACCTCCAATTTATAAAAAAATGCTACTTTAAAAAAAAAATCTATCATTCTTTTTTCCCCATGGTACGCTCCCCGGTATGCTCCCTGGTGCGCGTACCGGGCGCTCCCCCCGTGGGGTCTTTTTATGGCCCCCACATCAAACCTAGGAGGTCAGGGGGGGTCTACTCTGCCCCCTTATGGTCTTTTCCCCCTTTGTTTTTGGCACCTCTTGTGTCTCGATCTGACCGAGACACAAGATGGCGGCCCTTCTGGACTGTTTGGAATGTTTACAGACACCCGAGAGCCAATCAGCTTTCCGCGCGCGAACTCGCGTAGCGCGCTGGTACGCGCCCCGGTGCGCGTACCGGGGCGCGCTTATAGATATATATATATTTTTTTGAACCTAAATTACTCAAAATCCACTGGAGCACATATCTTGAGACATAGCAAAGGTACATTGGGATACCAGTCCCTACAATTTTGTCAAATTTGGTGGAAATCCATTCAGCCTTTCGGGCTAAAAGTGAGGTTGACCGCCCTATGGAAATTAACATGGGGAAAACATGTTTTGGGACCTCCCTTTTGTCTCGGCCCCCGCTAGACGAATCCCCCCCAAACTTACAGGGAAGGACCGGAGCGCCACGAGGCACATTTGAGGACATTTTCAGGCAGATTCCTCAACCGAAGCCAAAGTTATTCATAATAGAATGTTGAGAATTTGCATTGAAAATAATCCTAACTATAATTACCTACTGGCGACCGCCAGTAGGTACTATATATATATATATATATATATATATATATATATATATATATATATATATATATGTCCAAACACCCTCCTTCGAGAAAGAGACACGGTCACAGCAGGGGAGCCATTTGGAACCAGCTTTATTGAGGTAACACCAATCCTGGCGAATGTATTTCGGCTTATATGTGCCTTCTTCAGTGCCTGAGGTGTTAGTGAGGATGCAGGCACAGATGATAGGTATAAATACCCCGCCCCATCCTAGGTGCTCAATACTCCCTCCGCCCTCTTCCAGGTGTAGTCCTTTAGCCTATGCCTCCCATTGGACGCCCGGTTCATGGCGCCTACAGGTCCCAGAATGCAGTGTTTCATACTGGTAGGCATTGCAGGGGTGGTGGAGGAGGGTATGGGCTGATGTGAATACCCTCAAAGTCAAAGTGTCCCGCAAATTCACTAGTTCCTCTGGTCCCCTTACCGCAGCAACCTATATATGTATCATAATCAGATGGAGGCTTCTTTCAAAAAGGTGATTTTTCCTTTGCCTATATTTTTGGCACAGGTCGATGAATCTCTATGAAACTTTCCCCAAAAATGTGCCTGGTACTTCAGGCATTCTCTGATGGTTTGAGGGTAATCCATCAAGCGGGAGCTGATAAAAAAGGGGCAGGTCCCAAAATGCACTTTCTGCATGTTAATTCCCAAATTAGCTTTAGACACAACTACAGCCCGAACCGCTGGACGGAATTACACCAAATTTGGCAGGAAGCTAGATCTTGGTATGCAGGTTGTGCTTTTTGGGATTAGGTGTGAATCCGTTCAGTACTTTCAGAGATATTAAGCTTGAAACAAATGTGTATATCTAGGGACACAGATTATTAGCGAATCCGCCCACAAGTAGCCCACAGATTCACGCACAAAACCGACCTCCTGATTGGCTGGCTTCATCTTTACAGAAAAGCTGCTGTCCCAATTTTGTTTACCAGGGAACTGTCACCGGGATTGAAAAGTGGAGTGAATATTAAATAAATGGGTTAGGTGATAGGTTTCCTGACCCCTTGTTTATTCTTACAATGATGGGTAAGGATGTATTATGGCCATGAAAATGCCCCCCAAATTTTTTTTTTAATTATTCGCAAAATCCGCAGGGCTCAGTGCCGGCCCCTCACGTAACTTCATGGGAGAGCTGCAAAATTAGCGCTGCTGAAAAAAATACAATATATGTAAATGTATCCCCCTCTCTTCCTCTCAGAGCTGCTCCTATACCCATACAGATACTGCTACACCCACTCACATATCCATACAGGCACTCCGACATCCACTGTTACACCCATACAGACATTTTCACACCCATTCACATACCCATAGAAACTCTGTGACACCCATTCACAAACCCGCACAGTCACTGTTACACCTATTGAGAAACCCATACAGACACTGTTACACCCATTCACAACCTCATATGGACTCTGTCACATCCATTTGTATACCAATAGAGACAATGTCACATCCCTTCACAAACCTATACAGACACTATTACACCCATTCGCAAACCTATACAGACACTCTCACACACATTCATGTACCTAAACAGACACTGTCACATTCATTCACATACCCAAAGAGACACTGCCACACCCATTCAGACACCTATACAGACAATGTCACACCCATTCACATACCCAAACAGACACTGTCACACCCATTCACAAACCCATACAGACATTGTCACACTCATTGACAAACCCAAACGGACACTGTCCCACCAAGTGACATACCAATAGAGACCCTGTTACACCCATTCACAAACTCATACAGACACTGTCACACCCATTCACAAACCCTTACAGTTACTGTTAAACCCTTTGACAACCCTATACATAAATTGTCACACCCATTTATATACCATAAAGACACTGTCATGCCCATTCTAAAGTCATACAGACACTGTCACACTCATTCACATACCTAAACAGTCACTGTCACACCCACTGACATACCCATACAAACACTGTGACACCCATTCACAACCCCATACAGACTCTATCTCACACATTCACATACTGATAGAGATACTTTCACACCCATTCAGATATCATACGGACACTGTTCAAGCCATTCACAAACCCATACAGAGACTCTCACACACACTTACACCCATACAGACACTGTCACGCCCATTCAGAAACCCATACAGAGAATCTCAAAACCATTCACAAACCCATACAGACTCTGACACCCATTCACAACCCCACAGAGTCACTGTCTCGCTTTTTGACAATCTCATACAGACAGTGTCACACCCATTCATATACCATAGACACACTGTTACACCCATTCGCAAATACATACAGAGACTGTCATATCCATTCACAATCTTATACAGACTCTGTGACACCTATTCACAAACCTCCAGAGATACTGTCACACCTATTCACACACCTATACTGTTACTGCTAAGCCCATTGACAAACCTATAGAGATTATCACACCCATTTACACACCATAAAGACACTGTTACATCCATTCACAGACCCACTTATGCACCAAAAATTATAACCATTTAGACTCTGCTATACCCACTGTGAGATCCATTCAGAACCCTTTACTAGATACATTAAACGTGCTGTTTTGCATTGAATGTGTGCTTTTGGGTTGCATATCTGCGAGGAATCCACAGAGTCAATACATTAAAAAAGGGGTTATAGTTAAAAATGGAAAAAATTAGTTACAAAGGGTGGCTCTTAGAAGAGCCATTGTGTTCATTGTGTGTATTTGATAACTACATATAGGAGCGGATGCAGAGTTTCAAGTTGCTCAGAAACACTCTGTTGCCTTCATGTGAGAAGTGAAATCCATCTCTCCTGTATATTCTATGCATGTTAAAGGCCAGGATTCTATTGTATGGTCTCTGAGGAATACTGAAACAGTTTTATTAACATTTTTCCTGACTTTCTTTATCTGTGGACAAAATTCAGAAGATCAGTTCCATTTCTGCCTCTGGCATAGGAAAAGTTGCATCAATTGGTCAAAGGTATTATTCATTAGGATTTCCAGTCCTACCCCACTGAATGTGCCCAGGTCATTGCCACCACAGTGCACAATCATGAGGTCTATATGTTGGTTCTCCGCACAAAAAAAATAAAGGTTACAGGAATGTTATAGCTAGGAAATAGATTTTTTTTAACTTAGAAATTCACTGAAAAACCAAAGCTTACAGGAACGTTATATTTAGGCTGACATTTCACTCATACAAAGCCAGAGAAATTCAGCAGTTATAGTTAGCTTAGCTAACTATAACTTATGGTAGTATGACAGTAAAACGCATTCCATTGCATTGAATGCCTTTACCACACGTGCGTTACAACATGAATGCCTTTACCACGCATAACCTTTACCACGCATTTTTAAACAACCAATATGCCTTTACCTCGTATGCTTTTACAATGAATTTCAGTGTAAAAGCATGACCGTTAAAGGAATATGCGTGAGAAAGGATTTCCTTGAGCCTGTTTTAAAAATACCTGTCCCCTGCCCTGAACCCTAAAACAGGACCCCTGCATAATCCCCTTACCACTTTTTAAAAATACCCTAAAGCCCTAAAACCATAATACTCCTGCCCCCTGAAGCCTTAAAACTGTCCCCCCTCCACTCACAGCCCAATCCCCCTTACCTCACTCACAACGACAACGAGACATCTCTTCAGGCGCGGTGCAGTTTGTAAAAAGGAAGCAGAAGGGTCACTCCTTTTCCTCTAACAACGCCGATGGCCTTAACCCTGCCAGAAGCTTTACCACGCATATGGCTTTACCACACACCAACACCTTTACTACGCATATGCCCTTACCACCAGTACCACACATATGCCCTTACCATTCATACCTTTATAACGTTAATTCACTGTAAACGCATATGCATTGTGAAAAAGTATATATGGTAAAGGTGCATGTATTGTAACGCATGCATGGTAAAGGCATGCGTGGTACCAGCCGCATTGTAATGGCTGTTTCCCATAACTTATGTCCCTGTAATGCATTGCTTATGACCTCACATATTACATCATTACTGATGATATCTCAAATGACTTTGCTGATTACATCCTCTGCAGAACTTCTCACACACCCACTTACATCCCAATGCAAGATCTCATACGCCTACTCTCATACAAACACTGACTTGCTCTTCACAGACCCATACACAATGCTCACACACCAACTCACTGATCCAAAGAACCACTTACACATCAACTCACCCATACAGCCACTAAGGCACCCAGTAACTCACATATACAGACACTCGTGCACCTACTCACTGACCCATACAGCCACTCACATATCCAGTCATGCAGACATACAAACACTTACACATCCTCTTATGCACCTTACAGCCACTTATACACTGAATCAGTCAACCATACCGCTACTCACACACCTACTCACTCACCCATGCAGTCACTCTCACAGCCACTCACCCATACAGTTACTCATACACCAATTCACTTATACATATACTAACACATGTACTCACTGACCTATACAGTGACTGAAACAAGCACATACTTTCACATACAGGTTCTCTCACACTCGCTCACCCATGAAGCCACTCACACATCCATTTAGTCACCCATACAATCACTTACACAACCACTCACCCATACACCCACTTGCACACCCGTTCATGCAGTTATACACAAACTACTTTACCTACTTATTCACCCATACAAACACTTATATAAATGTTCATCCATACAGGCACTCATGCACCATCTCATTCTCCATATCCAGCCACTGACACACTCACACATACAGCCACTCATTTGCCCTCTCATTCACTCTTGCAGCCACTTACACACCCACTCACTTACCCATAAAGATACTCACACAACCACTCTTTACTAATACTCCCAAAGACTCACCCACTCTCTCATCCATACAAAAATGTACACACCCCTCACTCATGTATATAGTCTGTCATATACCCACTTATTCTTATATACACCACTTACACACCCACTTAGTCGCCCAAACAGACACTTCCACAGCCACCTACCTTAGTATATATGTTTGACACCCAGTTTCTTTTAGAAAATAGTTGCAATCACTGAGTGATGTCATTTGAGATGCCATCAGAGAGGTCATGAGTGATGTCACTGACCATGTCAAGAGTGATATAATATGTGAGGTCATAAGCAGTGCATTGCAGGGGCATACGTTATAGTTAGCTCAGGTAACTATGACTGCTGAATTTTTCTAGATTTGTACAAGTGAAACCTGAGCCTACTATAACGTCCCTGTAACCTTTGGTTTTTTCAGTGAATATATATATGTGTATGGAATATGTGAGGGCAAAAACAGTGCTTGGCAGGATTGATGTTCTAGTTAGACGAGTAAAATATCACTGTTTAAATAAGAGGTAATCAATGATGTCATTTAACATGTCATGAGTGATATAATATGTGAAGTCAGAAGCGGTGCATGGCACAAGTCATGGTTAGCTCAGTAAACTACAACTGGACAATTTCAATGCTTTTTTGTTTTGTTTTAAAACAATAGTTTTTATATTATTAGAAGGCCTAACTATAACATCACTTTCACCTTTGTTTTTTTCTTTCAGTGAATTTCTAGGGTTTTTTAAACATATAGTTAGATAGTATTTCTGTGCCTAATTATAACGTCACATTAACCTTTGTTTTTTTAGTGAACTACTGAAGTTTTTTTAACGCAAAGTAAAATGTTATTATCATTCCTAACTATAACTCCACTTTAACTTCTGTTTTTTTCCCAATTAATTTTGTGTTTTTTTTAAAAATGATAGTCACATACCTTCTTCACTGAACATACCTTTTGATTGTGCATGGTAGAGTGTTGAATGCATGCCCTGGCCTGTGGCCAGGCGGTGCACCCAAGTGTGTGGATGGCTGCAGGGCCTGCGACCAACCCGTGGGTGACTAATGCTCCGCCCAGCATGGCCTTCAGATGTATGCAGCATGGGGTTGGCTGTGAGCACACCATTTCCCGGGGGCAGCCAACTCCTTAGCTGTGCAAGGCAGGCAGTTGGCCGCTCCACTGCTGGCCAACCCTCATGGTCATAAAATCCCCGCTCCTGGAAACCCACCCCACATGTGTTCTTTCTCGAGGCTGTGATACTCACACAGGAAGGCTGTGCTGGGTCCTGTGGAGTCTTGTGGTGCCACAAGGGGTCCTCGCTGGGAACCTGTGGCATGATTTGTTTTTTATTTGGCCTCAGAGGGGCCCCTCAGAGACCCCCAATTAGGGCCACGGGGCAGAGTACCCCTACCCTGCCTCTTTGAGCCTTGTTTTTTCATTTTCAGAACATGGGGACCAAGTCCTTGTTTTATCAAATGGCAGCAGCAACGTCTCTGTTTGTGTTTCTGCCAGCCAATCAGATTCCTCAGTACTGTGAAACCTGTTGGCCTCACAGTACTGAAGCAGCCAATGGGAAAACGAGGCCCTCTCAGTCAATCAAAATGCACTATTTTTAGAACTGCTGTGCTGCTGGAGTACCACGGGACTCCCGCTGGACCAACCATGCAGATATCAGTCATTTATTAACCTTAATTTGTCAAAAATTACAGATTCATACCAAATCAGAAAAAACACATTTTCTCAGTAAAGATCTAGCTTCCTGCCAGATTTGGTGTAGATTTGATTCAATTCTGTTCAGCCATTTTTTATCTAAAACACTTCTTGAAATTTCTATGGGAAAATGCATGGTGAAAATGATTTTTGGGGCCCCCACCCAATTTTTCACGGCCATCGCTTGACTGATTACCCCACATTTACCAGGAAGGAGTTGATTAGAATCAACTTGTTTTTGGAAAGTTTTGAAGATTTGTCAAAGGGTGGCACATTTTATCAGCAAAACAAACCCTTCTTCCTATGAAAACTCTGACCTATGATAACTACACTTTGGTGATGGCCATATTCAGACAGACGCGTGCACCATTGTCCAGTATAGGGAAGGGCCATGACTCAGAGGCGAAGCTAGATAGACGCCCCAGGCCCCATCACCTGCTGATCCTGCACCCCACTTTGTTCTGCATTCGGTACCTTGTGTATAGGTGCTCCAGCTACCATTAACCTACCCTGCTCCTTGGGACAGGACTGTGAGCTGGGCCTCTGAGCTAGGTCTGTGCTTCATCTGTGAGCTATTTCATTGCGACATCTGTGAGCTAGGCCTGTGCTTTGTGAGCTATGTCTGTGCTGTGTGAGCTAGGTGTGTGCTTTGTGAGCTAGGCCTGTGCTTTGTGAGCTAGGTGTGTGCTTTGTGAGCTAGGCCTGTGCTTTGTGAGCTAGGTTTGTGCTTTGTGAGCTAGGACTGTGCTTTGTGAGCTGTGTGTGTTCTTTGTGAGCCAGGTGTGTGCTTTGTGAGCTACGTCTGTGCTTTGTGAGCTAGGTGTGTGCTTTGTGAGCTAGGACTGTGCTTTGTGAGCTAGGTGTGTGCTTTGTGAGCTAGGTGTGTGCTTTGTGAGCTAGGACTGTGCTTTGTGAGCTAGGTGTGTGCTTTGTGAGCTAGGCCTGTGCTTTGTGAGCTAGGTGTGTGCTTTGTGATCTAGGCCTGTGCTTTGTGAGCTAGGCGTGTGCTTTGTGGGCTAGGTGTGTTCTTGGTGAGCTGTGAGCTAGGCCTGTGCTTTGTGAGCTAGGTGTGTGCTTTGTGAGCTAGGACTGTGCTTTGTGAGCTAGGTGTGTGCTTTGTGAGCTAGGCCTGTGCTTTGTGAGCTAGGTGTGTGCTTTGTGATCTAGGCCTGTGCTTTGTGAGCTAGGCGTGTGCTTTGTGAGCTAGGTGTGTTCTTGGTGAGCTAGGCCTGTGCTTTGTGAGCTAGGTGTGTGCTTTGTGAGCTAGGCATGTGCTTTGTGAGCTAGGCATGTGCTTTGTGAGCTAGGTGCGTGCTTTGTGAGCTAGGTGTGTGCTTTGTGAGCTAGGTGTGTGCTTTGTGAGCTAGGTGTGTGCTTTGTGAGCTAGGTGTGTGCTTTGTGAGCTAGGCCTGTGGTTTGTGAGCTAGGCCATTGCTTTGTGATCTAGGTCTATGCTTCGTGAGCTAGGTCTGCAGTTTGTGAGCTAGGCCTGCGCTTTGTGATCTAGGTCTGTGCTTTGTGAGCTAGGTGTGTGAGTTAGATGTGTGCTTTGTGAGCTAGGCCTGTGCTTTGTGAGCTAGGTGTGTGCTTTGTGAGCTAGGTGTGTGCTTTGTGAGCTAGGTGTGTGCTTTGTGAGCTAGGTGTGTGCTTTGTGAGCTAGGTCTGCGCTTTGTGAGCTAGGTCTGCGCTTTGTGAGCTAGGTCTGCGCTTCGTGAGCTCGGCCTGTGCTTTGTGAGCTAGATGTGTGAGCTAGATGTGTGCTTTGTGAGCTAGGCCTGTGCTTTATGATCTAGGTCTGTGCTTTGTGAGCTAGGTGTGTGAGCTAGATGTGTGCTTTGTGATCTAGGCCTGTGCTTTGTGAGCTAGGTGTGTGCTTTATGAGCTAGGCCTGTGCTTTGTGAGCTAGGTCTGCGCTTTGTGAGCTAGGTCTGTGCTTTGTGATGTAGGTCTGCGCTTTGTGAGCTAGGTCTGTGCTTTGTGAGCTCGGCCTGTGCTTTGTGAGCTAGATGTGTGAGCTAGATGTATGCTTTGTGAGCTAGGCCTGTGCTTTGTGATCTAGGTCTGTGCTTTGTGAGCTAGGTGTGTGAGCTAGATGTGTGCTTTGTGATCTAGGTCTGTGCTTTGTGAGCTAGGTGTGTGCTTTATGAGCTAGTCCTGTGCTTTGTGAGCTAGGTCTGCGCTTTGTGAGCTAGGCCTGTGCTTTGTGAGCTAGGTCTGCGCTTTGTGAGCTAGGTCTGTGCTTTGTGATGTAGGTCTGCGCTTTGTGAGCTAGGTCTGTGCTTTGTGAGCTTGGCCTGTGCTTTGTGAGCTAGATGTGGGAGCTAGATGTGTGCTTTGTGAGCTAGGCCTGTGCTTTGTGATCTAGGTCTGTGCTTTGTGAGCTAGGTGTGTGAGCTAGATGTGTGCTTTGTGATCTAGGTCTGTGCTTTGTGAGCTAGGTGTGAATTTGCAAAAACAACAGGTGATGGACCGAATGTGGATCAATGTCACACACTCAACCCAGTCCAAAGATCTGGGCCCAAATCCATCGTTTTTTTGCACTCCACACCACCCCGGGTTAGACAATGGCGATATGCAAATCAGCTCTGACCCTGTGCCCCATGGGAACAGTCCAGTCTGAACTACAAAAGCCATGTCCTTCCCAGAACGGAATCAAGCATCCGAGGACCGGACCGGTTTCGAGGTAACACCTCTCATCAGCCCGGCTAGCTTGACTCCAGTGGTGTGGAGTGCCTGGGACCCACGTCTGGGCATCCCAGGGCACTTAGGGCGGAATTTGCAAAAACAACAGGTGATGGACCGAATGTGGATCAATGTCACACACTCAACCCAGTCCAAAGATCTGGGTCCAAATCCATTGTTTTTTTGCACTCCACACCACCCCGGGTTAGACAATGGCGATATGCAAATCAGCTCTGACCCTGTGCCCCATGGGAACAGTCCAGTCTGAACTTCAAAAGCCATGTCCTTCCCAGAACGGAATCAAGCATCCGAGGACCGGACCGGTTTCGAGGTAATACCTCTCATCGGCCCGGCTAGCTTGATTCCAGTGGTGTGGAGTGCCTGGGACCCACGTCTGGGCATCCCCAGCGCACTTAGGGCGGAATTTGCAAAAACAACAGGTGATGGACCGAATGTGGATCAATGTCACACACTCAACCCAGTCCAAAGATCTGGGCCCAAATCCATCGTTTTTTTGCACTCCACACCACCCCGGGTTAGACAATGGCGATATGCAAATCAGCTCTGACCCTGTGCCCCATGGGAACAGTCCAGTCTGAACTACAAAAGCCATGTCCTTCCCAGAACGGAATCAAACATCCGAGGACCGGACCGGTTTCGAGGTAACACCTCTCATCAGCCCGGCTAGCTTGACTCCAGTGGTGTGGAGTGCCTGGGACCCACATCTGGGCATCCCCAGCGCACTTAGGGCGGAATTTGCAAAAACAACAGGTGATGGACCGAATGTGGATCATTGTCACACACTCAACCCAGTCCAAAGATCTGGGCCCAAATCCATCGTTTTTTTGCACTCCACACCACCCCGGGTTAGACAATGGCGATATGCAAATCAGCTCTGACCCTGTGCCCCATGGGAACAGTCCAGTCTGAACTACAAAAGCCATGTCCTTCCCAGAACGGAATCAAGCATCCGAGGACCGGACCGGTTTCGAGGTAACACCTCTCATCAGCCCGGCTAGCTTGACTCCAGTGGTGTGGAGTGCCTGGGACCCACGTCTGGGCATCCCCAGCGCACTTAGGGCGGAATTTGCAAAAACAACAGGTGATGGACCGAATGTGGATCAATGTCACACACTCAACCCAGTCCAAAGATCTGGGCCCAAATCCATTGTTTTTTTGCACTCCACACCACCCCGGGTTAGACAATGGCGATATGCAATTCAGCTCTGACCCTGTGCCCATTGGGAACAGTCCAGTCTGAACTACAAAAGCCATGTCCTTCCCAGAACGGTATCAAGCATCCGAGGACCGGACCGGTTTCGAGGTAACACCTCTCATCAGCCCGGCTAGCTTGACTCCAGTGGTGTGGAGTGCCTGGGACCCACGTCTGGGCATCCCCAGCGCACTTAGGGCGGAATTTGCAAAAACAACAGGTGATGGACCGAATGTGGATCAATGTCACACACTCAACCCAGTCCAAAGATCTGGGCCCAAATCCATAGTTTTTTTGCACTCCACACCACCCCGGGTTAGACAATGGCGATATGCAAATCAGCTCTGACCCTGTGCCCCATGGGAACAGTCCAGTCCGAACTACAAAAGCCATGTCCTTCCCAGAACGGAATCAAGCATCCGAGGACCGGACCGGTTTCGAGGTAACACCTTTCATCAGCCCGGCTAGCTTGACTCCAGTGGTGTGGAGTGCCTGGGACCCACGTCTGGGCATCCCCCAGCGCACTTGTTGTTTTGCAATTGCCGCCCTAAGTGCGCTGGGGATGCCCAGACGTGGGTCCCAGGCACTCCACACCACTTGGAGTCAAGCTAGCCGGGCTGATGAGAGGTGTTACCTCGAAACCGGTCCGGTCCTCAGATGCTTGATTCCGTTCTGGGAAGGACATGGCTTTTGTAGTTCGGACTGGACTGTTCCCATGGGGCAACAGGATCAGAGCTGATTTGCATATCGCCATTGTCTAACCCAGGGTGGTGTGGAGTGCAAAAAAACGATGGATTTGGGCCCAGATCTTTTGACTGGGGGAGTGTGTGACATTGATCCACATTCAGTCCATCACTTGTTGTTTTTGTGAGCTAGGTGTGTCCTTTATGAGCTAGGCCTGTGCCTTGTGAGCTAGGTCTGCGCTTTGTGAGCTAGGCCTGTGCTTTGTGAGCTAGGTCTGCGCTTTGTGAGCTAGGTCTGTGCTTTGTGATGTAGGTCTGCGCTTTGTGAGCTAGGCCGGTGCTTTGTGCGCTAGGCCTGTGCTTTGTGAGCTAGGCCTGTGCTTTGTGAGCTAGGCCTGTGCTTTGTGAGCTAGGTCTGTGCTTTGTGAGCTAGGTGTGTGCTTTGTGAGCTAGGCCTGTGCTTTGTGAGCTGGGTCTGCGCTTTGTGAGCTGGGTCTGTGCTTTGTGAGCTTGGTGTGGGCTTTCTGAGCTAGGTGTGGGCTTTGTGAGCTTGGTGTGTATTTGTGAGCTGGGTGTGTGTTTTGTAAGCTAGGTGTGTGCTTTGTGAGCTAGGTGTTTGCTTTGTGAGCTAGGTGTGTGCTTTGTGAGCTAGGCTTGTGCTTTGTGAGCTAGGTGTGTGCTTTGTGAGCTAGGTCTGTGCTTTGTGAGCTAGGCCTGTGCTTTGTGAGCTAGGTCTGTGCTTTGTGAGCTAGGCCTGTGCTTTGTGAGCTAGGCCTGTGCTTTGTGAGCTAGGTATGTGCTTTGTGTGTGAGCTAGGTCTGTGCTTTGTGATCTAGGCCTGTGCTTTGTGAGCTAGGTGTGTGAGCTAGATGTGTGCTTTGTGAGCTAGGCCAGTGCTTTGTGAGCTAGGTCTGTGCTTTGTGAGCTATGTCTGCGCTTTGTGAGCTATGTCTGCGCTTTGTGAGCTATGTCTGCGCTTTGTGAGCTATGTCTGCGCTTTGTGAGCTAGGTGTGGGCTTTGTGAGCTAGGTGTGGGCTTTGTGAGCTAGGTCTGTGCTTTGTGATCTAGGCCTATGCTTTGTGAGCTAGGTGTGTGAGCTAGATGTGTGCTTTGTGAGCTAGGCCTGTGCTTTGTGAGCTAGGTGTGTGAGCTAGATGTGTGCTTTGTGAGCTAGGCCTGTGCTTTGTGAGCTGGGTGTGTGCTTTGTGATCTAGGCCTGTGCTTTGTGAGCTAGGTGTGTGAGCTAGATGTGTTCTTTGTGAGCTAGGCCTGTGCTTTGGGATCTAGGCCTGTGCTTTGTGAGCTAGGTCTGTGCTTTGTGAGCTAGGTCTGTGCTTTGTGAGCTAGGTGTGTGAGCTAGATGTGTGCTTTGTGAGCTAGGCCTGTGCTTTGTGATCTAGGCCTGTGCTTTGTGAGCTAGGCCTGTGCTTTGTTATGTTATGTTATGTTATGCGATTTTATTAGGCGCACAGATGCTCCAGCAAAGGAGCGTCCTGGCGCCCGACAAGGTAGCAGCACAACATAACGAAAACAACAAACAGAGAAATGTAAAACTAAGGGAATAAAAAGGTTTTCACCGCACGGCGAAAGGAAAGCAGATCCCTAAGGGCGCGAATCGCCGGGGGAAGGGAGTTCCAAAACACCGCCGCACGGACATGGAAAGAGCGTCCGCCAGCTCTGCTCCGCTTAAAACGGGGAACAACAGCCAGTTCTAGGTCACCAGATCTTAAAGCTCGCGCTGGGATGTAATGCACCAGGAGTTTGGAAAGAATCATGGCTGGAGACCCCTTGAGTATTTTATAGGCAACACAGAGGACCTTAAACTGAATCCGCTGGGCCACCGGGAGCCAGTGCAACGAGCGCAGGGTACTGGAAGTGGGGCACGATCTAGGTAATCCTACCACCGATCTCGCTGCGGCATTCTGGATCCGCTGCAGGCGTCCAATTTCTGCCTGGTTCAGGCCTGCTAATAGGGAGCTCGCTTAATCCAGCCTAGAGATGACAGTGGCTTGGATCACGAGCTGCCTAGTGGCAGCATCAAAAAACTTAAGCACAGGACGGAGCCCCCGCAAGATGCCGAAGCAACAGGCCGCCGTACGTTTGGTATGACATACAAACGTAAGGGAAGGGTCCAACCAGACCCTGAGGTTTTTAAGCTCAGGGACTGGGGTGGGTGTAAGACCCAAATCCCCTGGCCACCATCTCTCTTCCCAAAGTTCCGGTTGTCTGCCAAAAATCATTACCTCGGTCTTACTGGCGTTCAGCTGGAGACAGTTGGACGTCATCCAGCCGGCGACCGCCCGCAGTCCTTGTTGGAATCTGGGTGCATCCACATCGGCATCCCCGCTGATCGTGACCGCTAGCTGGGTATCATCGGCGTATGACACCATTGTCATACCCCATTGCCGGACAACCTCAGCCAGCGGCCTTACGTATAGGTTAAACAACGTAGGACTCAGCGAGGAGCCTTGGGGGACCCCCAGACCCAACGGATGGTATTTGGACTGAAACGGTGGGACGGTCACGCTAAAGGCCCGATTGGCTAAAAAAGACCGGAACCATTGGAGAGCGATGCCGGTGACACCAGCCTCCTCTAAACGACGCAGAAGGATGGGGTGCGATACGGTGTCAAAGGCGTCGCTCAGATCTAATAACACCAGCGCCGCCGTTTGACCCGCATCGAGCACGGAGCGCAAATGCTCCACCATATACAGTAGAGCCGTCTCCGTGCTATGACCGCCCCGAAACCCATTCTGCGTCATATCAAGGATATCAGCTTGGTGTAGATGTTCCGAGAGGACCGCGTTGACATGCGCCTCAGTCACCTTGGCAGGCCACGGCAGGAGTGAAATTGGCCGATAGCTTTCGGGCTTGCTGCCATCCGAGTTAGATTTCTTGAGAATAGGCCGAACCATGGCCTGTTTCCACTTGTGTGGAACTACGCCGGATGTAAGCGACGTATTGATCAAAGAGCATAGCGGTGAGATGTCATGCACAGCCAAGTCTTTAAACACAGCCGGACAAAGCGGATCCGCTGGGGACCCCGACTTCACTTGGTGAGCCAGTTTACCAAGGCTTTCAGATGTTAAGTTCGGACATGAGTGCAGCTCCTCAGATATCAAAGATTTAATAGGGACGTCTGCAGATGGGATAGCCGACGGAAAAGCCCGATAGATCGCATTGACCTTTTCCAAGAAGAAATCCGCCAATATTTCACAGTGCTCAACAGAGCTCTGGTAGGTTGCAGTCACCTTTTTGGCGGTAAGATCTTTCAACACCTTGAAAATGGCCTTGGAGGGGTTAGAGCTAGTCCGAAATTGTAAGGCATAGAAGGCAGCGCGGGTTCTGCACACTGCCCGAAGATAGAGTTTCACAGTGGCCAGATACAAAACCTTTTTCTCGTTGTTATAGGTTTTGCGAAACGCCCGCTCAGCACGCCTACAAGTGGTCTTGAGCGCCCGTAGCGAATTATCGTACCATGGGGTGGCATTCCTGGCCCCCGATTTACACCAAACTATAGGGATGCGGGAATCTAATGCCCTGGTCACCCAGTTACAAAAGCCGTCGTAGCCCTGATCTGCCGACCCAGTTATATCCAGTGGGTCGGACGACAGGAGATGGAAAAACTCGTCCAGCTTCAGTTTATTCCAGCGCCGTCTGGGAATTGGGCACACCAGTGGTTTGGGCTGCATAGCAGGTATGGGGCACCGAATCTGTATCAAATAATGATCAGTCCATGCCAACGGTGTAAGGCTAGAAATGCTGGCTTCCTTAAAGTTGGTAAACAACGGGTCGAGGGTGTGACCCCCTATATGGGTAGGCTGTGACACAAGCTGAACCAGCTGGAGCGCTTCAAGATCTGCTATAAAACTAGACACCGTAGGGCTAGATAGATTGTCAAAGTGCAGATTCAAATCCCCAATAATGGAGAAGTTGGAACACCCTACAGCCAGCTTACTGATGGCATCTGGTAATGCT
The DNA here is from genome assembly GCF_964263255.1 of Lissotriton vulgaris. Lineage (NCBI taxonomy): Eukaryota > Metazoa > Chordata > Amphibia > Caudata > Salamandridae > Lissotriton > Lissotriton vulgaris. The sequence goes on from NC_141690.1 coordinate 280,040,690, forward strand.
GCTCTAAAGGCCACTTCACTCCCTGGGGGCCGATAGATCAATAGCCCCGACAGAGTATAGTTAGGCGTGATAGCCACCTTAAACATTGCACTTTCACAGCCTGAGATACTTTGTCCCTGCCACGTACACGGGTAGCAGGACTTGACCGCAAGGGCAATCCCTCCACCTCTAGAGCCTCGGTTAAGAGTAAATACCGAGTATTCAGGCGGGAAGGCCAGGTTGACAACGGCCGTATCAACATCCTGCAGCCAGGTCTCTGTCAAACAAAATAGGTCTGGTGGATCGTTACCTAGCAGGTCGGCGATATCCAAATGGTGTTTTACAAGCGACCTGACATTTAGGTTCCAAATACTAATAAAAGGAAGTGGACTAACAGCTGCAGTGACGCGTTCCTTGCAACTCCTTCCAAGGGGAGCGGGAAGGGTAAATCGCCCACAGCCACAGGAGAGGGGGCCACACAAGGGGTCCACCCACGCTGTCCCACAGGTCCCAAGTGACTGGTCAATGGCAACGAGTCTGTCCCTAGTATAGCACAGCATTCTTGGCCAGGGAGTCAGCCAGAGAAAAAGACAGAGTCCAGCCACGTCCTGCACGTCCTGTCGCGGACGGGCGCAGACGGGCAGGACTCTGGCACGACTCCGGCCACGCGAGGGCGCGCCCGCTACGCGATCCCGCTCCGCTCAGGGAGTAGCATTAAATAGGCGTCTCCTGCTGGCTCATGCGCAGTCAAGCGCTGGCGGAAGGAAGCTACTCTGCCCCACTGTAAAATGGCTACCCACCCCAGGTACCGAGCCCGCCAAGCGGCGGTGAATGACACAGTTTACCATGCAGGTAAGAGGGGAATTTTAAAACCCAGCAGCCTAAATGCCACAAACAAAGAAAACAAATACAATTCAGAAAGTTTAAAAAGCAAGCGCGCCAAACGCTCCTGCAGCTATGCGCTCCGCTACCTTTGTGAGCTAGGTGTGTGCTTTGTGAGCTAGGCCTGTGCTTTGTGAGCTAGGCCTGTGCTTTGTGAGCTAGGTCTGTGCTTTGTGAGCTAGGTCTGTGCTTTGTGAGCTAGGCCTGTGCTTTGTGAGCTAGGTCTGCGCTTTGTGAGCTAGGTTTGTGCTTTGTGAGCTAGGTGTGGGCTTTGTGAGCTAGATGTGGGCTTTGTGAGCTAGGTGTGTGCTTTGTGAGCTAGGTGTGTGCTTTGTGAGCTAGGTGTGTGCTTTGTGAGCTAGGCGTGTGCTTTGTGAGCTAGTTGTGTGCTTTGTGAGCTAGGCCGGTGCTCTGTGCGCTAGGCCTGTGCTTTGTGAGCTAGGCCTGTGCTTTGTGAGCTAGGTGTGCGCTTTGTGAGCTAGGTCTGCGCTTTGTGAGCTAGGACTGTGCTTTGTGAGCTAGGTGTGTGCTTTGTGAGCTAGGTGTGTGCTTTGTGAGCTAGGTGTGTGCTTTGTGAGCTAGGCCTGCGCTTTGTGAGCTAGGTGTGTCCTTTGTGAGCTAGGTGTGTGCTTTGTGAGCTAGGTGTGTGCTTTGTGAGCTAGGTGTGTGCTTTGTGAGCTAGGACTGTGCTTTGTGAGCTAGGTCTGTGCTTTGTGAGCTAGTCCTGCGCTTTGTGAGCTAGGTGTGTCCTTTGTGAGCTAGGTGTGTGCTTTGTGAGCTAGGTGTGTGCTTTGTGAGCTAGGTATGTGCTTTGTGAGTTAGGCCTGCGCTTTGTGAGCTAGGTGTGTGCTTTGTGAGCTAGGTGTGTGCTTTGTGAGCTGGGTGTGTGCTTTGTGAGCTAGGTGTGTGCTTTGTGAGCTAGGTGTGTGCTTTGTGAGCTAGATCTGTGCTTTGTGAGCTAGGCCTGTGCTTTGTGAGCTAGGACTGTGCTTTGTGAGGTAGGCATGTGCTTTGTGATCTAGGCCTATGCTTTGTGAGCTAGGTCTGTGCTTTGTGAGCTAGGTGTGTGCTTTGTGAGCTAGGTGTGTGAGCTAGATGTGTGCTTTGTGAGCTAGGCCTGTGCTTTGTGATCTAGGCCTGTGCTTTGTGAGCTAGGCCTGTGCTTTGTGAACTAGGTGTGTGCTTTGTGAGCTAAGCCTGTGCTTTGTGAGCTAGGCCTGTGCTTTGTGAGCTAGGTCTGTGCTTTGTGAGCTAGGTCTGTGCTTTGTGAGCTAGGCCTGTGCTTTGTGAGCTAGATCTGCGCTTTGTGAGCTAGGTGTGTGCTTTGTGAGCTAGGTTTGTGAGCTAGATGTGTGCTTTGTGAGCTAGGCCTGTGCTTTGTGAGCTAGGCCTGTGCTTTGTGAGCTAGGTCTGTGCTTTGTGAGCTAGGCCTGTGCTTTGTGAGCTAGGTGTGGGCTTTGTGAGCTAGGTGTGGGCTTTGTGAGCTAGGTGTGTGCTTTGTGAGCTAGGTGTGTGCTTTGTGAGCTAGGTGTGTGCTTTGTGAGCTAGGTGTGTGCTTTGTGAGCTAGGCCTGCGCTTTGTGAGCTAGGTGTGTCCTTTGTGAGCTAGGTGTGTGCTTTGTGAGCTAGGTGTGTGCTTTGTGAGCTAGGACTGTGCTTTGTGAGCTTGGTCTGTGCTTTGTGAGCTAGGCCTGCGCTTTGTGAGCTAGGTGTGTCCTTTGTGAGCTAGGTGTGTGCTTTGTGAGCTAGGCCTGTGCTTTGTGAGCTAGGTGTGTGCTTTGTGAGCTAGGTATGTGCTTTGTGAGTTAGGCCTGCGCTTTGTGAGCTAGGTGTGTGCTTTGTGAGCTAGGTGTGTGCTTTGTGAGCTGGGTGTGTGCTTTGTGAGATAGGTGTGTGCTTTGTGAGCTAGGCCTGTGCTTTGTGAGCTAGGTGTGTGCTTTGAGTGTGAGCTTGGTATTGTCTCATCAGTGAGCTAGGTCTGTGAGGTAGGTCTGTGCTTCATTTGCAAAGCTAGGTGTGTGAGCTAGATCAGGGAGCTTGGTCTGTGCATCATCTGTGAGCTGGATCTGGCGTCATCTTTGTGCCAGGTCTGAGTGATAGGACTATGAGCTAGGCCTGTGCTTCGTTTGAGAGCTAGGTCTGTCAGCTAGGAGTATGAGCTAGAACTGTTAGTTAGGTCTGTGTGCTAGATGTATGACTTGGATCTGTGAGTTAGGTCTATGAGGTAGGACTCTGAGCTAGGTCTTTGTGAGCTAGGCCTGTGCTTTGTGAGCTAGGCCTGTGCTTCGTTTGAGAACCTGGTCTGTCAGCTAGGAGTGTGAGCTAGAACTGTTAGTTAGGTCTGTGAGCTAGATGTATGCCCTAGACATGTGAGTTAGGATAACGAGTTAGGTCTCTGACTGAGCTAGGCCTGTTAGCTAGATGTGTGGGAGCCAGATCTGTGAGTTAGGTCTCTGAGCTAGGCCTGTTAGCTAGATGTGGGCGCTAGATCTGATAGTTAGGTCTATGGGGTGGGTCTGTGAGGTGGGTCTGTGAGGTGGGTCTGTGAGCTGGATGTATGAGCTAGGTCTGTGAGGTGGGTCTGTGAGGTGGGTCTGCGAGGTGGGTCTGTGGCTTCAGTCGGTGACTGCTGCCTGGAAGCTGGGTCTGAGCAGGGATCCAGTCCAGCTGCCCATGACAGTGCACATGGACATTGTTGTCTTCAATCGCACCCCTCCAGCCCCCCGCCCCCAATCCCCCCGTCCAGTGAGTGTGGGGGGGCTCTCGTGTGGAGCGTCTTTCAGAGGGAGTAAACCCGTTCCTGATTTGTCCGTTTGCAGTTTTTGTTTTCGGGTTAAGTGCATTTTGTGCAACAATTCGAGTGTGTTGTTCCATGCCTCCCCCAATGCCCATTCTGGCTACATTGTGTCCCCGAGGTCTGCGGAGGGCGCTCTCTGTGCCACACAAAGTTGCAGGCTGGACTGTGGTGTCACAATTCTGCACAATGTACATGTTTTCCCCGAGAATGTAGCAGGCTGGGCACAGGGTGCCCCCGACAGCTGCAGTGAGGGTGGGGGCATCTGTTGACCCTCAGCTGGGCTGTGACTGGCTGGATCTCTGCGGGGTGACTTCACCCCCCCCCCACCCCTCCCTGCCCTAACACTTACCAGTGCCATCTGCCAGAAGGTGAGAGGGTGCCAGGCGCTGACACCTCCGAGTGCCCCCACGACAGACGATGAGAGAGTGCCAGGCTCCGATCACTCCCTTGGCATCTACGAGTGCCCCCTCCGCGCCCTGCCAGAAGGTAAGAGAGTGCCAGGCTCGGACCTCGCCCCTCACACTCCAAGGGCACCCCCTCCAGCAGGTGAGAGAGTGCCAACCCCTGACCTCCCCCTTGGCATCTCCGAGTGCCCCCTCCACCCCTCACCCCCACCCCCAGAAGGTGAGAGAGTGCCAGGCTCGGACCTCGCCCCTCACACTCCAAGTGCACCCCCTCCAGCAGGTGAGAGAGTGCCAACCCCTGACCTCCCCCTTGGCATCTCCGAGTGCCCCCTCCCAGAGGGTAAGTGAGTGACAGGTTCTGCCTCCCGCTCACATCTCCGACTGCCCCCACCCCCTCAGGAGGTGAGAGAGTGCCAGGCTCGGACCTCTCACATCTCAGAGTGCCCCCCGCCAGGAGGTGGAGTGCCAGGCTCGGACCTCGCTCCTCACACTCCGAGTGCCTCCTCCACCCCTCACCCAGCCCCAGAAGGTGAGAGAGTGCCAGGCTCTCCCATCTCCGGGTGCCCCCTCCAGCAGGTGAGAAGTGCCAACCCCTAACCCCGCCCCTCACACTCCGAGTGCCCCCTCCGCCCCCTGCCAGAAGGTAAGAGAGTGCCAACCCCTGACCCTGCCCCTCACACTCCGAGTGCCCCTCCAGCAGGTGAGAGTGCCAACCCCATACCTCTCCCATAAGTTCTCCGAGTGCCACATCCGACCCCAGCCAAAACCCAAAAGGTGAGAGAGTGCCAGGCCCTGCCATCTCCGAGTGCCCCCGCCATGGTGAGAGGGGGGTTCTCCTGCCTCGTCAGTAGGTGTCTCCTCGTGACCCCCGGGTGTCAGGATTGTACAAACATGTCTGGTATTTTACATCACAGCTGCAAATAATTCAGAAAAATTAGAAAAACAAGAATGCATTCCACAGTGAAAAAAACGGAGAAAATGCGAATATTAAACATTGGTGACGCCCCTCGGAGCTGCCTGGACGGATCCCGAGAGCGCGCCAAAAGCAATACTCCAGAGTGTGCCTCCGTGAGCAGGGATAGAGAGGGTGTGCCTGCGTCACTTCCGGCTCCAAAAACGCACCCGCATGTCCCAAGAGATGTAACACTGTTTGTGTTGGAACCTTGTAGCGGCTTTAACTACAGGGGGCTGTAGGCGCCTGTAACTAACCGATAGCGCCTGGATGTCCTCGCGGGTGACTAGCCGCGCTATACAAATCCAGATCGATTGCTTGATTGATAATGGCTGAGGTGGGGAGGGCTGGACTTGCAAGAATACGTTATTTTTTTGTATGACTGGAAGCAAAGGTTTGTCAAACTGATGCAAGCCCCCAGAGCGGTGTTGCGACCTGCCAACTCCCACTGTGCCAGGTGCCACCGTGTGACACACGATCTGGGCTCCCATCACACGGTCTCCCGGCGAGGAGCCGATATCACAGGGTGGCAGGGACAGGGAGCAGAAACCACTGTAAATGGTGCCCCTCCACCGTGTTTTCGGAGGCTGTGAACTGCTGACGTCGGTGTAATAACACCAGTGGGGTTCAAAAGTGCCTGGTAGGGACTTCTCGGCACCAGGCCCGCCCCGTTCAAGGCCCGCCCCGTACATGTTGCGACTGTTCTTCTAGTTGGCAGGTATGGTGTATGCCCACCCAGTGGGAGGCCAAAGTGCCACCCGTCTTGTGGGCACAAGCGTAGGGCACCTTTGTGGCTCTCTGATTGCGCCCACCACCGTTGAGGATCTGTGAAGGGGGTCCACAGGAGCTGCCCACAGCGTTGGTGGCACTCAGCAGCAGAACTCAAGTCTGCACGTGTCGGGGGTGGGGTGGTACTACCTGAGCGCTGCCCCCCCTTTAGTGGAGGGTGGGCACTGTTCATAAGGTTTTGGGCAGTGATACCTGAATATAGTGTTAGGGGTGTATTCCTTGTTACCTCTAGGCCTGAGGCAGAGGAGGGTTGGAAATAGAAATAGGCCCGGGCACCCCAAAAAACAAGCATTTGCAATGCAATAGTTCTCGCATTTATGAGAGTTTGAGCAATTAGCATTGCAAATAACAACGCCTTTTATTTATGTGTTGTTTTTAAAACAGATAAATAAACAGCAGTCATTTACAATACCAATAGCTTAAATTCGCGCGAATGCAAGACCTATTGCATTGCAGATGTGCGCTATAAAATTTTTAAACGCGTTAGGAGAGAGCGTGTCCGGCCTGAAGCAGCCAGCAGGATAACTCTATTTGGGAAAATAGTGTTCAGAGGTTGTAATTAAATCCTCTTGAGCAACAATACACGTAACAGTGGAGGTTACACAATGAGACAAGGCGGTACTAAGGAGGGACAACCAAGCCTTTTGACCAATGAACAGCCACAGTTAACTGCAGACAATGACACAAGCCAATTAAAAATGTGGACTGAGAGTGGGCGGAGCTTCAAGTCCCTGCCTCAATACAACATGTCTCGCAGAGCAGCGCATGTGCTGCCCAGGCGCGACCTAAAAAGTGTCCCACACTTGCGGATCGCAAACTTTCGTGAAGCATTACTTAGTAATAGGGGTTAATTTTCTGATAACATTGTAGTAAATAAAGTCTTTTATGGCCTTGCAGGGCCAGTGACATTGGGAAGGAAGGAAAACACCATTATTGCGCTGCGTCTCACCCACTGCTCTGCGGAAGCTCATCTTCAGGTCCATGGACCACCCTTGGCACTTACTCAACCTCCTATTACAATCAAATGGAAGCCCTCTGCTTACAGGCTGTGCCTTCCGACCAATCCCTCACTCGAGCAGCTTCTGCAGCACTGCCCCATGCACCACTCCTTAAAGCAGTTATTTAAAAGGTCGGTTTGAAGTGGTTGATGCTGCGAGCAACGAAGGACGGCCATGGCAGGGCGTTGGGGGTGGTAAGGCTCTTCTTTCAGGCAGGGTCGGACTGGGAACCCACAGTAGCCCTGGTAATCTTCGTCGAGCCCGTGTCAATGCGCTGCATAGCGAGCGAGCTTGACCTCTGTAAGGAGGCTTGGGTAAAAAATGGCAAACAAGACGCATTCTACAACACATTTTCCATTATATTTCCAAATGTTTTAGCTTTTAAATCATAGTAAATGGTGACCTTACAGTGCACCAGAGTACAGAAACCTTTATTTGAGCTCTTCAGTGATTGCCTCACTACCACCCCCCAACAGTGCCTCTCATCTCTCCATAGCCCCCCTCACATGTACTTTATTTGTTTGTAGTGCCTTTAATAGAAGTCTAGGGCGTCAGAGTACTTTACATCACACATACATACAGAGACATTGTATAGAAAATTAACCTTGGGCGGAGCAGGCTGAGTTGCTCTACGTAGAGCTCTACGGAGTTGGGCAAAAACTCAGTGGAGCTCCGCTCCGCTCCATGCCTCCCAACCCGGAAATAAATATTTTTCAAATACAATTAAAGTAAATAAAAGCACACTTACCTTTATCGTGGCATCCCTGGCTGCCCTCCTCCTCACCTGCAGAATCCCCCACATCAGACATACATCATTATAGGACTGCGCGTGTGCACGCTTGCGCAGTCTTACCATAATGTACGTCTGATCTAGGGGATTACAGCGAGGAGGGCAGCCCGGAGACGCCGCAATAAAGGTAAGTGCGCTTTTATTTATTTTAATTGTAATTGTATTTGAAAATTATTTATTGAGGGTGGTGGGAGGCGGGAGGGTCTGGGATTGAACTGCGCTCCGCTGCGGAGTCGGGAGTTATGCAGGAACTTTGTGTTCTCTGCGGAACGCAGAGTATGCAAAAATCCGTAAACTCCGCCAGCGGAGCGGAGTTCGTCGCCCAGGGTTATAGGAAATGTTACAAAGACAAAGAGAACTACAAGGTGTAGGAGTCACATGTCATCCATACTGGTAGGCTTTTTTAGGAGAGCTTGGTCTGGAGAAGCACAAACTCAGGATACAGAATGTAACACCGTGGTTGGAGTTGACTTTACTAATGCGATGTATTTAAACCCCAAAAAATCCCTTTTCACAACATTAGGGTACTGAAAGACTAGGAAAGAAACACAACTTTCTAACCTGCACCATGCAGCTTGTATGCAGCTCTTTGATGGCAGTTCATAGCTCACTGTGCTAAATTAGGATTGTAACTTGTGAACTGCATAGTAACAAAAGGTCTCTGTGACAAAAGCAGTAACCCACTGGGATACGCACATAAAATACTGTTCTGTGATCTACATAGTACACGATCTGTGTAGCAGGTATAATAACCCTCTGTGCTACGTTAGATGAGTCAAAACTGCTACTAGACAAAATATTTCTCTCCAGCAGGTACATTAATCTGCAGAGTTATCTTGACACTTTTACTGTTGCCTGAAAACTGCTGAACACACAAGGAACTCTGCAATGGGTGCTTTCAAAACTGCTGCAAAACTAGCCCCTGTAACTGAACCAGCCTCCCACCCTTTCAGCCTCTGGGAAACAGCTTGATGCTACGTTCGTCCAGACCGGTCTTGCCTTCTGGCCTCGGTGCACTGCACAGACTGCCGCAATGCTATCAGCACCCCTGGACAAAAATAGAATGTCCTCAGTGCCCCCCACCACTTCCCTCTGCGAGGTGAGTGTGAACCTTTCTGCTGAGAAGCAGCATCTCCTGAGGCAGAGCCTCCCTGTCGTGCCTTAAGGCCGGGGCAAGAGGAGGCGCAGCACACGCTCTATGCCTGCTGGGGCTGACCCTTTGTCAGTCTGTATGTGGTAAAGCCTCCCTGTCGTGCCTTAAATCATCAGGGGCAATATGAGGTACAGCACATGCTGTGCCTGCTGGGGCTGACTCCTTATCAGTCTGTATGTGGCAAAGCCTCCCTGTCGTGCCTTAAATCAGGGGCAATAGGAGGTGCAGCACACGCTCTGCCTGCTTGGGCTGACTCTTTGTCAGTCTGTATGTGGCAAAGCCTCCCTGTCGTGCCTTAAACCAGGGGCAAGAGGAGGTGCAGCACACGCTGTGCCTGCTGGGGCTGACCCTTTGTCAGTCTGTATGTGGCAATGGGTCACATACAGGCAGACCATGTGTCGGTGCTAAGATGGGGAGGGTCTGCTGCTGCTCAGAACAAAAAAAACTGTCCCACATCTGGCCTTGGGCACCAGCCGAAGGCCTGTCTTTCCAATCCCACCCTGGCCTGAGGCGAGGCAGGTGGCCAACCTTTGCCTGTGAAATCCATTTCTGTTTCCATAACTGTGGCCTTTACTCTTCTCTGATGTGTGTCATGTGTTACTATGGGGTCTATTAGGATGGCGGGCAGACTTACGTCCGCCACCACCCTAGCGGTGCTGGGACCGGCCGCCAGTGGTGTGGCAGTCCCGCACTGGCAATTAGGATGCCACCGCCACGGTGGCATCCCCATCCACAACATTGTGGCGATTGGTGCTCACAGCACCGCCCGCCACAATACTGTTGATGTACCTTGTGCATTTGCATGCACAACGAGGCAGGCACAGTGCGGTGCCTGCCATGTTGTTCATGCAAATGCAGGGGGGTACCATAGGTACCCCCCATGTGCACCCCCCCACCTCCCCAACACCCTGGGGGTCTGCAACGGGCCACCACATGCAGACTTTGCATACCTTTCCATGGAGGCAACACCGCCATGGAATGGCACATCACCCCCTGCTTCTTGATATGGATGGCGGTGTCTTGCAGAAATCGCCACCATATCAAGCCCCTTTTCCGCCCGGTCACCTGTTTAACCGGCGGAAAACCAGCAGAGTGTCTTTCTGTCCGCGGTGGTCCCAACCGCTATACTAATATGGCTGGGGGAAATGGGAGGCGGGCGGTGAATAATAGCGGGCGGATCGCCACCGCCCGTATGGTGGTGGCGATCCGTCCGCCATTATAGTAGACCCCTATGTTATGTGACTGTGACCCTGAGTGTAATATGAATGGTGGTCTATAGAAGGCTCAGTAGTGGGGTTTACCCTTCAAGTTATCTGTCTGGCTGGTGGGAATTACCACATACACAAGACTCCTTCTGCCTTAGAGAATACAACATGCATGATGCTGCACCTTTGGAGACCACAACATTCATGATACTGCTGCATTAGAGAACACAACATACATGATACTGCTACCTTAGAGGCCACAACATACATGATACTGCACCTTTGAAGACCACAACAAACATGATACTGCACCTTTAGAGACCACAACATGCATGATACTGCACCTTTGGAGACCACAACATACATGATACTGCACCTTTGGAGACCACAAAATGCATGATACTGCACCTTTGGAAACCACAACATTCATGATACTGCTGCATTAGAAATGAAATGAAATTAGATTTCTTAAGCGCATGGCTGCCCAAGAGCGTCCCAGCGCTGATACACACAGCTAGCTTCCAAGATCCTCAGAAAGCGGACTCATATTCCTCGTGGAAAAAGGAATGTCTTTAAAGATTTCCGAAACTTCTGGAGACAGGGTTCCAGACGGAGAGCAGCAGGAAGATCATTCCAGGTCTTGGCTACGTTCACAGAGAACCTCCTGCCTCCTGAGCGAGCTCTCTTTACTCTGGGAATAGTCAATAAATTGCTCCTGTCGGAGCGGAGGGGACGAGAGGACTTGTAGGGGCATAAAAGGTCCCTGAGGATTGGGGGGCCCATTCCCTGGAGAGACTTAAAGGCGATGGAAAGGGCCTTAAATTTAACTCTCTCCCGGATGGGGAGCCAATGGAGAGCTCTAAGAGCAGGCTTGGCCGAAGTTCTTTTTCCAGTGCCTGTCAGAACCCTGGCCGCCGCATTTTGTACTCGCTGGAGGGTGTTGATGGCTGATTCCGGGGCACCTAGCAACAAGGCGTTACTGTAGTCCAGCCTTGATAGTATTAGCCCCTGAATCAGGAGTTTCCTTGAACTAAAGGGGAGAAGAGGCAACACCTTTCGGACTGAGCGTAACAAACCGTAGCAGATCCCTGCCACTTTCTTCGTATGTACTCTGAACGTCAGGTCGGGCTCTAACCATACTCCCAAGCTCTTAATCTCATTCTTGGGTCGGGGCGCCTCCCCCAGACAGGGGGGCCACATGGTTTTGGGAAGGGAGGTGGAGAGGTTGCCCACCATCATAAGTTCAGTTTTGGAACCATTAAGTTTTAGCCGAGATTCTGTCATCCAAGCCATGATACCTGTCAGACAGCACCCGAATCTTTCTGCCGCATTTTCATGATGAGATAGCGAAACGACAAGCTGGGTGTCATCCGCATAGGTCACTATTTTCACCCCGAAGGGTGAAACCACATCCTCCAGTGGGGCCATATAGATATTGAAAAGCGTAGGGCTCAACGAGGAGCCCTGGTGGACTCCACACTGGAGGGGGATCGACTCAGACAGGTTGATGCCATCGCAGACCTGGTAGGACCGATCGTTCAGAAAGGAAGTAATCCAGCTTAGAGCCAGGCCAGATATTCCCATCCTAGTAAGGCGCTGAATAAAGATGCCGTGATTGATGGTATCAAAAGCCGGGCTGAGGTCAAGGAGGACCACAGCTGCGGAACCTCCTGCGTCAAGAATGCGTCTGGCTTTCTCCACTACTGCAATCAGGGCAGAGTCAGTACCCTGCCCAGGGCGAAAGCCTGTTTGCGAGTGCTTGAGCAGGTTGTGACCTTCTAGGAATGTGGACAGCTGGCGGTTGACCACCTTTTCTGCAATTTTGCCCAGGCCAGGCAACAAAGAAATTGGGCGGAAGTTCGCCAGGTCGTCAGGGTCAAGTCCCGGCTTTTTAGGGAGAGCCTTAACCATCGCCTTCTTCCAGCTAGGGGGAACTTCCCCACCACCGAAGGAGGCGTTCAGGAGATCCGTGGCCCGCGAGGAGATGGTCTGTGCAATCCTCTTAAGAATATGGATGGGCATAGGGTCAGAGGGGGAACCACTTTTAAGATTAGCTAATTCTTTGCGGAAGTCTTCCTCAGTTATGGGAGTGATAACTTCCCACAAAGGGCTCACACCACTCACGACCTGCGTGGAGGACTCAGAGGGAGGAGCACTAAGAGGAATACTTTGTAGAATTTTCCTGACCTTGTTATCGAAGAAATGTGCAAGCTCGTTGCATCGAGCTCTGCTCGTGGCTTGTGGCAGTGAAGGAGGGGGGGTGTTCAAGAGTTCCTTAACTATAGTAAATGTTTCTCTTGAGGAGCTGGAAGCAGTCCTGATTCTCTCTTCATAAAAGGTCGCTTTCGTGAGGTTGCAGGCTAGCTTATATGCCCTCATGGCTTCCTGGTAGGGCACTTTACTATTAGTAGACCAGTCTTTCCGCCAGGCGCGTTCCAGACATTTGCAGACTTTTCTAAGGTCGCGCAGTTCAGTTGTGTACCAGGGGTTTTTAAACCCATTACTTTTCTTGGTACTACACTTCATAGGAAGCACCAAATCCAGTGCTTTTAGTAACCAATTATGGAAACTGCAATCTGCTTCGAGGGGGTTCAAGATCGGGGCAGGAATAGATTGTTCAAGGGCAGTGGTTAGATCGTCGAAGGACAGTTTAGGCCATGGTCTATGAGAAGATCGACTAGAGCCTTTACATTCAGATCTAGAATCCGTCATAATTGTCAAATTAAAAGGAATAAGAAAGTGGTCTGACCAGGGAAGGGGACATGGCGGTGAGGCCTTCAGAAGTGAAACATTGGAAATTAAAGGGTCCAATAGATGGCCCTTCAAATGCGTGGGTTCATTGTTATGCAGGATCAGATTACATGCTTCAAGGTCAGCCAGCAAATCAGCAGCCACCTTATCTCCCCGGTCCTCCAAGTGGAGATTCAGATCTCCTAAAAGAAGGAAGTTGGGGGCTGAGGCTGCCAGTGTAAGTGCTGTCTCCAGCAGGGAACTAATGAACTGCTTGACCCCACCTGGAGGTCGATAGATCAACAGCCCTGACAATGAGTAATTAGGGGAGAGTTGGATGGAAAACTTAATGCTCTCTGCATCAGAGATCTTGCCATTTTCCATCCTGCAGGCTAGTGTCTCCTTATAAATTATAGCTAGTCCTCCGCCTATGCCAGGAGGCCTATGCAGGCACTGTATCGCGTAGCCCTTGGGCATAGAATTAACTACATCGAACTCAGAGCTGTCAGAGAGCCATGACTCTGTAAGAAACAGCACATCAATTTTATGGTCCTGGATCATTAGATTGACTTCATCCGAATGCTTAACCAGAGATCGGCAGTTCAATAGGGCAAAGGACAGGGAAGAGGACGTAAGCTCTCCCTTTTTGGCACCATCACCAGGCTTGGGGCAGTGAGCACATCGTCTATATGGTGCTTCCGGTCTTACTGTGTACCGGCAGTGTTGATTGGTAACAGGACGGAATGACAACAGTTCGTCTCTAGAATAGAATGAGGGAATCAATGTGCCTGTGGCCGGTAGGGTACAATCGGGCAGAGGTTTTGGCCCTAGGTCCGTACTGGCCCGGACGGGCCCAGACGGGCTTGCCTCTGGCGCGCCTCCGGCGCGCCATCGGCGCGCCCGCTGCGCCTGCCCGCTGCGCGGACGGGAATTCGCTGCCATAAATGAAGTGCCGGTTCGAATATCGCCCGAGCACTAGAGCGCTTGAGCCTCCAACTACCCCCAAGATGGTGCCTGAAAAGCTTGCGCCCGGGAGGACAGCGTGAGTCGACCGGGGCCCTAAATCGGCCCTTAGAAGCAAGTCGGCCCTGGAGTCTAATATGTGGCAGTCCTGGGAACACAACATACATGATACTGCTGCCTTAGAGGCCACACTGACCACACTGCTCTCAGACAGCCTGGGGAATACATATCCTCTCTGAGCTAGCCACCGGCCCTACCAGAGTGCCTGAGTTCTTTTTTTCCCTAGGAGTTTGCTGAGTGTTGGCCCGCAGCATGAGTCCTGGTAGTATGTGTCGTGCTGAGTGTTGGCCCGCAGCATGAGTCCTGGTAGTATGTGTCGTGCTGAGTGTTGGCCAGCAGCATGAGTCCTGGTAGTATGTGTCGTGCTGAGTGTTGGCCAGCAGCATGAGTCCTTGTAGTATGTGTCGTGCTGAGTGTTGGCACGCAGCATGAGTCCTGGTAGTATGTGTCGTGCTGAGTGTTGGCCAGCAGCATGAGTCCTGGTAGTATGTGTCGTGCTGAGTGTTGGCACGCAGCATGAGTCCTGGTAGTATGTGTCGTGCTGAGTGTTGGCACGCAGCATGAGTCCTTGTAGTATGTGTCGTGCTGAGTGTTGGCACGCAGCATGAGTCCTTGTAGTATGTGTCGTGCTGAGTGTTGGCACGCAGCATGAGTCCTGGTAGTATGTGTCGTGCTGAGTGTTGGCACGCAGCATGAGTCCTTGTAGTATGTGTCGTGCTGAGTGTTGGCACGCAGCATGAGTCCTTGTAGTATGTGTCGTGCTGAGTGTTGGCACGCAGCATGAGTCCTGGTAGTATGTGTCGTGCTGAGTGTTGGCCAGCAGCATGAGTCCTTGTAGTATGTGTCGTGCTGAGTGTTGGCACGCAGCATGAGTCCTTGTAGTATGTGTCGTGCTGAGTGTTGGCACGCAGCATCAGTCCTGGTAGTATGTGTCGTGCTGAGTGTTGGCACGCAGCATCAGTCCTGGTAGTATGTGTCGTGCTGAGTGTTGGCCAGCAGCATGAGTCCTGGTAGTATGTGTCGTGCTGAGTGTTGGCCAGCAGCATGAGTCCTGGTAGTATGTGTCGTGCTGAGTGTTGGCACGCAGCATGAGTCCTTGTAGTATGTGTCGTGCTGAGTGTTGGCACGCAGCATCAGTCCTGGTAGTATGTGTCGTGCTGAGTGTTGGCCAGCAGCATGAGTCCTGGTAGTATGTGTCGTGCTGAGTGTTGGCCAGCAGCATGAGTCCTTGTAGTATGTGTCGTGCTGAGTGTTGGCACGCAGCATGAGTCCTTGTAGTATGTGTCGTGCTGAGTGTTGGCACGCAGCATCAGTCCTGGTAGTATGTGTCGTGCTGAGTGTTGGCCAGCAGCATGAGTCCTGGTAGTATGTGTCGTGCTGAGTGTTGGCCAGCAGCATGAGTCCTGGTAGTATGTGTCGTGCTGAGTGTTGGCACGCAGCATGAGTCCTGGTAGTATGTGTCGTGCTGAGTGTTGGCCAGCAGCATGAGTCCTGGTAGTATGTGTCGTGCTGAGTGTTGGCCAGCAGCATGAGTCCTTGTAGTATGTGTCGTGCTGAGTGTTGGCACGCAGCATGAGTCCTGGTAGTATGTGTCGTGCTGAGTGTTGGCCCGCAGCATGAGTCCTGGTAGTATGTGTCGTGCTGAGTGTTGGCCCACAGCATGAGTCCTTGTAGTATGTGTCGTGCTGAGTGTTGGCACGCAGCATGAGTCCTTGTAGTATGTGTCGTGCTGAGTGTTGGCACGCAGCATGAGTCCTTGTAGTATGTGTCGTGCTGAGTGTTGGCACGCAGCATCAGTCCTGGTAGTATGTGTCGTGCTGAGTGTTGGCCAGCAGCATGAGTCCTGGTAGTATGTGTCGTGCTGAGTGTTGGCCAGCAGCATGAGTCCTGGTAGTATGTGTCGTGCTGAGTGTTGGCACGCAGCATGAGTCCTGGTAGTATGTGTCGTGCTGAGTGTTGGCCAGCAGCATGAGTCCTGGTAGTATGTGTCGTGCTGAGTGTTGGCCAGCAGCATGAGTCCTTGTAGTATGTGTCGTGCTGAGTGTTGGCACGCAGCATGAGTCCTGGTAGTATGTGTCGTGCTGAGTGTTGGCCCGCAGCATGAGTCCTGGTAGTATGTGTCGTGCTGAGTGTTGGCCCACAGCATGAGTCCTTGTAGTATGTGTCGTGCTGAGTGTTGGCCCGCAGCATGAGTCCTTGTAGTATGTGTCGTGCTGAGTGTTGGCCCACAGCATGAGTCCTTGTAGTATGTGTCGTGCTGAGTGTTGGCTAGCTGCCTACACCTTGCCCTACGTGTTGTGCTGAGCACCTGCTAGACGCCTGAGAACTTGTAAGATGGGTTGTGCGGAGTGTCGGCTAGAAGCCTGGCCCTGCTGTACACAAATGATGGTAGATAAAAGGAGATTGGCGCTCTAAGGTTTAGTCACATAAAAGTTAGGGGTGTAGCATGAAATCTGCTACGGTGCAGTAAGGTGGGGAAAACCCATCAGATCCCCAAATGTCTGGTCAAAAATGGCCACTAGACAATAGATGCAACTCCTCTGCACACATGGGATAGTTACAAACATGAGGGGTAGATTTAAAAATTACAGTTCGTTTTCTTGTGCTTTTTCAAGGTAGTTTATTTGAGTTCTTCTGTAACCGAAGTCCATTTTGCACTTCACTTTTTCTGTTTCTTCGCCAACGCGTGTTTTGTCGCTGTTATATGGGATTACCCCGCGACTTCTTCAGGGCTATGCGTTGTAACTCAAGGTATCTTAATTTCGGTGATACTTCCAACCCGAAAGGGTTTCTGTTAGTAGTTGTGTTTTTCAATAGTTGCTAGAGTTGTCGTCATTTAATGGATAGTTTCTTTCTATTTCCTGCGAGTATGGTTGTTAATATTCCAACTTACTGCAAAGTCCGGCAAGCTAGTGACTCGTGTAGTCCGCACTCCTCCTGCTTGTGAGCAGAACTCAACCAATACGTCTCACTGAGCACCAGCTAGCAGCCTGCGAACTTGTAGTATGTGTTGTGCTAAGCACTGGCTAGCAGCTTGAAACCTTGTAGGATGGGTTGTGCTGCGTGTCGGCTAGCAGCCTGGAGGTTGCCCTATGTGCTGTGATGAGTATCAGCTCAAACGCAGGCAGGTTCTCATGAGTTTCTTCTGTTTGGGTTGGCCACCCAGCGCTGCACTGTGTGTTGGTAGAACTTAGATGTCATTTATGGTGTTGAAGCTACCATAGGCATTAAACACGTTAGTGACACTCCAGAACTAAGTCAGAATTCTTTTGGAATCATATAATATAATGTAAAGGATTGCAAATGTATATCAAGATTACAATTCAAATGTTCAAGCCATCTCACCACAAACCAGAAAATGTGTTAACCTGGCTTCAGATATAAACATAAAAAAAGAGGCGCTGGAGCAGTCCGCTGCTTTCAGAATATTCTAAAACTTACCCTTAGAAATTAAAGCATTGTTGGCCACTGTCTCCCCACACTCTTAGTCTGCCACATTTCTTTTTTATTAATTGAGCTGGCGCTTACCATATCATAATCTTCCCATCATTGCTTTAAGGCCTAAGATACTCACATGCTGCTGTTCATGGACGGATCTTGCTTATTTTTCTATATTCATGATTATCGTATGATGATATGTGTTATATGTAGTGCGCGTTTTGATAGTGGCCTTTTAGTTTCCAAATTCATATACGTGTAATGAAAACCTTTTAACACTGGCATTAAGAGATTAACTGGCACATGCATCAAGGTAGGATTTTGCGAATCTTTAATTGCGATAAGTAAGGAATTGCAATTAAGGACTCGCAAAAGCCTATGCATGTAGGAATCGCTGTAAAAATGGCGATTCCTACACATTCCTTATTTGTGACTTGCAAATTGTGAGTTGCAAATAAGGAATGGCTTCCTATTCATTCCTATGGGCCTTTGGCCCATAGGAATGAATGGGGAATTGCATGCGCAATTTGCGAGTACCAATAGGTCCTCGCAAATTGCTCATGCAATTTCAAGGTGCAAGGCTGTCAAAAGGACACCCTGTTGCACCCCTGAAATTGATCTGTGCACATATGTTGAGCACACACATGCCCGCAACATGAAACTTTGAAAAATGCACAAAAGTGTATTTTTCAAAGTTGTTGCAAATTAACATGAAGTTTAACTTCACGGTAATTTGTGCCCCCTATTGGCGAAATCGCTATTTTTCTTACTTTAATGCATTGCATTTAAGGAATCTCAATTTGCGATTCCTTAAATGCAATCACAATTTAAGTAATCGCAATTTAGAAAATACTTAAATTGCAATTTTTGCATTTGGGAGGATGCATCCCAAATGCAAAAATGCCTCTCGCAAAAGGGCAGATTCTGAGAAACTGCCCGTTTGCGACCAGTTTCTCTTTTGATGCATGTGCCTGTATATGTATAAATTGGTGAAGTATTTCTTGTGAGTCTTTCTCTAACAATATAACACTATCATGAGAACATTACCTCATCATGATTCTCAGAAGCAGTATAAAAACAGACCAGTTAGCCTGTCTTGAGGAGGTAGGAACATTTTCGACTTTTCGGGAATGTGTTATTATTCTATCAAGGCTGTAGATGGGGGGCCCTCTGGTTTCTCAGAGATATAACCTGCCCGTCGGGCTGGTACGGGCTGTCTACCTTCATCTCTCAGGTATGTGGCAAACGCTGTGCCCTCCCCGTCCCCCGCCCCCCCCCCCCGGCTCCCGTGGCAGACCTTTTAGTGCTAATCATTAACCTCTGGTATGAATTTAAAAGGAACTCCAGAAAACGAACTTTGTTGTCTGTTTTTACAATCTTTATTCTCTGTTAACTTATATTTACCAACATTTTTTGTATATACTGTAAGAATTGTACATATTTGTTTGCATTTGATTGTTTTAAATAAAAAAGAAATATATGATAATGCACACTATTCCTTGTGTGTTCTTTTGTGTCAAAAGGTGAGGAAAACTCATTTAAAACCTTTATCTCTGACAGTCAACCCCCCTCCTAGATGTGCGCTTGAGCATCTACGAAGCCTCCATCTACATGCCGCGCAGCGCGAGGCAAACCGCGCGCACTTAAGACAAATCTGAAGGGGTCTGTCTTTTCCCCCATTTTAAATAAAGAGGTTTCTGTATGATATTTTATTAGCACCCGGCAGGACCATGCTTTGAGAATGGGTCTTACTTTCTTTAGTGCAGTATATAGGTTATTGTAAGTGCATTTATATAGTGCTTACCACCCCTGACAAGGCATCAAACCTCTTTTTTGGCTAGTAGCATTTTCACCTGGAACCCATAAAGGATTAGTGGTGAATTAGTATAGTGAACTATGAAAGTAATTTGAGTGGTGGATATATATGTTACTCAGTTATTTAGATTGAGAAGGATAGTGGAGGGACATGCTGGAAAAAATAACATGCAGCGTCCAGATGGCCGTTGCCCCGGTGCAGTTCATTCTATAGAAAAAACCCTCCCGTTGATACATGTTCTCACGCTGTCCTCCTGACCGCACAGAGCGGGCGCCTCGAGACACGTGGTATTTGGTGCCTTCTTAATGCTCCCATGTTTGAGGCATGTTGGGCGAGTGGCCCTGACTTTTGTGCCCCCAGAGCAGGGCTCCCTAGATTCTCCTCTCCAGGAGGGACTTAGCAGGCAGGGCTGAGTCCAGTGTGTGGTGTGGGGGAGCGCGTCCTCACTGAGGGTGTACCAAGTCCAGTGGTGGCTGAGAGTCCAGGCTGCGGAGGGTCCTGTCCCAGGGAGGACTGCGTCCCTCTGCTACTCCAAGGCTGAAGGCAGGCTTATCAATAAATCAACCATTTGTAGAGCGCGCTACATACCCGTGAGGGTCTCAAGGCGCTGGGGAGGGGAGGGGGGCCTCTACTGATCGAACAGCCAGGTCTTGAGTATCCTCCTGAAGGTCAGCAGGTCTTGGGTCTGTCGTAGGCTCAGTGGGAGGGTGTTCCATGTCTTGGCGGTGAGGTGGGAGACGGCTTATGACATGTTCAGTGGCGTAGCAAGACCTCCTGCCACCCGGGGGGGCCCCTAAGTTTGCTGCCCGTGTTGGTGCAGGGACTTGACCCACCTGGGGTGCGGGGTAATGGCAGCAGACTTGTTCTCGGGGCAGAGGGATGGTGGTAGTCGACAGACATGACTTGCTCACCACAGCTGCCCCCAACAAGTGTGCTCCGACCCACGTACGTCATTGGGCATGTTGCTGCAGCTTTTAAACCAGACACAATGTGATTGGTTGCACTGGTGGGGCCCACAGCTTCTGTACAGGCAGCACAGAGCAGCTCACACTTTCATGTGGGATGTGTGCGACCTGTGAAGAGACACTGGGCTGGAAACACTTCAGAAACGGAAGTGAGTGTCCTTGTTTATCAGAAGTGGCCAGGACTACAAATGAACAGGGCGAGCCGAGCCAAAGCGAGCCAGGCTCTAAGAGCCTCAGCATGAGCTGAGCCCTGGGAATGTTAGCCATGTAAATCTGCAACAAGCAGTATCATATGTAAATGCATTTAGTGAACTAACAGGCAATTCAGAAGCCATGTGCACCATATATTTTAACCACAGACTTATAGATGGAGCAACATGATAGTATATTGCACAAAATATATTTGCACAGCCCAAATTCTGGATGCACACATTTAAAGCTGAAAATGACGAAAAAGTGGTTAGGTGAAGCTAAATATTTTCCTAAGATCACACAATTTGGTTAAACTGGGAAGCCGGGATTAATCACAGGTTTTGTGGTTTCACTTAGTTTGAATCGGACACTAAATGGGCTCTACTTGTCTCTCATGTTTACTTAAATTGTTAATGCTTTGTTTTTATGTTGGTGCAGAAGGGTAGAGCAGGGTGACAGGAGGAATCTCATCAAAGCTCGGCTCGTTTTGAGCTTGAGGTTCCCAGAGTACCTGGAGCTGAGCCCGAGCCCTTCGTCTGGCTCGAGCCTGGCTCGAGCCTTAAGTGGCTCATCCACCTCCATTATTTATTGCCACAGCGCCCTCTCACAAGCCACTTTGTAGAAACTGGGCAGACGCTGTGCAAACTCTGTGAGCCTGAAAGGAATGGAGTGTTTTTTAAAATGTAACTTTTACTTGTTCTTCTGATAAAATGGCTTGTGTGAAAACAAGTGTCCAACTTGCATGCTGTGATCTGACTGACACACAGACAGACAGCGCCGTGCTGTGATTTCACTCCAAACAAATGATACAAATGGCGCTGTAAGAGTGGGCGGGTCCCATGAGGTAACAGCTCTGTTCCTGCCAGGTCAGCGAGGCTTTCCAGTTTGCATTTCACGCTTTACTTCATCTTGTATTTCCAGGGAGCACTTGTTACTTCAGATGTCTTTCTGTACCTTTTTAATGCTACATGCAGCTCTTGTACAGGGCATACTGTGCTCCGAGCGCCTCCTCGGGGTCTGGGTGTGCTCACCTGTGGAGCATACTGTGCTCCGGGCGCCTCCTCGGTGTGTGGGTGTGCTCACCTGTGGGGCATACTGTGCTCCGAGCGCCTCCTCGGTGTGTGGATATGCTCACATGTGGGGCATACTGTGCTCTGAGTGCCTCCTCGGGGTCTGGGTGTGCTCACCTGTGGGGCATACTGTGCTCCGAGCGCCTCCTCGGGGTCTGGGTGTGCTCACCTGTGGGGCATACTGTGCTCTGAGAGCCTTCTCAGGGTCTGGGTGCGCTCACCTGTGGGGCATACTGTGCTCCGAGCGCCTCCTCGGGGTCTGGGTGCGCTCACCTGTGGGGCATACTGTGCTCCGAGCGCCTACTTGGTGTCTGGGTGCGCTCACCTGTGGGGCATACTGTGCTCCGAGCGCCTCCTCGGGGTCTGGGTGCGCTCACCTGTGGGGCATACTGTGCTCCGAGCGCCTCCTCGGTGTCAAGGTGTGCTCACCTGTGGGGCATACTGTGCTCCGAGCGCCTCCTCAGTGTCTGGTTGTGCTCACCTGTGGGGCATACTGTGCTCCGAGCGCCTCCTCGGTGTCTGGGTGCGCTCACCTGTGGGGCATACTGTGCTCCGAGCGCCTCCTCGGTGTCTGGGTGCGCTCACCTGTGGGGCATACTGTGCTCCGAGCGCCTCCTCGGTGTCTGGGTGTGCTCACCTGTGGGGCATACTGTGCTCCGAGCGCCTCCTCGGGGTCTGGGTGCGCTCACCTGTGGGGCATACTGTGCTCCGAGCGCCTCCTCAGGGTCTGGGTGCGCTCACCTGTGGGGCATACTGTGCTCCGAGCGCCTTCTCGTGTGTGGGTGCGCTCACCTGTGGGGCATACTGTGCTCCGAGCGCCTCCTCGGGGTCTGGGGGCGCTCACCTGTGGGGCATACTGTGCTCTGAGCGCCTCCTCGGTGTCAAGGTGTGCTCACCTGTGGGGTATACTGTGCTCAGAGTGCCTCCTCGGTGTGTGGGTGTGCTCACCTGTAGGGCATACTGTGCTCCGAGCGCCTCCTCGGTGTCTGGGTGTGCTCACCTGTGGGGCACACTGTGCTCCGAGCGCCTCCTCGGTGTGTGGGTGTGCTCACCTGTGGGGCATACTGTGCTCCGAGCGCCTCCTCGGTGAGTGGGTGTGCTCACCTGTGGGGCATACTGTGCTCCAAGCGCCTCCTCGGGGTCTGGGTGTGCTCACCTGTGGGGCATACTGTGCTCCGAGCGCCTCCTCGGGGTCTGGGTGCGCTCACCTGTGGGGCATACTGTGCTCCGAGCGCCTCCTCGGGGTCTGGGTGTGCTCACCTGTGGGGCACACTGTGCTCCGAGCGCCTCCTCGGTGTGTGGGTGTGCTCACCTGTGGGGCATACTGTGCTCCAAGCGCCTCCTCGGTGAGTGGGTGTGCTCACCTGTGGGGCATACTGTGCTCCAAGCGCCTCCTCGGGGTCTGGGTGTGCTCACCTGTGGGGCATACTGTGCTCCGAGCGCCTCCTCGGGGTCTGGGTGCGCTCACCTGTGGGGCATACTGTGCTCCGAGCGCCTCCTCGGGTCTGGGTGCGCTCACCTGTGGGGCATACTGTGCTCCGAGCGCCTCCTCGGTGTCAAGGTGTGCTCACCTGTGGGGCATACTGTGCTCCGAGCGCCTCCTCGGTGTCTGGTTGTGCTCACCTGTGGGGCATACTGTGCTCCGAGCGCCTCCTCGGTGTCTGGGTGCGCTTACCTGTGGGGCATACTGTGCTCCGAGCGCCTCCTCGGTGTCTGGGTGCGCTCACCTGTGGGGCATACTGTGCTCCGAGCGCCTCCTCGGTGTCTGGGTGCGCTCACTGTGGGGCATACTGTGCTCCGAGCGCCTCCTCGGGGTCTGGGTGCGCTCACCTGTGGGGCATACTGTGCTCCGAGCGCCTCCTCGGGGTCTGGGTGCGCTCACCTGTGGGGCATACTGTGCTCTGAGCGCCTCCTCGGAGTCTGGGTGCGCTCACCTGTGGGGCATACTGTGCTCCGAGCGCCTCCTCGGTGTGTGGGTGTGCTCACCTGTGGGGCATACTGTGCTCCGAGCGCCTTCTCGTGTGTGGGTGCGCTCACCTGTGGAGCATACTGTGCTCCGAGCGCCTCCTCGGGGTCTGGGGGCGCTCACCTGTGGGGAATACTGTGCTCCGAGCGCCTCCTCGGTGTGTGGGTGTGCTCACCTGTAGGGCATACTGTGCTCCGAGCGCCTCCTCGGTGTCTGGGTGTGCTCACCTGTGGGGCATACTGTGCTCCGAGCGCCTCCTCGGTGTGTGGGTGTGCTCACCTGTGGGGCATACTGTGCTCCGAGCGCCTCCTCGGTGTGTGGGTGTGCTCACCTGTGGGGCATACTGTGCTCCAAGCGCCTCCTCGGGGTCTGGGTGTGCTCACCTGTGGGACATACTGTGCTCCGAGCGCATCCTCGGGGTCTGGGTGTGCTCACCTGTGGGACATACTGTGCTCCGAGCGCCTCCTCGGGATCTGGGTGCGCTCACCTGTGGGACATACTGTGCTCCGAGTGCCTCCTCGGTGTCTGGGTGTGCTCCGCTGTGGGACATACTGTGCTCCGTGCACCTCCTCGGGGTCTGGGTGCGCTCACCTGCGGGGCATACTGTGCTCCGAGCGCCTCCTCGGTGTCAAGGTGTGCTCAACTGTGGGGCATACTGTGCTCCGACTGCCTCCTCGGTGTGTGGGTGTGTTCACCTGTGGGACATACTGTGCTCTGAGCGCCTCCTCGGGTCTGGGTGCGCTCACCTGTGGGGCATACTGTGCTCCGAGCGCCTCCTCGGGGTCTGGGTGCGCTCACCTGTGGGGCATACTGTGCTCCGAGCGCCTCCTCGGTGTCTGGGTGCGCTCACCTGTGGGACATACTGTGCTCCGAGCGCCTCCTCGGTGTCAAGGTGTGCTCACCTGTGGGGCATACTGTTCTCCGAGTGCCTCTTCGGTGTGTGGGTGTGCTCACCTGTGGGGCATACTGTGCTCCGAGTGACTCCTCTGTGTGTGGGTGTGCTCACCTGTGGGGCATACTGTGCTCCGAGTGCCTCCTCGGAGTCTGGGTGCGCTCACCTGTGGGGCATACTGTGCTCCGAGCGCCTCCTCAGGGTCTGGGTGCGCTCACCTGTGGGGCATACTGTGCTCCGAGCGCCTCCTCGGTGTCTGGGTGCGCACACCTGTGGGGTATACTTTGCTCCGAGCGCCTCCTCGGGGTCTGGGTGCGCTCACCTGTGGGGCATACTGTGCTCCGAGCGCCTCCTCGGGGTCTGGGTGCGCTAACCTGTGGGGCATACTGTGCTCCGAGTGCCTCCTTGGGGTCTGTGTGTGCTCACCTGTGGGGCATACTGTGCTCCGAGCGCCTCCTCGGGGTCTGGGTGCGCTCACCTGTGGGGCATACTGTGCTCCGAGCGCCTCCTCGGGGTCTGGGTGTGCTCACCTGTGGGGCATACTGTGCTCCGAGCGCCTCCTCGGTGTGTGGGTGTGCTCACCTGTGGGGCATACTGTGCTCCGAGCGCCTCCTCGGGGTCTGGGTGTGCTCACCTGTGGGGCATACTGTGCTCCGAGTGCCTCCTCGGTGTGTGGGTGTGCTCACCTGTGGGGCATACTGTGTTCTGAGCGTCTCCTCGGTGTGTGGATGTGCTCACATGTGGGGCATACTGTGCTCCGGGCGCCTCCTCGGTGTGTGGGTGCGCTCACCTGTGGGGCATACAGTGCTCCGAGCGCCTCCTCGGGGTCTGGGTGCGCTCACCTGTGGGGCATACAGTGCTCCAAGCGCCTCCTCGGTGTCTGGGTGCGCTCACTTGTGGGGTATACTGTGCTCCGAGCGCCTCCTCGGGGTCTGGGTGCGCTCACCTGTGGGGCATACTGTGCTCCGAGCGCCTCCTCGGGGTCTGGGTGCGCTCACCTGTGGGGCATACTGTGCTCCGAGGGCCTCCTCGGGGTCTGGGTGCGCTCACCTGTGGGGCATACTGTGCTCCGAGCGCCTCCTCTGTGTCTGGGTGCGCTCACCTGTGGGGCATACTGTGCTCCGAGTGCCTCCTCGGTGTGTGGGTGTGCTCACCTGTGGGGCATACTGTGTTCCGAGCGCCTTCTCGGTGTGTGGATATGCTCACATGTGGGGCATACTGTGCTCCGGGCGCCTCCTCGGTGTGTGGGTGCGCTCACCTGTGGGGCATACAGTGCTCCGAGCGCCTCCTCGGGGTCTGGGTGCGCTCACCTGTGGGGCATACAGTGCTCCGAGCGCCTCCTCGGTGTCTGGGTGCGCTCACCTGTGGGGCATACTGTGCTCCGAGCGCCTCCTCGGTGTCTGGGTGCGCTCACCTGTGGGACATACTGTGCTCCGAGCGCCTCCTCGGTGTCTGGGTGCGCTCACCTGTGGGGTATACTGTGCTCCGAGTGCCTCCTCGGGGTCTGGGTGCGCTCACCTGTGGGGCATACTGTGCTCCGAGCGCCTCCTCGGGGTCTTGGTGCGCTAACCTGTGGGGCATACTGTGCTCCGAGCGCCTCCTCGGGGTCTGGGTGTGCTCACCTGTGGGGTATACTGTGCTCCGAGCGTCTCCTCGGGGTCTGGGCGCGCTCACCTGTGGGGCATACTGTGCTCCGAGCGCCTCCTCGGGGTCTGGGTGCGCTCACCTGTGGGGCATAGTGTGCTCCGAGCGCCTCCTCGGTGTCTGGTTGCGCTCACCTGTGGGGTATACTGTGCTCCGAGTGCCTCCTCGGGGTCTGGGTGCGCTCACCTGTGGGTCATACAGTGCTCCGAGCGCCTCCTCGGTGTCTGGGTGCGCTCACCTATGGGTTATACTGTGCTCCGAGCGCCTCCTCGGGGTCTGGGTGCGCTCACCTGTGGGGCATACTGTGCTCCGAGCGCCTCCTCGGGGTCTGGGTGCGCTCACCTGTGGGGCATACTGTGCTCCGAGCGCCTCCTCGGGGTCTGGGTGCGCTCACCTGTGGGGCATACTGTGCTCCGAGCGCCTCCTCGGGGTCTGGGTGCGCTAACCTGTTAGGCATACTGTGCTCCGAGCGCCTCCTCGGGGTCTGGGTGTGCTCACCTGTGGGGTATACTGTGCTCCGAGCGCCTCCTCGGGGTCTGGGCGCGCTCACCTGTGGGGCATACTGTGCTCCGAGCGCCTCCTCTGGGTCTGGGTGCGCTCACCTGTGGGGCATACTGTGCTCCGAGCGCCTCCTCGGGGTCTGGTTGCGCTCACCTGTGGGGCATACTGTGCTCCGAGCGCCTTCTCGTGTGTGGGTGTGCTCACCTGTGGGGCATACTGTGCTCCGAGCGCCTCCTCGGTGTGTGGGTGTGCTCACCTGTGGGGCATACTGTGTTCCGAGCGCCTCCTCGGTGTGTGGGTGTGCTCACATGTGGGGCATACTGTGCTCCGGGCGCCTCCTCGGTGTGTGGGTGCGCTCACCTGTGGGGCATACAGTGCTCCGAGCGCCTCCTCGGGGTCTGGGTGCGCTTACCTGTGGGGCATACAGTGCTCCGAGCGCCTCCTCGGGGTCTGGATGCGCTTACCTGTGGGGCATACAGTGCTCCGAGCGCCTCCTCAGTGTCTGGGTCTGCTCACCTGTAGGGCATACTGTGCTCCGAGCGCCTCCTCGTGTCTGGGTGCGCTCACCTGTGGGGCATACTGTGCTCCGAGCGCCTCCTCGGTGTGTGGGTGTGCTCACCTGTGGGGCATACTGTGCTCCGAGCGCCTCCTCGTGTGTGGGTGTGCTCACCTGTGAGGCATACAGTGCTCCGAGCGCCTCCTCGGGGTCTGGGTGCGCTTACCTGTGGGGCATACAGTGCTCCGAGCGCCTCCTCGGGGTCTGGATGCGCTCACCTGTGGGGCATACAGTGCTCCGAGCGCCTCCTCAGTGTCTGGGTCTGCTCACCTGTAGGGCATACTGTGCTCCGAGCGTCTCCTCGTGTGTAGGACTGCGCTCAACTGTGGATGGATGCTCATAACCGGGCACGACTGACATCTGTAGTAGAGGCTGAATACAATGCGAGTATGTCACGGTGCATGTCAGTAGGCCATGGTGCTCACATGACATGATCATCCAATCTTTGGCCTCTCTGTAGAGCACATTCTCTTCCACATGTATGCGGACGATACACAACTATTTTTGAAACTCTCCTCCCCGGATAACATCATCTCACTAAACGCTATCCTAACGTCTACTCAAAACTGGTAAACCGAGAACCCCTTCCTGCTCAACACCGCCAAAACAGAATTCCTTCTCATCTCTCCTCCGAACCACATACTCAGGACAGACCTTTGGTTGAATCACCTTACCGCCTTCAACTGCTCCCCCCATATTATAGACTCAGCCAAATCTCTCGGAATCACCCTGGACAAGCATCTGAACATGAAGAATCATATCGGCAATGTGTGTACGGGAGCTAACCACTTGATGAGGACACTCAGAAATATCAAACCATTCCTTCCACATTCTAATTTCAAGCAGGTGGTCAAAGCGCTTGTGTCGCCAACACTTGACTATTGTGGCGCTACGCTCTGTGGACTCCCCAAATATACCTTGGCCCCACCAAGGGCTTCTCCGAATGCATGCTGCTAGGCTGGTTGCAGCTACCAAAAGAAACACGTACATATTCCCGGTCCTAAAATCCCTTAAATGGTTGCCTTACGAAGCTCAAATTCAGCTAAAGAAGGCTTGACTGGCACACAAAGCCCTACATTTCAAAACCCCTAGTTACCTAGTGCAAAAACTTGAACTATTTGGGGGCGGTAGACCCTCAAGAAGTGCGAACTCTTTCCTCCTGAAACCACTAATCTATAGCAAAAGGAATACCTGCCAACGAGCCTTCTCCGGCGCTGCCCCGAAGATCTGGAACTCTCTCCCACCGGAAGTACGCAGAATCTCCTCCACAGCTGCTTTCAAACTGGAAGCCAAAAGATTCCTAATGAACAAGTTCTTGCCTTAAACGGGTTATGATCATCCGCTCGTCTCTGATCCTACAACCGTTAGACCTCCATTTGACGCCACTCGTCTTTTCCTCATCGTTTGCCCCTTCTTAGCCCGATATGTATTAGTTGTTGTATTTTTCTCCTTTGTCCCCTTTGTACTGTAATTATTCATGTTTATTATGCTTTTTTTGATGTCAATATTGCACTTATTACCTTCCTTCCATCCTTTTGTAAAGCGCTCTGATATCCTTCGCGATCTTGTACGCGCTATATACAACATTATAAATAAATAAATAAACACAGGGAAATGGTCAAATAACGTGTCTATTGTAATTTCCATTTATTGTGAAAGACTAACAGACTGAGAGACTGACGGCATAACACAGCATCTCCTTCTCCTTCAGCCACTTGTGATTGGTGAAAAAAGTGACCCCTGTTAACAGGACAAGAGGCTGCCTCATCTGCTCACTGTGATTCGAGCTCTTTGGCTGGTGAATATCAGTCCACTGAAGGGATGTGACGCCCCATCGGAGACGGATTGTGTGAAAGTTGACCAACTTCCACTAACTGTGCGCTGAAATTTGACTTGAAACTTTAAGTGTTTCTTCTCCTGAAGAAACACTTAAAGTTTCAAGTCAAATTTCAGCGCACAGTTAGTGGAAGTTGGTCAACTTTCACACAATCCGTCTTCATTAAAGACACGAATAGGCATCGTGTAACAACGTGTAGCGCTAAACAAAAAAGCACACACTATTTAAGGAAAACTTTTGAAACAAGAGTGTGCACAGAGACCAAAAACTTTTTGCATATTGCCCCATCGGAGACCCCATTGCGTTCAGTTGATTGTAGAAATATGTCCATGAAAGAGGGTCTCACTGATTTTCTGAGAACATTGTGATGGACCCAAGATACCACTTTTAGGGCCAGATGTAAAGCAAACTCCTCAAATTAACCACGTTTGACATCTATTACAGCTGTGTCACATTGTGCTCACACCTAACAGTTAAAATCAGCTTATATGTGCATTGTCCACAGTTGCTCTTTCTTTCTCATTCTACTTAAATGGCCATTCACTGGGTGAAAAGCAGGGCACCCATAACCACCATCCCCCCAAGCCTCCTATGGTTGAGTCTGCAGCAAAGACACTCCTTTTACTCGGCTCCTTCTGTCAAGAAAAAATATATAATTACACAAAGTGTAATTGAAGTAAAAAACATGCAACCATAATAAAAAGGAGAATGCAGTTGCCTAACATTCAATAATAATGTAAGAATGACACATTACATGACCCTGTTCCTTATTATAGAGGTGTATGTCAAACCCTGAGTGGCCTTCATGCCTGCTGCCAATGATGCTGGTTCAGAAAAGGGGGTGGTGATGAACAGAGTGTCTGAATTGAGCAGACCACTCTTACCCAGTCCAAAGATCAGGGCTTGATCCATCACCGTTATTTATCTCACTGCCCCATCCCAGCTCAGAACTTGACTATATGCAATGATTCTGGCCTACACTTCCCATGGGCAGTTCTCTGTCTCGAGTACAACCCAGGAAGGAGTTCCAGCCAGCCCTGAGCACACGATGGACGAGCTCTATCCAGCCAAGAGCGAGCAGGCATTAACCGAGCAATAACGACTGTGTTAAACATCAAGGATGTGTGCTTCTGTAGCTCAAGAGACAGATGATGGTGGAATAAAAGATGAGATTGGTTTGAGTTAAGGTCTCCTCCCAAAATTTAAAGAACTCCTTAGATGAAGCGAACATACATGGGTAACCAGCATCCTGGTACCCTCGTCTTGGACAAATTAAGCACTCTCTGTAAACCAAGCAGGAGTAGAGCAAATCTCAGACTAGAGACTCTGGATAGAAGTTTCCAGGTTTCAGGAAATCTTTAGAAGCTAGCAGTGCTCCAATAATACTGTCTTCTAACTTTAGTTCGTAGCTCCTTCGTACAATCTGGTGCTAACTGAAGTCGTATTGCCATGTAGAGCAGGTAGTGCACAGAAACACAAAGGGGCTAAAAAATATA
The DNA here is from genome assembly GCF_964263255.1 of Lissotriton vulgaris. Taxonomy (NCBI): domain Eukaryota; kingdom Metazoa; phylum Chordata; class Amphibia; order Caudata; family Salamandridae; genus Lissotriton; species Lissotriton vulgaris. The sequence goes on from NC_141690.1 coordinate 280,070,764, forward strand.
GACAACTGGACTAAGTCTGAGGTGGAATTATCTAGAGAAATGTATCTTAAAACTCTTCACTACTGATAGTTGTAGCGTCTTCCAAACCAGGGTAGCCGTCAAGGACTACGCCACACACGGAGCTTAGTAAGACATGTCTTTATTCATCTGCGTGTGAGTGTGAACTCAGCATCCTAAATCAGCCTTCGCTGCATTACACTTTCGCCATTACGTCATAGCTCTACGGAGTCCATCAGGAGACAAAAGGGTGAAGTCATTGCTATTTCACAAGACACTACAATAGCCATTTACACTACTGATTGTAAGTAATATTAGGTTGTGATCTTAACTCCAGGAAAGAAAGGAGCGCATTCCCGTGCATTCATTCACCTTCTCATAATCCAGTGACTTATAAACGTGTCTGTAATAGGCGAAGAAAGGAGGGTGTTCTTCCAAGCCAGGGTCTCGTAAGAGATCCTTTATAAACCCTGTGAGATATCCAACAACGAAAGCTAGTGGCATTTTGGGTATAACTTGTTTAAAAGAGTAAAGATGTCTGCATTTCCCTAAATAACTGAAATGCTCCATTTTGGAGCAAAAAACAAATGTAATGAGGATGCATCAGTTACCATAGAGAGTGGCATTTAGAGCTTGGTAAATTTGAGTCTCCAATGCAGGCCTGTCATGACCACCCAAGGTCTGGTTGGTTCCACCCACCTTCAGCAACAGGACAAGAGAACGACTTATACTTTCCAAGCTTTACCCAACTATAAAATGGACGATGTACTCTAGTCCTGAAGATTTTAAAAGTCGATGCTTGAAATAAATATTAGAGGCTTGGTAAGTAAACATTTTTCACTGGTTAGCGTGTCCAAGCAATGATAACGCTTCATTCTGCCCTTTCCTTAAAGGAAGCTTGGTGTTAGCTAAAAGTGGCTCATGGTTGATGGCCAAAAGTTGATCATAATCTGCAGGAATCTTCCCCCTTAGATCTTCAATACTTGATTTAGAAGGGAAACCAGCCAGGGAGATGCTAGAGAGGAAAAACTGAGCTTGATTGCTGTTGTGTTTGCAGCCTGAAGAAGCTCAAATCCATCTGCCAAAGCTTTAAGCACAGAGAGAGCTCATGGGGTTCTGACGTCACCACAGCCCTATTGTCTGCATAAGCAAGTATGCCAATGAATGGGAATAAAGATTTATATTTTTCAATTGCTATGATGAATAGCTCAACGCACAAGGCAAAAGAGGCGGGACTAGTAGACAACCCTGCTGTGTCGTATTTGATGTTAAAAGTCTTGGAGTGTGACTGATTCAGAGAGCTGTGAAAAGTCTTGAATAAAGTAGCTTAGTGGCAGATATAAAATTAGAAAGAAATGTTATACCTTTCCAGTATGTGCCACAAAACTTTTCAATAGACTCTGTCAAACGCCTTTTTGGGGTCAAGAAAGACAGCATCTTACAGTGATTGGAAAGAGCATCAATATTGTGTTAAGTTGGTAATTGTGGGATATAAGTTAGTGTAATCGACCCTAGCTCTTTCTGCATGAAGATGTAGTGCTCAGGAGATATCACATCTGGGATTAATTTCTTTATATGATTACTCAGTAGTTTTGCAAATATTGTACCATATACATTTAAAAGAGAAATAGGTCTATAAGAATAAAAAAGCTTAGGGGGGTCTTTATTTTTGGGGGGGGAGAAATGTCTATAGTGGCCTGCAGTCAGAAGTGAAGGAGACAGGGATGACCGCCCGATAAAAAGCATTCTGAGTAACCAACAGCGGCACTGGTGTAAAAGACTCTGCAAATTCTAGATAAAATTCATCCAAGGTCCAACACCCCTGCAGCTTTATTGGAAGTACTGATGGTATCACTTGTGTGAATTCTACAAATGTACCTCGGTTACAAGGTTCCGCTCTTGCCACTTATTCCATACAAGGGTGGTTCAAATTACTTAACTGATTGATCAATTCATCCCAGCCTGTGCAGTAGAATATTCTTCAGTATAGGCTAAAACTTTTTGAAATACCTGTAATTTTGCTAGGATCAGTGTGAATGGCCCTGTAGGAAAATACCTCTTTTTTCATTGTTAGCCCCCACTTTTTTGTCTGATGTGAATTCGAACTGTGACCCTGCTAACCAGGTCCCAGTGCCAGATCTTTTTCTCCAAAACTGTACCACCATTGGCCCAACTTCAGTCACTCTTAAAAGCCCATAGTAAATGGTACCCATGGAACCTAGGGCATGGGTACTCAAAAGGGTCCTCTGGGGCTGCAGCACTGGTTGCGCCACCTCATGGCCCCCTCACCAAGGCTATGCACTCTGTAATTGCAGGCGGTGTGTCTTGGTGCAGACAAATCGAAGAGTAGACATGGCACACAGCCCTGTTTGCCATGCCACCCTTATAATGCATATGATAATGGTAAGGCACCCCTCCTTCTGGCCTTTAGCCCTAAGGCAGGGTGCAGAATTAACTATGAGTGGGCATTTCAGCAAGAGCAGATATTACCCTATAATTCCCAGTTTATTCGGAGATGATGTAAGTGCACCGGGAAGCCATACAAAGTACATGGGCTGGATACTGGTCAACACGTGTTTCCTAGCTCCATGACGGCTTCACTGATTTCTGAGGTGTTTGGGACCAAACATCTTGCATCTCGTCTTAATAAATCTTCACTGATGCCAATGTTGGATTTATTAATAAATTCACAGAGGAGACTGTTGTAATCAAACGAAGACCCAACTCCAGGGTATCTTAAGGCTGTATTTATTAACATAGTAAGTTCAGGATAAAAGGTACAGAGAGCCCCGCCAGGAGTAGCCTCCCTGCCGCTCAGCCCATATTTCAACTGAGAGCCTCACTCATCCAACATTCCACAGCATCATCACGCACCAACATTCCATACCACACTCACACTGGCAAAGCAACAGGGACAACATTGACCCTTTCAGAAGGTGCCCTAAAACGTAACCAAACACTATTGGGATCTCTGGCCGTTTTCACCAGTCTGCCACCACCAGATATGTTTCCTAACCAATGGGGTGAGAGCCAGTGCTCTTATAGGACTGAGACAAAGCTTGCTCTGGGTGGAGGTGTCACACCTCCCCCAGGACAAGATGGCTTTCCTGGGCAGGAAGCTTCAAAGACGATGCCACCTTTGAAATCCAACCCAGGAACCCAGAAATACTGGAGGAGGCCAAGCCCACTTTCCTGGTCAATTTATGGCGGGAGGAAAGGTGGGAAAATTAGTTTGATGAGGAGGAGGGCCCCCCTTCAGCCTGCAATACCCCTCAGGCAAAGAAGATGTGGTGAAACACTCATCTGACCTTCCACCATCTTGAGCTGGTAAAAAAAGTCTCCAATTAGGGCTAGGATCGTGACTCTTGCCACAGAAAGTAGTCACAAGAGAGTGTAGACAAACTAAAGGTAAGAAGCCCTTTGGCTACCACCTGTCTCCCCTTGTAATGCCCTTAAATTCAGTATTTAGGTGGCTCCCCGAGACCTTGACTTCAGATTCCACGGACCTAAAGAAGACAAAGGAGGAAGACGCGCTGCTGATCCAGGAACTGAGATCTGCTGTAGAAGAACCCGGGGCCAAACCCTGCCAACTGTGAAAGATTCAACAACTGTAGTCTGCCGTTCCTACCTGAGACCTGTGCAGCCTCCGGGATCCCGGAGCCCTGCCTGCCTTCACCAATTACCAGAGACCTCCCTTTGGACTAGTGGTGCTAGTCCCCGGCATCCTGCAAGTAAAAGACCATCACAAGGTGAAGAGCAGAACAGAATTTGTTCAGGCGATTCACCCTGTCACCCAAAAGATGCAGCAGCCAAGGCTTGTTAGTCACCAGTCCGGTAACCGACCCCTTCACCACACCCACCAGCCCTAGGGAAGCTCACAGTAACTGCCACCGATGCTGGGAAGAGCTCCGCTCCCGTGAGCCTGTAGCTGCTTTCTTGTGTATTCGACTATGTGAAAGCAGCAACTGGCGTGACCGTCCCAACTGTGATGGACTGCTATCACCGCACCTGTAACTGAACCCCACTGGTGAAGAATGAATTCTGCATCCCAAGACCTCCAGCACCTCCGACCCAGGTAACCAGAACTGCCTGCAGTACCCGAGCCCTGGGACTCCCAAAGCTCAGACTCTCCGGGAGTAGAACTTCTTCTGAACTCTGGATCACTGTTGTCCCCCCATAACTCCGTGTCAGAATGTTGCTTCCATCAACGCGATGGTAAATGTGTTGGTGGTACTCTGCTACTTAACCCTATGCTTTCTTCCCCTTGACCGTGCTGGTCACTGCTGACGGTATTGACCACTGATGCTTAAAACCTGTAAGCATCCGTGTCTTGAACTGCATTTGGTTAAAAATCGAAATACAAAGCATTTATGAACTGTTGAATGAAGTTCTTGGTTTATAAAAAATATATATATAGATACGATTTTATTTTTCCTAATTTGTTTTGGATTTATTCTTGAGTGTGTGTCTCATTTATTGCCTCGGTGAGTTCAACAAATGCTTAGCTCTGCCCTCTGATAAGCCTGACCGCTCGCCCGCACTACCACAAAGAGAGCATTAGAATGATCTGCTTTTACCTCCGCACATCTGTTGGGGGCCCACTGGACTCTGCACTCTGTACTTTGTTTTAGTGCACTACATGGAGAGCCAGCTTGCTAGAGGTCCCATTTTTAATTTGTATGTAATCAATCAAGTCTGTCTTTTTCACTGTGAGGGCCATATTACAAATGAATATTGAGCATTTTGATAAACACCGTTGACCGGGGTTTGCGGCATGCGTTCCTGTAGACGTCACTGTGTATGCGGGTCCTTAGAATGGCTCAATGACATGATATCGACTTCCGGTCACATTCTTAACCCATCTTGCCAACGCTGTAGGTGAACCTGTCTCAGAGTCCTGGGGTGAGTCCGGCCCTTCTGTCACCACGCGACACCTTCAACCATCTCTTCTCACGGAGCGAAGGCCCATCCTGGAAAAAAAGGCAAGAACGTACCTCAGCGAGACCCTCATGCCGCTAGTTAGTAAGCAAGTCACCACATCCGGAGAGAATCAACACGAACTGGCGGCCAAGGTCCTTCATCTGGAGCTGCCCGAAAAGAAAGAGTCTCTTTCTTCATGGAGAGCTGATTCTAATTCAAAAGTCCATTCTCAGCCCAATGAATGAATCTGGCTGTAGTTCTATTCCCCTCTCACTTGGAGCGCTAACGAGCCGTTGGCGGTCTCAGGAAGCGACTTCGCTCCGTGAGTCCGCGGATTACTGGATCTGCCGGTCGACTCCCCGTTTCGTTGCCCGTGCTGTGCGAACACTGCTGACCTGTAGCAATTAACTGTCCTGTGGCTGGAGGGTTTTATAGAAATGTGGTTATAGATCGGGGGCATTTACAAGGTGCACCCCGGGGTCCAAGTCTTGCTGTGCACCAATACCCCAGGCATGCTAGGCTTCATGCATGGGGCCGCATCTGTGGTCCCTGGCTTGCCTCCTGCGACCCTAGCACTGGGGTAGTGACCCTTGGCCTCAGAAGAAAGAAACAAACTTGCAAAATAATGATTTGTTCTTGCAGGTGGAGCAGAAGTCTTTTAAAAGGGTGGACGGGTGAGAGGGCTACAAATTGAGAGAGTGTTGATAGAGTGACTGAGCTTAAATGGAGTGAGAGTGGTCATAAAGTTCAGAGCGAGAGACCGAGGCAGGGAGGAAGAAGAGTGAGCGAAATGGGGCTGATATTGACACAGAGACAGGTGAGAAAGAGACCGATGAGGTAGAAAGAGAAGTGGGAGACAGGGAAAAGATAAAGAGACTGCACTGGCGAGGTCAAACATAGGAGGTTATATTAGGAGAGTCACCAGGAAAACTCTGGACACAGAGGAGGAGACAAATGATGATGACAGCATGCCAAAGGTCGATGACATCACTTCCTGTGATGTCATTGGGGTCAAGGGACATGTGATTTCTCTTTCACTACGCATGGCATTTTGGGGGTTCGACGGCCATGGGTTGGAGAATCCTGTTTCTGTGATCCTGGATCCCGTGTCAGAGGAGTCGCTCGAGTTCTATCAGATCCCACGAGATCCTCCCAAAAGGGTGGCTTGGGGATCCCCGATCACCATTTGATGAACATCACCTTCCAGGTGGAGAAGTAGTTGTGAAACAGATGGAGCAACAAAGGTTCTTCTGCCAACGTTGCCAAAAATCTGGGGTACCAAGATGGCGACCCTATCTCCAGAAAACATATCTCTTGTAGGCACACCCTAAAAGACACCCGCGTCTAGAGTGCTATCCTCTCAACAGGCCTATGTGAGAAGTTGGCCCGATATGCAACGTTCGCTATTCTAGCGACCGCTATGTATCGTTCCAACGACCCTTATGGTGTTTGGTTGTAAGTCAACCTATAGACCAGCTATCCTAGTAGCATGGATACGAGCAGTCTAAGGCTAAAGACTCGAGAGGGCGCGTTAAGCCAGCTGTTTACCACACATGTACCCCTTGAACACCCAGTGAAAGGACACCACACAAGTGTTATGAAAATAAACAGTATATTTATTAAGAATCACAACAGCCCTGTACTCTTTATGAGGACAGGGTACTAAGCACAAACCAAATCTCTTTAGCAAATACTTCAAGTGCACAGTTTAAAGACAAGTGTCCTAGGACACGGAAAGGTTAAGGCAAGTCGGAAGCGAGGGACTCGGGACCCTAGAGTAAGGAGGCTATGCAGGCACCGAAATGCCGAGTTACCTAGCCACGAGGGCTGCGGCTGCACAAGTCTTACAGGCGTCGGGGTCTTCGCTGACGAGCCAGGAGCCGGAAGAAAAGGAGTTGCTGGCCGGCGACCAGTGTTGAATAGTTCGTAGAGATTGATGAAACCTGAAAGCAGAGGGGACCAAGTTCGTACTACTAGCCAGTAGTCAGAGGGTACCAGGAAGGCACCGGTTGGCCGTCACCTCGACCAGGTGAGTGGGCGACGCTAGGCTCTGCAGTCTCTCGGACCAGGAGGCGTTGTCGGCGACCACGGTGGAGGTGCGAGCTGTCCCACGACGGATGTCGCTGTCGGCGTCTTGGGTGGACCAGGAGGGTCCGGGGTGCCTCTCAAAAGATGGAAGCAGGGGCCAGTCTGGAGCAACCAGACCGGCAGTGTTGATTCTTGGTCGTCGTCACAGAAGGGCACGAGCCAGCGGCAAGTGACCAGACAACGTGCTGAGCAGCGAGCAGAAGGGCCCCACGCAGATCGTGGAGATGCTGGGAGACTGCACTTCGGTGCTGGAGCGGCTCAGGGTCGGGGCTTCTCGGACCCCAGAGCACTCACCAGAGAGTTACCTCGATGGTCGTGCTGGTTTTTAAGAGCGTGCAGGTTCTGATGATGGCCGGTCCCTCGAGGTCTCGTCGCACCCACAGATCACAGCTGAGCTGATGACGTGGGTAGAGGTCAGAGGTGCCAGGGAAGCCGGTTCTCGTCGAGCTGGGCCGTCGGATTCCTTGAGGAAGGACTTACAGCAAACCGCAGAGTTCTTAGATGGTGCCCGCTGATGCAGGGTGACTACTCCTTAGCCACAAGGGAGAAATCTTGAGAAGAGTCTTGAAGTCCTTTCGTAGAAAGTATTCTTGATTCAAAGATGATCTAATTTGGAAGGGTCCCGCTCCGGCCTTTATCCTAAAGAAAGGGGTGGGTACATGACTAGGTCCTGCCCTAAGGGTGGGACCAGAAAGGGGGGTAGTTACACCCCTCTCCCCTGCCGGACTTTCCCCAGGCCAGGGCTGTCGCCCCTGGAACTGGTTCTAACCGGCAGATGCGTAGTGAGCACCGGGGTGCCACTCCGCAGTCACCTTCTCGCAAAAGCCCTACCTACCCAGAATACACAAACCCTGTCTGGGACGGTGCGAACACTGCCCTCGACAGGAAACCCTTTGTCCAAGTGCTCCTCGCTGGAAGGACTCCCAGCAGCAGGAGGTCAGACTTGTGTCTGTGGTGGCAGCATCCATTTTGTGGAGCTGAGGCTTTCGTTAACTTTAACCGGGGTTCACAGTCACGTACATGTCGTGTCCCTCTAGAAGGGCGGAATGCTAACCTCGTCGCCAGAGTTGATGAGAGGGCAGCATCCCGATTTGTATGACACCTTACTCGACATGTCTTGATAACGCGACACCGAAGTTACCGATATGGTACGCGTTATCATGGAACAGCCATTGGGTCTTGATTCCGCAAGCTGCAACCGGGCTCGGCTCGGGCCAGAGCTTAGTTCACACGAGCCCATGCACTCTGCCTTCAGGATTGTCAAGGCCTGCCATAGGAGTGACTGATAGGGACTCGGGTGTCCATTGTATGGTTAGATATAGAGCTACTATATCTAAAGCAAAGGGTGATTACACGACTTCGCCCCCGCTGTCATGCAGCCAGTTGTGTCAAATTTAGGAGGCCAGCCAGGGGTGGCATAATACATGCTGCAGCCCCTGGCGGCCCTGGGTACACCTACGCCCTGAGTTACAGGGTCTGATAAGGTGGCCCAGTACCAATTGGTATATGCACCTAGGGTACATCTCGTAATTTAGAAAGAGAACAGCCAGGCTGTGGGTCTGATTGGCAGGCCCACAGCCAGAGAAAGTCGTAAACCAGTGAAACAAAAGCAAAAAATCTGGGTGATCATAGGATTGCAGACCCTACTCTCCTACATGACCCCCCCCCAAACGTCGGAACAACTAACTAACCTTGACCAGGTAAGTCTTCTTGTTCTAAGTGGAAATATCTGGAGAGCCCATCGGCATTGCCATGATCAGTACCAGGTCTATGTTCCACTGTGAAGTCCATCCCCTGTAGGGAAATGGACCACCTAAGCAGTTTGGGGTTTTCACCCTTCATCTGATTTAGCCACAAGAGGGGCTTATGGTCGGTCTGAATCTTGAAGTGAGTGCCAAACAAGTATGGCCTCAGCTTCTTCAGGGCCCAAACCACAGCAAAGGCCTCCCTCTCAATAGCTGACCAATTCTTCTCTCTAGGGGTCAGCCGTCTACTTATAAAAGCAATGGGCTGGTCTTGACCATCAAAATTCAGTTGAGAAAGAACAGCTCCCACACCCAACTCAGAAGCATCTGTTTGGACAATGAATGGTTTGGAGTAGTCCGGACTCTTGAGGATAGGCGCCGTGCACATGGCCTGCTTTAGGTCATCGAATGCTTTTTGACAGCTCGCTGTCCACTGAACCTTTTTTGGCATTTTCTTACTTGTCAGTTCATTTAACGGTGTCACGATGGACCCATAGTTCCTGACAAACTTCCTGTAGTATCCAGTCAGGCCCAAGAAAGCTCGAACCTGAGTCTGGGTGGTTGGAGGAGCCCAGTCCCTGATTGACTGTATCTTGCTCTCCAGTGGCTGAACCTGACCTCCACCGACAAGGTGGCCCAGGTATACAACCTGTGTCTGCCCTATCTGGCACTTGGTGGCCTTGATAGTGAGACCTGCTGCTTGCAGTGCCTCTAACGTCTTCCGCAGGTGGACCAGGTGATCCTCCCAGGTGGAGCTAAAGACAGCAATATCGTCAAGATATGCCGCACAGAAGTCATCCAGCCCAGTAAGGACATGATTCACCAACCGTTGGAAGGTGGCAGGTGCATTTTTCAGACCAAAGGGCATCACCACGAACTGATAATGCCCACCAGGGGTTGAAAATGCTGTCTTAGGCTTGGCGTCCTCAGCTAACCTGATTTGCCAATACCCAGCTGTCAGGTCAAACGTACTTAAGTAGTTGGCCGAAGCCAGCCTATCAATAAGCTCGTCTGCCCTTGGTATTGGGTGGGCGTCAGTCTTAGTGACTGCATTGAGACCCCTGTAGTCTACGCAGAACCTCATCTCTCTCTTACCACCCTGGGTGTGAGGTTTCGGCACTAGAACTACGGGACTAGCCCAAGGGCTATCCGAGGGTTCAATGACTCCCAGCTCCAACATTTTCTGCACTTCACTTTTGATGCAGTCTCTGACGTGATCAGGCTGCCTGTAGATTTTACTCTTTACGGGCAGGCTGTCACCAGTGTCGACCTCATGGGTGCACCAATCGGTCTGACTGGGTGTCAGAGAAAACAGATGTCGGAACGACTGAAGAACCTGTTTACAGTCGCTCTGCTGATGGTCGGAGAGGCTGCCGCAAAAGACAACACCATCTACCGAGCCATCGTCAGGATTCTGAGAGAGCAGGTCGGGGAGAGGGTCACTCTCCTCCTCCTGTCCCTCATCTATGGCCATGAGCAAACTCATGTCCTTCCTGTCGACATATGCTTTTAGCCTGTTGACATGAAGCACCCTGTGGGGGCTCCGGGGAGTTCCCAGGTCGACCAGGTAGGTGACCTCTCCCTTTTTCTCCAGGATGGTGTGGGGCCCGGACCATTTGTCCTTGAGTGCTGCTGGGGCCACTGGCTCCAACACCCACACCTTCTGTCCGGGCTGGTAAACAGTCAAGACAGCCTTTTGGTCATGCCAAGCTTTTTGGAGTTCTTGGCTGGCCTTAAGGTTTTCGGATGCCTTTTCCATGTATTCAGCCATCCGCGAGCGGAGGCCGAGCACATAGTCCACTATGTTGGCTGCAGGCTTTTTGAGAGGTCTCTCCCATCCTTCCTTCACCAAACACAGGGGTCCTCTTACAGGATGCCCGTACAAAAGTTCAAAAGGGCTGTAGCCAACCCCCTTCTGTGGGACTTCTCTGTAGGCGAACAAGAGGCAGGGGATCAGGCCGTCCCATCTACGCCGAAGCTTTTCCGGTAGTCCATGAATCATCCCTTTTAGGGTCCTGTTGAATCTCTCAACAAGCCCATTGCATTGTGGATGATAGGGGGTAGTGAACTTGTAGTTAACACCACATTCCTTCCACATAGCAGTTAAGTAGCTCGACATAAAGTTTGCACCTCTGTCGGAGACGACCTCCTTAGGGAAGCCCACTCTGGAGAATACTCCAACTAGGGCTCTTGCCACAACAGGTGCTGTAGTGGTCCTAAGGGGAATAGCTTCAGGATACCTGGTGGCATGATCCACTACCACCAGTATAAACTTGTGCCCTGATGCTGTCGGTGGTTCCATGGGACCGACGATATCGATCCCCACCCGTTCAAAGGGCACCCCCACCACAGGCATTGGTATAAGGGGGGCCTTTGTCGTGCCACCTGACTTACCACTGGCTTGGCAAGTGACACAGGAGCGGCAAAACTCCTTGGTATCCTCGTTCATGTGAGGCCAGTGAAAGTGCGAGACAAGCCTGTCCCACGTTTTCGTCTGGCCTAAGTGACCTGCTAAGGGAATCTCATGGGCCAAGGTAAGTAGGAAACCACGCTGAGACAAGGGGACGACCAGCCTCCTGGTCATGCCAGGCTTGGGGTCTCTTGCCTCAGTGTACAGGAGTCCATCTTCCCAGTATACCTTGTGGGTACCTGTGGCGTTCCCAGCAGCCTCAGCAGCAGCCTGCTGTCTGAGGGGTTCAAGAGAAGGGCAGTCTAATTGGTCCTTCCCCAGATCTTCCCTTGAGGGTCCCCCTGAGCCCAAGAATTCAACTTGGTCAAGTTCGAACTCTCTCGGCTCAGTTTCCCTCAATTCCTGTAGGTCAGCCTCCTCTGAGACTTGATCCTCGACCTGGGGCAAGGGGGAAGGCGCAGCCTTAACCCTACTGCTCTTTTTCTTGGGAGGTGTCTGGTCCGTTGTTCCAGGATCCAGCACCTGTTCAGTGGGGCATTTCCTGACCTGCGACCTAGTCACAGCGAACACATGTGCTGGCAAACCTAACATTTCCATGTGAGTCCGGTGCTCCACTTCTGACCATTGTGACGACTCCAAATCATTGCCCAACAAACAATCCACTGGGAGGTCTGGACTAACTACAACCTTCTTTTGGCCAGTTACCCCTCCCCAGGAGAAAGCTACAATTGCCATACTGTGATTGGTAGTGACATTGCTTGCATTGGTCACCAGGAATTCTGTACCTGGCATGATCTGTCCAGGGTCCACGAAGTTAGGCGTCACCATGGTGACGCTGGCACAAGTGTCCCTATAGGCCTGAGCCATCTTTCCATTTATGAAAGGCGTCTGTCGGTATTTGCCCAGCGTATTGGGGCTTACGTCAGGGGACACGTCCACGTCCCCTGTACTGACAAGGACAGCCTGAGTGAGTGTGCCAACTAAGTTGTCACGCCCCTCAGAACCCAGGGTTAACCCTACCAAACCCTTGGGAGGCGCACTACCACTGCTGACTGTACTAGGGGGCACAGGTGCCTTAGGGGCTGCAGTGGCAGGAGTCTGCCCTCCTCCTTTCTTGGTGCACTCACTAAACCAGTGAGACTTACTTTTACAGTACTGGCACCAACGTTTGGATTGGCCTTCTTTCTTCTTTTGGGGAGCCTGACCCCCACCCTCTTTGGGTTGTTGGGGACCTGTCGAAGACTTCTGGTCATTTTGTTCCCCCTTAGAATCTTTACCCTTCTGGTCTGCTTTCTTCTGACCACCTTGATTCTGGCCCTGGTTCTGTTTAACTCTCGTACGAACCCATTTGTCCGCCTTCTGCCCCAATTCTTGAGGAGAGGTCAGATCCGAGTCGACAAGATGCTGATGCAACAACTGGTTCTGACAATTGTTTAAAATTTGTTCTCTCATCATCAAATTATACAATCCTTTGTAATCAGTAACCTTACTGCCCAGCAACCAGCCCTCAAAAGCCTTAGTGGCACAATCGACAAAATCAGACCAGTCTTGAGACTGCGTTTTCTGGGTATCCCTGAACAGCACCCTGTACTGCTCAGTGGTTAGGCCGAACCCTTCAACGAGTGTATTCTTCAAGACTTGGTAATTGTTAGCGTCCTCTACCCTTGTGGTGAGGAGCTTGTCTCTTCCTTTACCTTCAAAGGAGAGCCACAAGATAGCTGCCCACTGACTCTGGGGAACGCCTTGCACAGTGCAGGCCCTCTCCAAAGCAGTAATCCATTTGTGGATGTCGTCCCCTTGCTTAAAGGGGGGCACTATCTTCCCAAGGTGTTTCGTATCGAAACTCTTTTCCCTATTACTAGGTACATTGCTGCCACCAGTGGGGACTGCCCCACTTAACTGTTGCTCTCTAGCGAAAGCAAGCTTTTCTTTGGCCAGGGCAAGTTCTTCCCTTTCGATCCGCAGATTAGCTGCCCTTTCCTTCGCTTCGTACACTCTCCTCTGAGGGGACGTCATCCCTCTTTGAGAAGAGTTGTGAGAGCCGTTGGTATGAAGGGATCTGCCAGAGCCTCTTGATAGAGATCTGGCTCGTCCATTCCCCATGTTAAGCTGACCTGATAGTGGCCCCAGGGGTCCCCCAGTACCGCTATCATGTTTGCTTAAGTTGGACCTGCTTAGTCTGACGACTTCTACCTGTCCCTTATCTGCCTCGTCCCCAGAGAGATCCTCATCCTCATCCTCCTCCACATCCTCGTTCTCGGTTGCGAGATAAATGAGGTCAGGATCGTCTCGGGTTCCCTCGAGGGGAGGCATGTCTCCTTCTGGATTAGAAGAGCTACGAAGTTTCTCAGCTCTCCTGGCATCATAAGTCTCCAAGAGACCAATCAGAAAGGACGTGGTGGGGTTAGACCCCTGCTGAATCTTCCGGGAGTGACACAATCGTCTTAACTCCTTGAAGCTCAGCACAGTATATCCTGAAGGGATGACCTGTGGAGGGTCAACTGACACAAGGGGAGACTCAGAGTTTCCTCCTTGGCCCGACATACTGTTTCTAGTGTGGTGTAAGTGATGCACCTACCTACACTATGTGTTTTCCTACTTGTCCCTTGCTAAGAGCTGTAGCCAAGGTGTGCTAAGCCTTGAGGAGCTACAACAGCTGGTTCAGTAGAACTCAGAGTATTCTAAGCTTTAGTTATATGTACTAACAGTACTTGTGCGATCTTTCAACAAGATATTCTTAGGATACGTGTGGTAAAACAACAGCAAGCTCAAATCCCAACCGCTGCTCACCAATGTGAGAAGTTGGCCCGATATGCAACGTTCGCTATTCTAGCGACCGCTATGTATCGTTCCAACGACCCTTATGGTGTTTGGTTGTAAGTCAACCTATAGACCAGCTATCCTAGTAGCATGGATATGAGCAGTCTAAGGCTAAAGACTCGAGAGGGCGCGTTAAGCCAGCTGTTTACCACACATGTACCCCTTGAACACCCAGTGAAAGGACACCACACAAGTGTTATGAAAATAAACAGTATATTTATTAAGAATCACAACAGCCCTGTACTCTTTATGAGGACAGGGTACTAAGCACAAACCAAATCTCTTTAGCAAATACTTCAAGTGCACAGTTTAAAGACAAGTGTCCTGGGACACGGAAAGGTTAAGGCAAGTCGGAAGCGAGGGACTCGGGACCCTAGAGTAAGGAGGCTATGCAGGCACCGAAATGCCGAGTTACCTAGCCACGAGGGCTGCGGCTGCACAAGTCTTACAGGCGTCGGGGTCTTCGCTGACGAGCCAGGAGCCGGAAGAAAAGGAGTTGCTGGCCGGCGACCAGTGTTGAATAGTTCGTAGAGATTGATGAAACCTGAAAGCAGAGGGGACCAAGTTCGTACTACTAGCCAGTAGTCAGAGGGTACCAGGAAGGCACCGGTTGGCCGTCACCTCGACCAGGTGAGTGGGCGACGCTAGGCTCTGCAGTCTCTCGGACCAGGAGGCGTTGTCGGCGACCACGGTGGAGGTGCGAGCTGTCCCACGACGGATGTCGCTGTCGGCGTCTTGGGTGGACCAGGAGGGTCCGGGGTGCCTCTCAAAAGATGGAAGCAGGGGCCAGTCTGGAGCAACCAGACCGGCAGTGTTGATTCTTGGTCGTCGTCACAGAAGGGCACGAGCCAGCGGCAAGTGACCAGACAACGTGCTGAGCAGCGAGCAGAAGGGCCCCACGCAGATCGTGGAGATGCTGGGAGACTGCACTTCGGTGCTGGAGCGGCTCAGGGTCGGGGCTTCTCGGACCCCAGAGCACTCACCAGAGAGTTACCTCGATGGTCGTGCTGGTTTTTAAGAGCGTGCAGGTTCTGATGATGGCCGGTCCCTCGAGGTCTCGTCGCACCCACAGATCACAGCTGAGCTGATGACGTGGGTAGAGGCCAGAGGTGCCAGGGAAGCCGGTTCTCGTCGAGCTGGGCCGTCGGATTCCTTGAGGAAGGACTTACAGCAAACCGCAGAGTTCTTAGATGGTGCCCGCTGATGCAGGGTGACTACTCCTTAGCCACAAGGGAGAAATCTTGAGAAGAGTCTTGAAGTCCTTTCGTAGAAAGTATTCTTGATTCAAAGATGATCTAATTTGGAAGGGTCCCCGCTCCGGCCTTTATCCTAAAGAAAGGGGTGGGTACATGACTAGGTCCTGCCCTAAGGGTGGGACCAGAAAGGGGGGTAGTTACACCCCTCTCCCCTGCCGGACTTTCCCCAGGCCAGGGCTGTCGCCCCTGGAACTGGTTCTAACCGGCAGATGCGTAGTGAGCACCGGGGTGCCACTCCGCAGTCACCTTCTCGCAAAAGCCCTACCTACCCAGAATACACAAACCCTGTCTGGGACGGTGCGAACACTGCCCTCGACAGGAAACCCTTTGTCCAAGTGCTCCTCGCTGGAAGGACTCCCAGCAGCAGGAGGTCAGACTTGTGTCTGTGGTGGCAGCATCCATTTTGTGGAGCTGAGGCTTTCGTTAACTTTAACCGGGGTTCACAGTCACGTACATGTCGTGTCCCTCTAGAAGGGCGGAATGCTAACCTCGTCGCCAGAGTTGATGAGAGGGCAGCATCCCGATTTGTATGACACCTTACTCGACATGTCTTGATAACGCGACACCGAAGTTACCGATATGGTACGCGTTATCATGGAACAGCCATTGGGTCTTGATTCCGCAAGCTGCAACCGGGCTCGGCTCGGGCCAGAGCTTAGTTCACACGAGCCCATGCACTCTGCCTTCAGGATTGTCAAGGCCTGCCATAGGAGTGACTGATAGGGACTCGGGTGTCCATTGTATGGTTAGATATAGAGCTACTATATCTAAAGCAAAGGGTGATTACACGACTTCGCCCCCGCTGTCATGCAGCCAGTTGTGTCAAATTTAGGAGGCCAGCCAGGGGTGGCATAATACATGCTGCAGCCCCTGGCGGCCCTGGGTACACCTACGCCCTGAGTTACAGGGTCTGATAAGGTGGCCCAGTACCAATTGGTATATGCACCTAGGGTACATCTCGTAATTTAGAAAGAGAACAGCCAGGCTGTGGGTCTGATTGGCAGGCCCACAGCCAGAGAAAGTCGTAAACCAGTGAAACAAAAGCAAAAAATCTGGGTGATCATAGGATTGCAGACCCTACTCTCCTACAGCCTAGGTGTAAACTATCCCCCGCCCCTCGTCTAAAGATAAGATCTTCTAGACTCCTGCATCCCCGGGACCACTCGTCGCAAAGCCAGCTCTTGTGAGTAGTACTGCAGAGTCGGGTCTCACGGATAGCTCAGATCTAGAAAAGTGGGGCACAAATCCAACAGAAGAGAAGCTAGCAGAAGAACCTGGATTTCAAGATCAATGGCAAAAGAATGCCACAGCTAAGGGGGGGGGCTAAGGAGAATTTTGTTTAGCTTCCCAAAGATTAGAGCAGAACACAAAAAAAGTCAACTTATGACTTTTTAATCAGGATCCCAGCTGGATCTGGCCCCACCCAATATCGTCTTGTGAGGTCGAAATGCCATTTGTTCAGTCTTAGCCACTGTGCTTAACCACTTTCTTCAGCATGGCACAGTGCCCCTGGCATGGAAACTTGCCCTGCTGAGCCCTCTCCTAATGAAGCCTTCTCACTGGAGCCTGCGTGGCCAGAAAAGTAAAGACCTATCTCCCTGCTTCCAGGTATCAGCAAAATTGTAGACAAATTTGTCAATAAAAATCTCTCCTTCTACCTGAAGGAACAGGGTATGTTTCACCCTACTCAAATTGGTTTCAGAGCAGGAAACAGAACAGAAACTGCGGGTTGGCTATGACTGGCAAACTTAAAAGAAATCTTAGATTCAGGCGGCTCAGAGCCAGTCATAATTCTCGATTTGAGTGCCGCATTCGACACGGTTTCCCACCCAGTTCTTATTAAAAGATTAGAAGGAGCCGGGATTAAGGATACCGCGCTCTGGTGGCTGATCTCATTCTTAAGCAACAGAAGTTTCCTGGTGTGTGAGGAAACATTCAGTTCAGACCTCTGAACCTTGGAAAATGGTGCGCCACAGGGTTCGTTTCTGAGCCCTACACAATTCAATATTTATGCCCAACCACTGGCAGATATTACAGCAGGACATGGACTTTCAATGGTATCGAGCACGGATGATACCCAAACAAGTATCACTCTCATCTCAGACACTGTGGTACTCTCCAATCAACTGAACACCTGCTTAAGAGACGTCACTGCCTGGATGTCAAACAGTGATCGAAAATTTAATGGGACAAAACCGAGGTACTGGTGGTCGACAACAACCCATCCCTCTGGACAGAGCCATGTTGGCCCGACTACCTGGGAGAACCCCCCCATCCTAAAAATGAAATAAAAAGTGTAGGCTTCTGGACTGACAGCCCTCTGACAATGGAGCCCCAAGTTGGAAAGCGGGCGGCTGGTTGCTTTGGCATACTCAGGCTGCTGAGGAAAGCTCTGACCTGGCTCTCCCCCGCCACCCACAGAACTGTAGTTCAAGGCCTTTTACTGTCCCGGCTTGATTACGGGAACTCAGTTTATTTGGATTATCCAGTATATGTAACGATGCAACTACAAGTGGTTCGGAATGCTGCAGCACGCATTCTGCAAAAAATACCAATGCGTCATTCTGCCACCCATGCCACCGATACCCTCGTAGCCCTTCACTGGCTGCGAATATCTAAAAGAATTCAATTTAAATCTCTCTGTCTGGCCCATGGAGCAATGCACGGCAAGAGCCCTTCATGACTACCGCAGATCTACGTCCCCAACAGACCTTTGCGATCCATCGAACGGAAGATATTTACGGTATCCAGGATTAAGAAGGCAAAAAGGGGGGAACGCTCCTTCTCGTACTTAGCATCAAAACTTTGGAACTCTCGCCTTCTTTAGCTGAGAATGATCAAGGATTAACCCAACTTCAGAAAACTACTTAAGACCCGCCTGTTTGCCTAAACCTGCCGACTCCACAGGTACTCTGCAACAGACATGAGATTCAGTGCAGAGAGCCAGATGGGTCGCCATTTGTTTATAAATGCCTAGTCCATAGTATGGGGCTGAACAAGAATCATCGCAGTAAAATTCTACTGCCCGTGTTTGTTTGTCAGAGTTGGTGACCAACACCAAAACCCTCGCTTGCTGCGGTAATCTGTGAGACCACGTGCATCCAAATGCCGGTCCGATTAGATTAGATTAGATTAGATTTTGGTTTATAAAACGCTCGAATCCCAAAGCGTCTTGGCGCTAAGAGTGAGAAAGGGAGATCGAGCATGATTACAACTAAACTGATAAGCCCCCGGAAACAGCCAAGTTTTTAATTGCTTCCTGAACACTAACAAACTTGGTTGAAGTCTAAGTGTAATGGGCAATTGGTTCCACAACCTGGCAGCACAACGTGACAAGGTTCGCCCTCCCCATCTGACTCTGCAGACTTTAGTGGTACCGATGAGGCCAGAGTTAGCCGATCTAAGATCTCTGTTGGGGATATACCACTGAAAGATGTTTTGCATATCGGAATCCCCTCCACCGTATAGTCTTCTGCACAAGGCATAAGGCCTTGGAGTCCATGCGTTGCTGTTTAGGAAGCCAGTGTAACGCCATAAGAGCCGCCGAAGTGGGGTGAGCTTTTGGGATATTCAGGAGTATTCGTGCAGCCGCATTTTGGATGGACTGCAATTTGGTCTTCTGTGCCTTGTCAATACGTACAAAAAGCGCATTGCAGTAATCTAGTTGAGATAAGATTAAGGCCACAAAAAACAGTTTTACGAAGCTCCTGAGGAATAAAAGGGAACACCTTCCGTAGTAGCTTCAAAATGTAGAAGCAAGTGGAGGTTACATGGTTGATCTGAGCAGAGAACCTTAATTGATTGTCAAACATAATCCCCAGATTCTTAACTTTCGTGGATGGTATAGGGCATACGCCTGCCTCTAACGGCCACCAAGTGTGATCCCACAGGGACGGACCGCCACCAAACTCTATGACCTCAGTCTTATCCGTATTGATCTTAAGGAAATTGTTACTCATCCAGCTTATGATGTTCCTCAGACACGCATGGAATCGAGCCGCTACCTGCTCCGACTGTTTTGATACTGAGATGATGATTTGAGTATCGTCGGCGTAGGACACAAACGAGAACCACTGCTGCCTAATGAGACTGGCGATAGGGGGTCACATAGATATTATAGAGCGTCGGTGACAGTGCCGAACCCTGTGGGACTACACATGGCAGATGGAAGGTTTCTGACTGCAGACTCTCCCAGAGTAGAGTTTGTTCTCTATCTACTAGGAAAGAGGAGAGGAGGGACAGAGCCTCTTCCCCAATCCCCACCGCCTTCAGCCTTGTCACCAACACAGTATGATTCGCGGTGTCGAATGCTGCCGATAGTTCATGGTGGATGAGGCTCGCGTCCCTCCCCATCTACCTGTCTATGGATCTCATCCGTTACCATAACCAGCGGCGTCTCGGTAGAGTGACCTGACCGGAAACCATGCTGACTGCAATCCAGCAGGTGTTGCTGACTAGGTAAGATTTCAGGACTGCGATATAATATAAGAATCCCCTCTTAGAGGCCTATTGGCTTTACCATGTGCTCAGTTCCATTGCCCCGCCATCCCGCCGGCACGCAGGGTATGCGGTTGGGAGGGGGAATGCGTACCCAGCGGGAAAAGAGGATGGCCAGTGGGTGGGGGTGGTATGAGTGCCTGTCCCAGCCCAACGACTGCTGGAAATGATGCTGCTGGGGTGCCGGACATTGGGGACTCCCTGGGGTCCCATAGAAGGGTGCGTGGAAATGTGCTTGCATGCGGCACTACAGTGGCCGCCCTCTTAAGGGACACACTGCGTGCACCGTGGGAAGCCGCTTTGTCTTGTCCCCATCACCAACGCAGGCCTATGGTACTGAGTGTAACCTTCCGCAGGCCAACCTCAGGCATACCGTCATAAAAATGCAAATATATACAAAATAACCGTTGGTAAAGCAAGGAATATGTCTCAGGGCTTCACAGTGGAAGTCACAAGGCTTCTGGTAATGAACAGTAAATAAAGATGTCCGCTTCCGGTTCTGCGCACTCCTTGATGAGTTCAGCTCTTCTCACACGCCAAAGCTCCCGTGATTCACCCCCCCAGCCATCCCCCTCCAGCAGGAAGTGGAGCGAATCCAGAGAAAAACTCCCTCCTAGGGGAACCGGTTAGACGAGGGAGGGGGGGGGGCGTCTCTGAGCCCTCAGCGCTGGAAGTAAAAAGTTAATGCTTTAACAGAAACATGAAAATTCCCAAGAGAGCGAATCTGATGACGTCAGTGCAGTCTTTGAGGCTGATGAAGAGTGAGACGGTGTCCCATGGGTCATGTATCACTTCCACTGAGTGAGACTGTTCCACAAGGTGTCGGGGTCACACCCATTTATTTATTTATTTGTGGGTATTTATAGAGCGCGACCTATCGCTCCGAAGGGAGCATCTTGGCGCTGAGCGTGTGTATGAAATTTGGTGGAACATCTAGATAGCTGCCATCACAATACTGTCAGATTGCTGATAAATCCATGTTTTCAGGTGTTTCCTGAATATACTTTCAGAGTCGATAAGTCTTAGGTTTAGTGGCAAGCTGTTCCATGCCCTTGCTGCCAAGACTGTGAAGTTTTTTTCTCCCCTAGTTTTATATTTATACCTCGGGATTTTGGTGAGGTTGCCACTAGAAGATCTCAGGTAGCGCACTGGGTCGTAATGCACAAAACGCTTGGCGAGATACTTTGGCCCTGTGTTTTTCAGAGCTTTAAAAACTGTTAATAGAAGTTTGTAAAGAATCCTCTTATGCAGTGGCAACCAATGAAGGATATTTAGTGCTGCGGAAGCTGAGGATTTCCTGGGTAGTTTTAGAACTAGTCTTGCCGCAGCATGTTGTACACTCTGCAATTTCTTCAGAGTGGCCCTTTTTACTCCCCTTTTACTCCATCCGAATGAGTAACACTTTCCTCCAATCTCTGAGGCTCACAGTGACGGGAGTGAGTGTCACACATGATGAGTGAGTCTGTGCTAGAAGGTCTAACACTCACATACAATGAATGAGGCTGTGGTCCTACGTGTGAGACTCACACACGAATGAGAAAACCCTCTAATAAGCCAGCTGCACATCAATGAGTGAGACTTTTATCCAATCTCTCAGGCTCACAGTGACGGGAGTGAGTGTCACACATGATGAGTGAGTCTGTGCTAGAAGGTCTAACACTCACATACAATGAATGAGGCTGTGGTCCTACGTGTGAGACTCACACACAAATGAGAAAACCCTCTAATAAGCCAGCTGCACATCAATGAGTGAGACTTTTATCCAATCTCTCAGGCTCACAGTGACGGGAGTGAGTGTCACACTTGATGAGTGAGTCTGTGCTGCAAGGTCTAACACTCACATACAATGAATGAGGCTGTGATCCTATGTGTGAGGCTCACACACAAGCAAGAACACCTTCAGAGGAGCCAGCTGCACATCCAATGAGTGAGACTTTTATCCAATTTCTGAGGTGCACATTGACAGGAGTGAGTGTCACTCATTGTAGGAGAGTAGGGTCTGCAATCCTATGATCACCCGGACTTTTTGCTTTTGTTTCACTGGTTTACGACTTCCTCGGGCTGCGGGCCTGCTAATCAGACCCACCGCCTAGCTGTTCTCTCTCTAAATTGATGCCTGTACCTTAGGTGCATTACCCAATTGGAACTGGGCCACCCTGTCAGACCCTGTAACTCAGGGCATCGGTGTACCCAGGGCCTACCAGGGGCTGAAGCATGTATTATGCCACCCCTGGATGGCCATCTAAATCTGACACAACTGGCTGCACGACAGCTGGGGCAACGTAGCGTACCCGCTCGTTGCTTTAGGTATAGTAGCCCTATATCTAACCACACAATGGACACCCGAGTTCCTATCAGACACTCCTATGGCAGGCCTTGACAATCCTGAAGGCAGAGTGCTTGGAATCGTGTGAATTGGGTTCTGGCCCGAGCCGAGCCCGGTTGCAGCTGGCGGAACCAAGACCCAATGGCTGTTCCATGATAACGCGTGCCATATCGGTAACTTCGGTATTGCGTTATCCAGACATGTCAAGTAAGGTGTCATACGAATCGGGATGCTACCCCCTCACCAATTCTGGCGACGATGTTAGCATTCCGCCCTTCTAGAGGGACACGACATGTATGTAACTGTGAACCCCGGTTAAAGTTAACTAAAGCCTCAGCTCCACAAAATGGATGCTGCCACCACAGACACGAGTCTGACCTCCTGCTGCTGGGAGTCCTCCCAGCGAGGAGAGCTTGGACAAAGGGTTTCCTGTCAAGGGCGGTGTTCGCACCGTCCCAGACAGGGTTTGTGTATTCTGGGTAGGTAGGGCTTTGCGAGAAGGTGACTGCGGAGTGGCACCCCGGTGCTCACTACGCATCTGCCGGTCAGAACCAGTTCCAGGGGCGCCAGCCCCTGACCTGGGGACAGTCCGGCAGGGGAGAGGGGTGTAACTACCCCCCTTCCTGGTCCCACCCTTAGGGCAGGACCTAGTCATGTACCCACCCCTTTCTTTAGGATAAAGGCCGGAGCGGGGACCCTTCCAAATTAGATCATCTTTGAATCAAGAATACTTTCTACGAAAGGACTTCGAGACTCTTCTCAAGATTTCTCCCTTGTGGCTAAGGAGTAGTCACCCTGCACCAGCGGGCACCATCTAAGAACTCTGCGGTTTGCTGCAAGTCCTTCCTCAAGGAATCCGACAGCCCAGCTCGACGAGAACCGGCTTCCCTGGCACCTCTGACCTCTACCCACGTCATCAGCTCAGCTGTGATCTGTGGGTGCGACGAGACCTCGAGGGACCGGCCATCAACAAAACCTGCATGCTTTCTTAATCAGCACGACCATCGAAGCAATTCTCTGGTGAGTGCTCTGGGGTCCGAGAAACCCCGACCCTGAGCCGCTCCAGCACCGAAGTGCAGTCTCCCAGCATCTCCACGATCTGCGTGGGGCCCTTCTGCTCGCTGCTCAGTACGTTGTCTGGTCACTAGCCGCTGGCTTGTGCCCTTCTTTGACGACACCCGATAACCAACGCAGCTGGTCTGGTTGCTCCAGACTGGCCTTTGCTTCCATCTTTGAGAGGAGCACCCCGGACCCTCCCGGTCCACTCAAGCCGCCATTTTAGGCCCACCACGTGGCCCTGAAATCTGCCAAGGCTTGTTGCCCCAATCCTGGGCCCAGCGACGCCGACAGCATCAACCTTCGTGGGACAGCTTGCACCTCCCTCCTGGTCGCCGACAACGCCTCCTGGTCCGTGAGACTGCAGAGCCTAGCGTCGCCCACTCACCTAGTCGAGGTGACGGCCAACCGGTGCCTTCCTGGTACCCTCTGACTACTGGCTAGTAGTACGAACTTGGTCCCCTCTGCTTTCAGGTATCGCCGATCTCTGATCTAGGCTTGGATCTCTACGAACTATTCAGCACTGGTCGCCGGCCAGCAACTCCTTTTCTTCCGGCTCCTGGCTCGTCAGCGAAGACCCCGACGCCTGTAAGACTTGTGCAGCCGCAGCCCTCGTGGCTAGGTAACCTCGGCATTTCGGTGCCTGCATAGCCTCCTTACTCTAGGGTCCCGAGTCCCTCGCTTCCGACTTGCCTTATCGGGTCCGCCCGAGACCACTAAACTTCCCGTGTCCCCGGACACTTGTTTAAATTGTGCACTTGAAGTATTCTCCTAAGAGTTTTGGTTTGTGCTTAGTACCCTGTCCTCATAAAGAGTCCAGGGCTGTTGTGATTCTTAATAAATATTCTGTTTATTTTCATAACACTTGTGTGGTGTCCTTTCACTTGGGGTTCAAGGGGTATGTGATGGTATAACAGCTGGCTTAACACGCCCTCTAGAGTTTAGCCCGAAGACTGCTCGTATCCACGCTACTAGGATAGCTGGTCTAAGGTTGACTTACAACCAATCACCATAAGGGTCGTTGGAACGATACATAGCGGTCGCTAGAATAGCGAACGTTGCATATCGGGCCAACTTCTCACATTGGTGAGCAGCGGTTGGGATTTGAGCTTGCTGTTGTTTTACCACGCGTATCCTAAGAACATCTTGTGAAAGATCGCATAAGTACTCCAGGTACATATAACCTAGCTTAGAATACTCTGAGTTCTACTGAACCAGCTGTTGTAGCTCTTCAAGGCTTAGCACACCTTGGCTGCAACTCTTAGCAAGGGCTCAGTAGGTAAACCCATAGTGTAGGTAGGTGCATCACTTACACCACACTAGAAACAGCATGTCGGACAAAGGCGGAAACTCTGAGTCTCCCCTCGTGTCAGTCGACCTTCCACAGGTCACCTCCAGATATGCTGCGCTTAGCTTTCATGAGATGCGACAGATCTGTACGTCTCGAAAGATTAAGCAGGGTGCAAACCCTACCATTCCGTTTCTGATTGGTCTCTTGGAGACTTATGATGCCAAGAAGGCGGGTAACACCGACCCTTCTCATCCCTAAATGGAAATGCCTCCCCTCGAGGGAACCCGAGGTGACCCTGACCTTATCCATCTCTCTGCCGAGGGCGAAGAAGAGGACGAGGAACCAGAGACATCTGGGGACGAGGCAGACAAAGGTCCAGTCATAGTTAGTCAGCTAACTCAGGACAACTTAAGCCGGCACGAGTTTGGTACTAGGAGACCCCTGGGGCCTCTCTCGGGCCAGCTTAACATTGGGAACGGACGAGTTAGGTCTCTTTCAAGAGGCTCTAACAGATCCGCTCGAACCAATGGCTCTCGAGGTTCTGCTCGAAGAGGGATGACATCACCTCAGAGGAGAATGTACGAAGCAAAGGAGCGGGAAGTCAATCTGCGGATCGAAAGGGAAGAACTTGCCCTAGCCAAAGAGAGACTCGCCTTTGCCCGAGAGCAAGAGTTGAGTGGGACGATTCCCACTGGTGGCAGCATTCCCCCACGGGAACCCAGGAGTTTAGACACTAAGCACCTGAATAAGATAGTGCCCCCCTTTAAGCAAGGGGACGACATCCACAAGTGGATTACGGCTTTGGAGCGGGCCTGCACTGTACAGTGCGTCCCCCAGAGTCAGTGGGCAGCTATCTTGTGGCTCTCCTTTGAAGGTAAAGGTAGAGATAAGCTCCTCACCACAAGGGTCGAGGACGCTAACAATTACCAGATCCTGAAGAACACACTGATTGATGGGTTCGGCCTAACCACTGAGCAGTACAGGTTGCTGTTCAGGGATACCCAGAAAACTCAGTCTCAGGACTGGTCTGATTTCGTTGATTGTGCCACTAAGGCTTTTGAGGGCTGGTTGCTGGGCAGTAAGGTTACTGATTACCAAGGATTGTATAATTTGATCATGCGAGAACAGATTTTAAACAATTGTCAGAACCAGTTGTTGCATCAGCACCTTGTCGACTCGGATCTGACCTCTCCCCAAGAATTGGGAAAGAAGGCAGACAGATGGGTCAGAACGAGGGTTAAGCAAAACCAGGGCCAGAACCAGGGTGGTCAGAAGAAAGCAGACCAGAAGGGTAAAGATTCGAAGGGGGAACAAACTGACCAGAAGTCTTCGACAGGTCCCCAACAACCCAAAGAGGGGGGGGGTCAGGCTTCCCAGAAAAAGAAGAATCAAGAAGGTCAATCGAAAAGGTGGTGCCAATACTGTAAAAGTAAAACTCACTGGTTTAGTGAGTGCACCAAGAAAGGAGAGCAGACTCCTGCTACTGCAGCCCCTACGGCACCTGTGCCCCCTAGTACAGCCAGCAGTAGTAGTGCGCCTCCCAAGGGACTAGTTGGGTTAACCTTGGGTTCTGAGGGGTGTGACGGCTTAGCTGGTACACTCACTCAGGCTGTCCTTGTCTGTACAGGGGATGTGGATATATCCCCTGATATCAGTCCCAATACTTTGGGCAAATACCGACAGACGCCTTTAATAAATGGAAGAATGGCTCAGGCCTATAGGGACACTTGTGCCAGCGTCACCATGGTGACGCCTAACTTTGTGGACCCTGGACAGATCATGCCAGGTACAGAATTCCTGGTGACCAATGCCAGCAACGCCACTACCAGTCATAGTATGGCGATTGTTGCTTTCTCCTGGGGAGGGGTAAATGGCCAGAAAAAGGTTGTTGTTAGTTCAGACCTCCCAGTGGATTGTTTGTTGGGCAATGATTTGGAGTCATCACGATGGTCAGAAGTGGAGCAACGGACTCACATGGAGATGTTAGGCTTGCCAGCACACGTGTTTGCTGTGACCAGGTCACAGGTCAGACGATGCCCCACTGAGCAGGTGCTGGATCCTGGAACAACGGACCAGACACCTCCCAAGAAGAGGAGCAGTCGGGTTAAGGCTTCGCCTTCCCCCTTGCCCCAGGTCGAGGATCAGGACTCAGAGGAGGCTGACCTCCAAGAATTGCGGGAAACTGAACCTAAAGAACTCGAACTTGATCAAGTTGAGTTTCTGGGCTCAGGGGGACCCACACGAGAGGACCTGGGGAAGGACCAGTTAGGCTGCCCTTCTCTTGAACCCCTCAGACAGCAGGCTGCTGCTGAGGCTGCTGGGAACGCCACAGGTACCCACAAGGTATACTGGGAAGATGGACTCCTGTACACTGAGGCAAGAGACCCCAAGCCTGGCATGACCAGGAGGCTGGTCGTCCCCTTGTCTCAGCGTGGTTTCCTCCTTACCATGGCCCACGAGATTCCCTTAGCAGGACACTTAGGCCAGACGAAGACGTGGGACAGGCTTGTCTCACACTTTCACTGGCCTCACATGAACGAAGATACCAAGGAGTTTTGCCGCTCCTGTGTCACTTGCCAAGCCAGTGGTAAGTCAGGTGGCACAACGAAGGCCCCCCTTATACCAATGCCTGTGGTGGGGGTGCCCTTTGAACGGGTGGGGATTGACATTGTCGGTCCCATGGAACCACCAACAGCATCAGGGCACAAGTTTATACTGGTGGTAGTGGATCATGCCACCAGGTATCCTGAAGCTATTCCCCTTAGGACCACTACAGCGCCTGTTGTGGCACGAGCCCTAGTTGGAGTATTCTCCAGAGTGGGCTTCCCTAAGGAGGTCGTCTCCGACAGGGGTGCAAACTTCATGTCGAGCTACTTAACTGCTATGTGGAAGGAATGTGGTGTCAACTACAAATTCACTACACCCTATCATCCACAATGCAATGGGCTTGTTGAGAGATTCAACAGGACCCTGAAAGGGATGATTCACGGACTACCTGAAAAGCTTCGGCGTAGATGGGACGTCCTGATCCCCTGCCTTTTATTCGCTTACAGAGAAGTCCCACAGAAGGGGGTTGGCTACAGCCCTTTTGAACTTTTGTACGGGCGTCCTGTGAGAGGACCCCTGTGTTTGGTGAAGGAAGGATGGGAGAGACCTCTCAAAAAGCCTGCAACCAGCATAGTGGACTATGTGCTGGGCCTCCGCTCGCGGATGGCTGAGTACATGGAGAAGGCATCCGAAAACCTTAAGGCCAGCCAGGAACTCCAAAAAACTTGGCATGACCAAAAGGCTGTCTTGACTGTTTATCAGCCCGGACAGAAGGTGTGGGTGCTGGAGCCAGTGGCCCCGGCAGCACTCAAGGACAAATGGTCCGGGCCCTACACCATCCTGGAGAAAAAGGGAGAGGTCACCTACCTGGTAGACCTGGGAACTCCCCGGAGCCCCCACAGGGTGCTCCATGTCAACAGGCTCAAGGCATATGTCGACAGGAAGGACATGAGTTTGCTCATGGCCATGGATGAGGGACAGGAGGAGGAGAGTGACCCTCTCCCCGACCTGCTCACTCAGAATCCTGACGATGGATCGGTAGATGGTGTTGTCTTTTGTGGCAGCCTCTCCGAACATCAACAGGAGGATTGTAAACAGGTTCTTCAATCCTTCCGGCATATGTTCTCTCTAACACCCAGTCAGACCAATTGGTGCACCCATGAGGTCGACACTGGTGACAGCTTGCCCGTGAAGAGTAAAATCTACCGGCAGCCAGATCACGTTAGAGACTGCATCAAGAACGAAGTGCAGAAAATGTTGGAGCTGGGAGTCATTGAACCCTCGGACAGCCCCTGGGCTAGTCCCGTAGTTCTAGTGCCGAAACCTCACAACCCGGGCGGTAAGAAAGAGATGAGGTTCTGCGTAGACTACCGGGGTCTCAATGCAGTCACTAAGACTGATGCCCACGCAATACCAAGGGCAGACGAGCTTATCGATAGATTGGCTTCGGCCAACTACTTAAGTACGTTTGACCTGACAGCTGGGTATTGGCAAATCAGGTTAGCTGAGGACGCCAAGCCCAAGACCGCATTTTCTACCCCGGGTGGGCACTACCAGTTTGTGGTGATGCCCTTTGGTTTGAAAAATGCACCTGCCACCTTCCAACGGTTGGTGAATCACGTTCTCACTGGGCTGGACGACTTCTGTGCGGCGTATCTTGACGATATTGCTGTCTTTAGCTCCACCTGGGAGGATCACCTGGTCCACCTGCGGAAAGTGTTAGAGGCTCTGCAAGCGGCAGGTCTCACTATCAAGGCTACCAAGTGCCAGATAGGGCAGACACAGGTTGTATACTTGGGCCACCTCGTCGGGGGAGGTCAAGTTCAGCCACTGGAGAGCAAGATACAGTCAATCAGGGACTGGGCTCCTCCAACCACCCAGACTCAGGTTCGAGCTTTCTTGGGCCTGACTGGTTACTACCGGAAGTTCGTCAGAAATTACGGATCGATTGTGACTCCGCTCAATGAACTGACGAGTAAGAAAATGCCAAAAAAGGTTCAGTGGACAGCGAGCTGTCAAAAAGCATTCGATGACCTAAAACAGGCCATGTGCACGGCACCTATCCTCAAGAGTCCAGACTACTCCAAACCATTCATTGTCCAAACAGATGCTTCTGAGTTGGGTGTGGGAGCTGTTCTATCTCAACTGAATTTTGATGGTAATGACCAGCCCATTGCTTTTATAAGCAGACGGCTGACCCCCAGAGAGAAAAATTGGTCAGCTATAGAGAGGGAGGCCTTCGCTGTGGTGTGGGCCCTGAAGAAACTGAGGCCGTACTTGTTTGGCACTCATTTCAAAATTCAGACCGACCATAAGCCCCTCTTATGGCTAAATCAGATGAAGGGTGAAAACCCCAAACTGCTTAGGTGGTCCATTTCCCTACAAGGGATGGACTTCACAGTGGAGCATAGACCTGGTACTGATCATGGCAATGCAGATGGGCTCTCCAGGTATTTCCACTTAGAACAAAAAGACTCACCTGGTCAAGGTTAGCTTATTGTCCCAACGTTTGGGGGGGGGGTCATGTAGGAGAGTAGGGTCTGCAATCCTATGATCACCCGGACTTTTTGCTTTTGTTTCACTGGTTTACGACTTTCTCGGGCTGCGGGCCTGCTAATCAGACCCACCGCCTAGCTGTTCTCTCTCTAAATTGATGCCTGTACCTTAGGTGCATTACCCAATTGGAACTGGGCTACCCTGTCAGACCCTGTAACTCAGGGCATCGGTGTACCCAGGGCCTACCAGGGGCTGAAGCATGTATTATGCCACCCCTGGATGGCCATCTAAATCTGACACAACTGGCTGCACGACAGCTGGGGCAACGTAGCGTACCCGCTCGTTGCTTTAGGTATAGTAGCCCTATATCTAACCACACAATGGACACCCGAGTTCCTATCAGACACTCCTATGGCAGGCCTTGACAATCCTGAAGGCAGAGTGCTTGGAATCGTGTGAATTGGGTTCTGGCCCGAGCCGAGCCCGGTTGCAGCTGGCGGAACCAAGACCCAATGGCTGTTCCATGATAACGCGTGCCATATCGGTAACTTCGGTATTGCGTTATCCAGACATGTCAAGTAAGGTGTCATACGAATCGGGATGCTACCCCCTCACCAATTCTGGCGACGGGGTTAGCATTCCGCCCTTCTAGAGGGACACGACATGTATGTAACTGTGAACCCCGGTTAAAGTTAACTAAAGCCTCAGCTCCACAAAATGGATGCTGCCACCACAGACACGAGTCTGACCTCCTGCTGCTGGGAGTCCTCCCAGCGAGGAGAGCTTGGACAAAGGGTTTCCTGTCAAGGGCGGTGTTCGCACCGTCCCAGACAGGGTTTGTGTATTCTGGGTAGGTAGGGCTTTGCGAGAAGGTGACTGCGGAGTGGCACCCCGGTGCTCACTACGCATCTGCCGGTCAGAACCAGTTCCAGGGGCGCCAGCCCCTGACCTGGGGACAGTCCGGCAGGGGAGAGGGGTGTAACTACCCCCCTTCCTGGTCCCACCCTTAGGGCAGGACCTAGTCATGTACCCACCCCTTTCTTTAGGATAAAGGCCGGAGCGGGGACCCTTCCAAATTAGATCATCTTTGAATCAAGAATACTTTCTACGAAAGGACTTCGAGACTCTTCTCAAGATTTCTCCCTTGTGGCTAAGGAGTAGTCACCCTGCACCAGCGGGCACCATCTAAGAACTCTGCGGTTTGCTGCAAGTCCTTCCTCAAGGAATCCGACAGCCCAGCTCGACGAGAACCGGCTTCCCTGGCACCTCTGACCTCTACCCACGTCATCAGCTCAGCTGTGATCTGTGGGTGCGACGAGACCTCGAGGGACCGGCCATCAACAAAACCTGCACGCTTTCTTAATCAGCACGACCATCGAAGCAATTCTCTGGTGAGTGCT
The DNA here is from genome assembly GCF_964263255.1 of Lissotriton vulgaris. Taxonomy (NCBI): domain Eukaryota; kingdom Metazoa; phylum Chordata; class Amphibia; order Caudata; family Salamandridae; genus Lissotriton; species Lissotriton vulgaris. The sequence continues at coordinate 280,101,613 of NC_141690.1, forward strand.
CTGGGGTCCGAGAAACCCCGACCCTGAGCCGCTCCAGCACCGAAGTGCAGTCTCCCAGCATCTCCACGATCTGCGTGGGGCCCTTCTGCTCGCTGCTCAGTACGTTGTCTGGTCACTAGCCGCTGGCTTGTGCCCTTCTTTGACGACACCCGATAACCAACGCTGCTGGTCTGGTTGCTCCAGACTGGCCTTTGCTTCCATCTTTGAGAGGAGCACCCCGGACCCTCCCGGTCCACTCAAGCCGCCATTTTAGGCCCACCACGTGGCCCTGAAATCTGCCAAGGCTTGTTGCCCCAATCCTGGGCCCAGCGACGCCGACAGCATCAACCTTCGTGGGACAGCTCGCACCTCCCTCCTGGTCGCCGACAACGCCTCCTGGTCCGTGAGACTGCAGAGCCTAGCGTCGCCCACTCACCTAGTCGAGGTGACGGCCAACCGGTGCCTTCCTGGTACCCTCTGACTACTGGCTAGTAGTACGAACTTGGTCCCCTCTGCTTTCAGGTATCACCGATCTCTGATCTAGGCTTGGATCTCTACGAACTATTCAGCACTGGTTGCCGGCCAGCAACTCCTTTTCTTCCGGCTCCTGGCTCGTCAGCGAAGACCCCGACGCCTGTAAGACTTGTGCAGCCGCAGCCCTCGTGGCTAGGTAACCTCGGCATTTCGGTGTCTGCATAGCCTCCTTACTCTAGGGTCCCGAGTCCCTCGCTTCCGACTTGCCTTATCGGGTCCGCCCGAGACCACTAAACTTCCCGTGTCCCCGGACACTTGTTTAAATTGTGCACTTGAAGTATTCTCCTAAGAGTTTTGGTTTGTGCTTAGTACCCTGTCCTCATAAAGAGTCCAGGGCTGTTGTGATTCTTAATAAATATTCTGTTTATTTTCATAACACTTGTGTGGTGTCCTTTCACTTGGGGTTCAAGGGGTATGTGATGGTATAACAGCTGGCTTAACACGCCCTCTAGAGTTTAGCCCGAAGACTGCTCGTACCCACGCTACTAGGATAGCTGGTCTAAGGTTGACTTACAACCAATCACCATAAGGGTCGTTGAAACGATACATAGCGGTCGCTAGAATAGCGAACGTTGCATATCTGGCCAACTTCTCACACTCATGATGAGTGAGACTTTTCTCCAATCTCTGAGGTTCACATTGTGAGTCTGTGCTGCAAGGTCTAACACTCACATACAATGAATGAGGTTGTGATCCTATGTGTGAGACTCACACACGCGTGAGAAAGCCCTCCACTGAGCCAGCTGCACATCCAATGAGTGAGACTTTTTTCCAATCTTTGAGGCTCACAGTGCCGGGAGTGAGGGTCACACATGATGAGTGAGAAGGCACTCCACTGAGCCAGCTGCACATCCAATGAGTGAGACTTTTATCCAATCTCTGAGGTGCACAGTGAAGGGACTGAATGTCACACATGATGAGTGAGACTTTTCTCCAACCTCTGAGGCTCAGTGACGGGAGTGAGGGTCACACCTGATGAGTGAGTCTGTGCTGCAAGGTCTAACACTCACATACAATGAATGAGGTTGTGATCCTATGTGTGAGACTCACACACGCGTGAGAAAGCCCTCCACTGAGCCAGCTGCACATCCAATGAGTGAGACTTTTTTCCAATCTTTGAGGCTCACAGTGCCGGGAGTGAGGGTCACACATGATGAGTGAGAAGGCCCTCCCATGAGCCAGCTGCACATTCAATGAGTGACCACTATTCTGTGGTGTGAGATTTTCACCCAGCTGGTGAACGGATGTTAAAGGTGGGAGCTAATTGACAAGCTGTGCTCTCAGCCCTGAGTGAGACTTTAATGGATGTCTTAAGTAAGGTTCTGCTGCTAGGTGGGAGACACACTGAAAGAGTGAGACGGTGCTTCAATGTGTGAGAATCACACCAAGAGAGTGAGACTGTCTTCCAAGGTGTGAGATAAAGCAGATAAGTAGGACTGTGCTTCACGCTGAGACGCACTGTTCTCTCAACGGGTGAGATTCATTTCAAGGTGTGAGACTCGTACCCGATAGGAGTGCGATCCCTGTGCAATAAGTGATACTGTGCCCCAGGTGTGCACCTCACACTAGTGCACACAGATCCCCTGACTGTCACTGTGCGGTGGGTGTGAAAGATGCCCACTGATGGGACTTGGCTCGCAGGTGTGAGACTCGCACGTCTTCAATCTATCAGGATTTATAAATCGCAGCAAATCACCGGTGAGCGTCTCAAGGCGCTGGAGTTGCTCGTGCTTCTTGGTGCTCTGTTCATTTGAACAGCCAGAATGTGCTGGAGCGACGGTGCAGGGGAGGGCATTCCAGGCTTTGGCCGCCAGGTGTGAGAAGGAGCGCCCCCCACTGTTGACTCCGTATATCTCAGGGTCGCTGCCAGGAGTGTAGGGGTGTGGGGATGAGAACAGGGCCGGATTTAGAGCTGGTGGTGTCCTGTGCGACAATGTTTGTTGGCGCCCCAATCACCACCTCTGCCATGGATTCTCTCACCACCACCCTTTAACAGTGCCCAAGTCTCCAAAACCGCTGTCTCTCAGATGCAAATATAGCACACTCTCTCAGATGCATATATAGCACACTCTCTCAGATGCATATATAGCACACTCTCTCAGATGCATATATAGCACACTCTCTCAGATGCATATATAGCACACTCTCTCAGATACATATATAGCACACTCTCTCAGATGCATATATAGCACACTCTCTCAGATACATATATAGCACACTCTCTCAGATACATATATAGCACACTCTCTCAAATACATATATAGCACACTCTCTCAGATGCATATATAGCACACTCTCTCAGATGCATATATAGCACACTCTCTCAGATGCATATATAGTGCCACACATACTAGTGTAGGGTGTCAGAGCACTTTGCGTCACACACACAGTACACAAAGACAATCAATCATACGTGTGTAACATGGTGTAGGAGCCACGTGTTATCCATACTGGTAGACAGTATAGTTTAATAGTGCTTGGTCTGGAGAAGCACAAACTCAGAATTTAAAAAGGACCATCATTGTTGGGGGTTCTCTTTCATGATGAGAATAGATTTCTGCCTAAAGTAATCCTTTTTGCAGCATTAATCTTTGCTCAAATCTATACTTTGCAGGGTGCATGCAGTTCTTTGATAAAAGTTGATAGTTCAATATAAATACAAGGTGCATTGAATGTAAACAGGTCAATGGCTGACAGCTTTTAAAAGAGGCATCATTGTGTTTCTTACAATTAATAAACTCAAATCCTATATTAGGATTTTAACCTATAAATTGCAAGTAACAAAATGATGCCTCTTTTAAAACGAGTAACCCACTGACCTATTTGCATTCTATGCACTTTGTAATCTGTTCTGTACTTGTTTTCTGCAAAAGGCATATTAACCCTCTGTGCTACGTTATAGTTGGTCAAAATCCAATGAAACAAAACTCAGATCTCCCTTCTGGAAGAACATTATTCACAGTATTTATCCTGACAAATTTGTGTTGCCCGATAATTGCTGGAGGAAACGAGCACAGCAGCAGGTGCTTTAAAATAACAATCAACTTGTATTCAAAGATGGCGCCCCCTGGAAGCCAGCACACGGTGCGGTGGCACCGGTCGCACCGCCCTAGACCCGGTCCAGGATGTGAATGTAGGTTTCTGGATGATTGCGGAAACGTTATGCGTTTGTTGATGCAAGCGGGCCCTTCGTTGTGCCGGGCTTTGCATATGTGGGTCGGCATCTTGAACTGGCCGCTCTTCTGGATCGGAAGCCAGTGTCGGTTCTTGAGGTGGGTGTGATGTGGGTCCATTTGGGGAGTTCGAGGACGAGGCTTGCTGCTGCGTTTTGTATTTTCTGTAGTCTCATAAGGAGATATGTGGGGATTCCTATATAGAGTGTGTTCCCGCATTCCAGCCTGCCGGCGACGAGGGCCTGTGTGACAGCGTTGCCGGCAGCCACCTGAAGATCTTGCGGAGGGTGTAGAAGCAGGCGGATGAGACTGCGTTTACCTGTTCATTCATGGGTAGCTTGCTGTCCAAGATGATGCTGAGGTTGCGGGCGTGGTCTGTTGGGGCGGGGGATGGGCTGAGTTCATTAGGCCACCATGTGCCGTTCCATGGCGAGTTGTTTCTGAAGACGAGGACTTCCGTCTTGTCCGTGTGAGCTTGAGACAGTTGTCCTTCATCCAGTCTGCATCGTTCATCAGTGGAAGTCGGCTCTGGTGGTGGAGGGGTCTTCTGACAGCGAGAGGACGACCTGTGTGTCGTCATTGTAGGAGCTGATGTTGAGTTCGCGCAGTCTGATGGTGGTGGTCAGGGGGGGTCATATACGTGTTGAAGGGGGTGGGGCTGAGGGACGGTCCTTGAGAGACGCTGCAAATGATATTCTTGGGTTCTGAGGTAAACGGTGGGAGACGGATTCTCTGGCTCCTTCGGGTGAGGTATGAGGCGGTCCATTTGAGGGCGTCTCCCTGGAGTCCGATGTGGTGGAGTCTGTCGATCAGGATGTGATGGGAGACGGTGTCAAAGGCGGTCTCACGGTGACGGAGTGAGAGTCCAGTGCTGTGACTCTCTACTTCAGTGTGTGGCTTCCACTCAATGAGTGAGTGAGTGCGTGCTTGGAGCGCTGACTCGCACCCCTGGAGTGGGACTCCTGAGATGCCCCCAGATGGAGTAGAGGTGAATGTCTTACTCCTTGGGGCCGCATGGAGCTGTGCACACAGGCGTCAGAGACGCATGGGACCTCCCTGCTCGTCAAAGCTGCCTGCATGACTGCTTGGAGCGCAGGGGCCTGTGACCAATGGCAGAGGCTGGTGTATCCACGCAACTCCCCCCTCGTTCGGGTAAAGTTGGCGGCCGGACTGCTTGGAGCTCCTGTTGGGGGGGGGGGGGGTAACACATGCTCAGAGCCATGTGCTAACCCCCCTCCACCCTCTCTTTGGGGTTGAAGTTCCCTGCATTGCTCCCTGGAGCCCGTGGGAGCTGTGCACACGGACGGGAGAGGCATGCCTTGACAACCACGCCCTCTCTTTGGGATTGAAGTTGCCTGCATTACCCCCTAGAGTTCGTGGGGCTGTGCACCCATGCGGCAGGCGGATGCTCTGACCCCCACGCCCTCTCTTTGGGATCGAAGTTGCCTGCATTACCTGGAGCCCGTGGGAGCTGTGCACACAGCCGGCGGCGGGGGAGGGCCCGCATTCCTGGGCACGGAGGGCAGGGCAGGTGCCCAGGGAATTCCCGGGCTCTGATGACTTCACCCCTGAGCTGGCCATGCCGAGACCTGCGCACAAAGCCCCTGTCTGTCCCCGTGTGAGATAAGGCGCACCCACTGCGGTCAGAAGCCCTTCTAGGCGCATAGCACCAGCTCTTCTGGGCACCGCAGCTCCTGACGTCACCAGGGCCCGTGCGTCCTCCACTTGAGACGCCCCTGTCTCCCTGCGGGGACGTGGGGTGGCGCTAAAGTCGGTGCATTCTAAACACCCACACAAATCCCCCCCCCAAAAAAGATATATATATATATATATATATATATATATATATATATATATATATATATATATATATATATATATATATATATATATATATATATATATATATATATATATATATATATATCGAGCAGGGGTGGGAGGTTGGTGCTTGAAAGAGGGGTGCGTGAGTCTTGTGTTTCAGTATCGCATGTGCACCCATGTCTGCTGGTTGTGTGTTGTGTGTCTGATGTTTCCGCAGTTCTGTGTGCAGTGCTCTTGTGTTTCGGTCACATGTGGATCAGGGCCTCCTGGTTGTGTACTCGTCGTGTTTCGGTCTAGGTTTGAGGATCGCTGTTTGCGTGACATCACGCGTGACTTACTCTGTCTCTAGCGTGACACGTGAGTACTTCTTCTCCGTTACTAGCATGAGGTGCGACGTAGCCCGCCCTTAAACTGTGACTGACACTGCCCCAGCCTCAGTCTCACTCCAGAGATACCTGCCTGTGTGAAGTGTCCCAGACTCGTCCACCTGTCCCGCCTCCCGCCCCCTCCCTCCAGGATGCAGGGCTGGGCCTCTTGGCTTCCACTGAATGAACCGTCACTCGCCCCAGCCCCTCCACCTCCGCAGGAACAATGACACCTTTCTCTCTCCCCTGGCACAGGCCAAGAGGGGAGGGCTGATGAAGAGCATGGGGGGGAAGGGAGGGGAGGGGGGCGTGCCCCCCACCTTCAGGCCTCGCCTCATCCACAGAGGAACAACCCTGCCTCCTAGTTCAGGGCCCCTACCGGCCACGCCCCCTTTTCAGCGTGGGTGTAATGTGGGGCGTGGGCGATAGTGTACCCCCACCCCCATTAAACCACGGGGGGGGGGGCAGAGTCCAAGGCCACACTGAAAGGGGGGCAGAGAGAGCCCGCGGTGCCCCCCTTACCTGCAGACTTCCTGGCCCTGCTCTCTCCCAGGCTGGGCCCTCACCTGAGGTCCTGCCCCTCCGCGAAGAGGTGGGGGCAGAGATAGAGGGGGGAGGGGGCTTCCATCCCTCACCTGCAGACTTACACCTGCATCGACACTGGACAACCCCTGTGCCCCCCAGCCGTGCCCCGGCAGGCCCTGCCCGCTCTCAGGCTGGGGCCCCGGGCCCTCACTCACCTGAGGTCCTGGACCCCTACCCCTCCATGGAGAGGTGGGGGGGGGGGAGAGTTGGGTGTACGGGGAGGACAGAGAGAGGCAGGGTGGAGAGGGGAGACAGGGCGGAGAGGAGGAGATGGGGTGGAGAGGGGAGACAGGGCGGAGAGGAGGAGATGGGTGGAGAGGGGAGACAGGGCCGAGAGGAGGAGGAGATGGGGTGGAGAGGGGGAGATGGGGTGGAGAGGGGAGACAGGGCGGAGAGGAGGAGATGGGGTGGAGAGGGGGAGATGGGGTGGAGAGGGGAGACAGGGCGGAGAGGAGGAGGGAGATGGGGTGGAGAGGGGGAGACAGGGCGGAGAGGAGGAGATGGGGTGGAGAGGGGGAGACAGGGCGGAGAGGAGGAGGGAGATGGGGTGGAGAGGGGGAGACAGGGCGGAGAGGAGGAGATGGGTGGAGAGGGGAGACTGGGCGGAGAGGAGGAGATGGGGTGGAGAGGGGGAGACAGGGCGGAGAGGAGGAGGGAGATGGGGTGGAGAGGGGGAGACAGGGCGGAGAGGAGGAGATGGGTGGAGAGGGGAGACAGGGCGGAGAGGAGGAGATGGGGTGGAGAGGGGGAGACAGGGCGGAGAGGAGGAGGGAGATGGGGTGGAGAGGGGGAGACAGGGCGGAGAGGAGGAGATGGGTGGAGAGGGGAGACAGGGCGGAGAGGAGGAGATGGGGTGGAGAGGGGGAGACAGGGCGGAGAGGAGGAGGGAGATGGGGTGGAGAGGGGGAGACAGGGCGGAGAGGAGGAGATGGGTGGAGAGGGGAGACAGGGCGGAGAGGAGGAGATGGGGTGGAGAGGGGAGACAGGGCGGAGAGGAGGAGATGGGGTGGAGAGGGGAGACAGGGCGGAGAGGAGGAGATGGGGTGGAGAGGGGGAGACAGGGCGGAGAGGAGGAGATGGGTGGAGAGGGGAGACAGGGCGGAGAGGAGGAGATGGGGTGGAGAGGGGAGACAGGGCGGAGAGGAGGAGATGGGGTGGAGACTGGAGAGGGTAGATATAGGGTGACCAGATCTTGAGAACCAAAAACCGGGGCATTTGTGAAAAATAGAAGAAGGACTACAATTGTTCATCCATGGAATAGCGGAGAGTGACAGCTGTCATAATCACAGGATGACAGAAGATGCAGTAGGAAAATAAATAACATTTAACCTTTACAACCAATGCCATTCCTATTAATTAACTTGCCTACTTATAACGGCTGCTGGCTAACACTGCATTAGAACACCCTAAAAAGTGAGAGAGACTGACTCACTGAGAGAGAGAGAGCTTGACTCACTGAGAGAGAGACTGTGATGGAATTGGGGTCAAAGTGTGTTTGAAGCTATGCGATGCCTCTTAAGATTGCTATTGTCTGATAATAAAAACATATTATCAAAATGTGCTCTTTGTAGTTACATCTGCTTTTGAAATACTGCATTGTCGCTTTGTCTAATGTTTTAAAACGGAAATGAAAAGGAGCAGTGGATGCACTTTTGTCAAAACTGAGCGATGAGTGGGCCCGATGTTGTATATCATGACAGGAGTCTGCATCAGGAAAACCACCTAAAATTGGGCAAACTTCCCCGGCCTACTGATGGCAGGGACCCTGTAATGAATGGACCACCACCTATGATAGCCTGCTGGCAGACTAAGCCCAACCTTTAACTCAACCGTCCAGTGTTAATTATAACGGCTGCATTGGTGACAGTGGCGTAACGATCGACCCGCATCCCTGCAGTATGGCGGGTCGCTGGCCTGAGAGCTCTAGACTGGCACTGAGGATGGGGGGGGGGGCCTCTATGTAGTGTGCAGGGGGCCCCCTCAAGTTTCGTTACGTCACTGATCACCCTAACAGAGGGGCACATCGTGTGAGGAGCTGAGTGGAGGAGAGGGGAGGGGGGGGGTCTATGCACCAGCAGCAGTAGGGGTGACTCCCCTCCAGCCCTTACAGCCTCAGAGGCGTCGCCTGTAGCTGTGCTGCCCATGTAATGCAGAGCATGAACAGTTCCTCATAATCTGCCGAATTAATACCCGTCGATATCCATAGTATAACAAGGGGGCCCGGGGGCTAGCCCGCTCCAAGCGCCAGGAAGCCCTCCCAGGTAAGATGCGCGCTATAGAAATACACATTACACGTCAAGGCTACTCCTGCCCCCCGCCCCCGCCCCATCGCACCGGGGTCGGGGCTGATAGCATGCAGGGGAGACGCAGAACTCCGCAGCATGTGCCAAACCCGCTGAGCTGTCTCACTGGCCACTTTCATTGAAGCTGACCAATGATTACCGAGTGACTGATCCCTTCACTTCCTGCTGAATTGTTGCTGCTCGAGGCGCCTGAACGTTTCTAATAAGCCAGCATTTAAAAACAGGCGGCGCAGTTTGTGTCTCGGTTAAACACAAGAGTGGTGGGGGCTGGGGGGTCTATGCACCTCCACAAAAGGGCCTCTCAGGATGGCATAAGTGAAACATCAAGAGAGGGCATTGCATCAGCAAAAGAGAGGGCCGAAGGTCAGCTCACCCGACCTTTGACCTTCTGCTAATTTACACATAGTGTGAGTGCCTTTTCATGCAGAACTAACGCCGGCCTCAGGCCTCGGGGGTGCTGAGCCGGGAGTCTCATCTGAGAGTCTCTGGGGGTCAGTCTGACACAGTCTGACCCCAGAGTGACCACAGCATCCTTCTCTGCTGAGGTCACTGGAGACCACAGGATACCTCACTGCTAGGATCGGAGGAGACTGCAGCCTCCCTCTCTGAAGGGGTCAACAGAGACCACAGCATCCCTCTGTGTAGGGCTCAGCAGAGACCACAGCATCCCTCTCTGTAGGGACCAGCAAAGACCACAGCACCCCTCTCTGTAGGGGTCAGAAGAGACCACAGCATCCCTCTCTGTAGGGGTCATCAGAGACCACAGCATCCCTCTCTGTCGGGTCAGCAGAGAGCACAGAATCCCTCTCTGTAGAGATCAGCAGGGACCACAGCACCCTCTCTGTAGGATTCACAGAGACCACTGCATCCCTCTCTGTAGGGGTCAGCAGAGACCACAGCACCCTCTCTGTAGAAGCGAGCAGAGACCACAGCATCCCTCTCTTTAGGGACCAGCAGAGACCACAGCATCCCTCTCTGTAGGGGTGAGAAGAGACCAAAGCATTCCTCTCTGTAGGGGTCAGCAGAAACCACAGCATCCCTCTCTGTAGGGGTCAGCAGAGACCACAGCATCCCTCTCTGTAGGGACCAGCAGAGACCACAGCATCCCTCTCTGTAGGGACCAGCAGAGACCACAGCATCCCTCTCTGTAGGGACCAGCAGTGACCACAGCACCCCTCTCTGTAGGGGTCAGAAGAGACCACAGCATCCCTCTCTGCTGGGGTCAGCAGAGACCACAGCATCCCTCTCTGTAGGGACCAGCAAAGACCACAGCACCCCTCTCTGTAGGGGTCAGAAGAGACCACAGCCTCCCTCTCTGTAGGGGTCATCAGAGACCACAGCATCCCTCTCTGTCGGGTCAGCAGAGAGCACAGCACCCTCTCTGTAGGATTCACAGAGACCACTGCATCCCTCTCTGTAGAGGCAAGCAGAGACCACAGCACCCTCTGTGTAGAAGCGAGCAGAGACCACAGCATCCCTCTCTGTAGGGACCAACAGAGACCACAGCATCCCTCTCTGTAGGGACCAGCAGAGACCACAGCATCCCTCTCTGTAGGGACCAACAGAGACCACAGCATCCCTCTCTGTAGAGACCAGCAGAGACCACAGCATCCCTCTCTGTAGGGGTGAGAAGAGACCACAGCATTCCTCTCTGTAGGGGTCAGCAGAGACCACAGCATCCCTCTCTGTAGGGGTCAGCAGAAACCACAGCATCCCTCTCGGTAGGGACCAGCAGAGACCACAGCGTCCCTCTGTGTAGGGGTCAGCAGATACCACAGCATCCCTCTCTTTAGGGGTCACACAGACCACTGCATCCCTCTCTGTAGGGACCAGCAGAGACCACAGCATCCCTCTGTGTAGGGCTCAGCAGAGACCACAGCATTCCTCTCTGTAGGGACCAGCAGAGACCACAGCATCCCTCTGTGTAGAGGTCAGCAGAGACCACAGCATCCCTCTTTGTAGGGATCAGCAGAGACCACATCATCCCTCTCTGTAGGGGTCAGCAGAGACCACAGCACCCCTCTCTGTAGGGGTCACCAGAGACCACAGCATCCCTCTCTGTAGGGGTCACACAGACCACAGCGTCCCTCTCTGTAGGGGTCAGCAGAGAGCACAGCATCCTTTTGTGTAGGGACCAGCAGGGACCACAGCATCCCTTTGTGTAGGGGTCACCGGAGACCACAGCATCCCTCTCTGTAGGGGTCAGCAGAGACCACATCATCCCTCTCTGTAGGGGTCAGCAGAGACCACAGCATACCTCTCTGTAGCGGTTAGTAGAGACCACAGCACCCCTCTCTGTAGGGACCAGCAGTGACCACAGCACCCCTCTCTGTAGGGGTCAGAAGAGACCACAGCATCCCTCTCTGCTGGGGTCAGCAGAGACCACAGCATCCCTCTCTGTAGGGACCAGCAAAGACCACAGCACCCCTCTCTGTAGGGGTCAGAAGAGACCACAGCATCCCTCTCTGTAGGGGTCATCAGAGACCACAGCATCCCTCTCTGTCGGGTCAGCAGAGAGCACAGCATCCCTCTCTGTAGAGATCAGCAGGGACCACAGCACCCTCTCTGTAGGATTCACAGAGACCACTGCATCCCTCTCTGTAGGGGTCAGCAGAGACCACAGCACCCTCTGTGTAGAAGCGAGCAGAGACCACAGCATCCCTCTCTGTAGGGACCAACAGAGACCACAGCATCCCTCTCTGTAGGGACCAGCAGAGACCACAGCATCCCTCTCTGTAGGGGTGAGAAGAGACCACAGCATTCCTCTCTGTAGGGGTCAGCAGAAACCACAGCATCCCTCTCGGTAGGGACCAGCAGAGACCACAGCGTCCCTCTGTGTAGGGGTCAGCAGATACCACAGCATCCCTCTCTTTAGGGGTCACACAGACCACTGCATCCCTCTCTGTAGGGACCAGCAGAGACCACAGCATCCCTCTGTGTAGGGCTCAGCAGAGACCACAGCATTCCTCTCTGTAGGGACCAGCAGAGACCACAGCATCCCTCTGTGTAGAGGTCAGCAGAGACCACAGCATCCCTCTTTGTAGGGATCAGCAGAGACCACATCATCCCTCTCTGTAGGGGTCAGCAGAGACCACAGCACCCCTCTCTGTAGGGGTCACCAGAGACCACAGCATCCCTCTCTGTAGGGGTCACACAGACCACAGCGTCCCTCTCTGTAGGGGTCAGCAGAGAGCACAGCATCCCTCTCTGTAGAGATCAGCAGGGACCACAGCACCCCTCTCTTTAGGGGTCACACAGACCACTGCATCCCTCTCTGTAGGGACCAGCAGAGACCACAGCATCCCTCTGTGTAGGGCTCAGCAGAGACCACAGCATTCCTCTCTGTAGGGACCAGCAGAGACCACAGCATCCCTCTGTGTAGAGGTCAGCAGAGACCACAGCATCCCTCTTTGTAGGGATCAGCAGAGACCACATCATCCCTCTCTGTAGGGGTCAGCAGAGACCACAGCACCCCTCTCTGTAGGGGTCATCAGAGACCACAGCATCCCTCTGTGTAGAGGTCAGCAGAGACCACAGCATCCCTCTTTGTAGGGATCAGCAGAGACCACATCATCCCTCTCTGTAGGGGTCAGCAGAGACCACAGCACCCCTCTCTGTAGGGGTCACCAGAGACCACAGCATCCCTCTCTGTAGGGGTCACACAGACCACTGCATCCCTCTGTGTAGGGACCAGCAGAGACCACAGCATCCCTCTGTGTAGAGGTCAGCAGAGTCAAGTCAAGTCAAGTCAAGTCAAAGAATTTATATAGCGCACTACATACCCAGAGGGTCTCAAGGCGCTTAGGGAGGGGAGGAGGATTATTTGTCAAATATCCACGCTTTAAGTTGCTTTCTGAATGCAAGGTGGTTCTGGGTAAGGCGAAGGTGAGTGGGGAGTGAGTTCCATGTTTTAGCAGCCAGGTATGAGAAGGATCTGCCTCCCATGGTTGTCTTGTTGATGCGAGGTATAGTGGCGAGGGCTTGGCCGGAAGAGCGCAGTTGGTGTGAGGGGGTGTAGAAGGACAGTCGTGAGTTGAGGCATTCTGGTCCGATGTCGTAGAGTAATTTGTGTGCGTGGGTGAGCAGTCGGAAAGTGATCCTCTTGTTGACGGGTAGCCAGTGGAGGTCTCTCAGGTGACCAGAGATGTGTTCGTTACGCGGGATGTCTAATATGATCCTGGCTGAGGCGTTTTGGATTCGTTGGAGTTTCTTCTGGAGTTTAGCGGTAGTACCTGCGTAGAGGGTGTTTCCGTAGTCCAGTCGGCTTGTGACCAGAGCGTGGGTGACTGTTTTTCTGGTCTCGGTGGGGATCCAACGAAATGTTTTTTTGAGCATGCGAAGAATGTTGAAGCAGGATGAGGATACTGCGCTGACTTGTCTATTCATTGAAAGTGAAGAATCCAGGATAACGCCTAGGTTCCGTGCGTGGTCTTTCGGGATGGGTGCTTTTCCAAGGGCTTCCGGCCACCAAGAGTCGTCCCATGCAGAGGGGGATGTACCTAAGATGAGGACTTCAGTTTTGTCTGAATTCAGTTTCAGACGGCTGTGTTTCATCCATTCGGCAACTTCTTTCATCCCTTTGTGTAGGTTAGTTTTGGCGGTGTTGGGGTCATTGGTGAGAGAAAGGATCAGTTGAGTGTCATCCGCGTAAGAGATGATGTTGAGGTTGTGTTGGCGTGCGATGGCCGCGAGGGGGCTCATGTATACGTTGAAGAGGGTGGGGCTGAGTGAGGATCCTTGTGGTACTCCACAGATGACTTCAGAGGCCTCGGACTTGAATGGTGGAAGGCGGACTTTCTGGGTTCTTCCGGTGAGGAACGAGGTGATCCATGCAAGTGCTTTTCCTTGTATTCCGATGTTTCTGAGGCGTTGTAAAAGGGTGTTATGGCATACTGTGTCGAAGGCTGCGGAGAGGTCGAGGAGGATGAGGGCGACTGTGTCTCCATTGTCCAGTAGAGTTCGAATGTCGTCTGTTGCTGCGATGAGGGCGGTCTCAGTGCTGTGTTTTGCTCGGAAGCCAGATTGTGAGGAGTCGAGGGATTTGTTGGCTTCGAGGAAAGCGGCGAGTTGGTTGTTGACGGCTTTCTCGATGACTTTGGCCGGGAAAGGAAGGAGTGATATGGGGCGGTAATTTTTGAGTTCGGTGGGGTCCGCTGTGGGTTTTTTCAGAAGGGCGGTGAGTTCAGCGTGTTTCCAGCTTTCCGGGAAGGTGGCGGAGTTGAAGGAGCAGTTGATGACGTCTCGGAGGTGCGGAGCTATGACGGAGTCTGCTTTGTTGAAGATGTGATGAGGACATGGGTCTGTGGGGGATCTTGAGTGGATGGAGTTCATCAGGCGGATGGTGTCGTCGGTGGAGATTGGGTTCCAGTCGTTAAGGGTGATCAAGGGGGGAGAAGGTTCATCGTATGGTTGGGTGGGTTGGTCTCCGGGTTGGTTGTCGAAGCTGTTGTGAATGTCTGCAATTTTGTTGTGGAAGAATGAGGCTAGGGAGTCGCAGAGGGCTTGAGAGGGGGTGATGTCGTTGGAGTTGGCCGAGGGATTGGTAAATTCCTTGACGATGTTGAAAAGTTCCTTGCTGTTGTGGGCGTTGCTGTCTAGTCGGTCCTTGAATGCTGTTTTCTTGGCCTTTCGGATTAGTTGGTGGTGTATGCGGGTGGCATTTTTGTGGGCGTCTTTGGTGCTGGTGGTTGGGTCTTTTTTCCAGGCTTTTTCAAGGGAGCGGCAGAGTTTCTTGGACTTCTTAAGATCATCGTTGAACCATGAGGCCTTCTTGCTGCCAGGTTTGCTTTGATGTTTGTTCAGTGGTGCTAGAGTGTCGGCGGTGTTGGATAACCATAGGGTGAGGTTGGTGGCGGCTTGGTCTGGGTTAGAGGAGTGGGCAGGGGTGTTTAGAAGGAGCGATGAGGAGATCTGGTCGATGGTGATTTTGTTCCAGTTTCTTTGCAGAGTTGGTTGGAGGTGGTTGATGGGCTTCGGCTTGTTGTAGGTGAAGTGAACGCAGCTGTGGTCAGTCCAGAGGAGATCCGTAGTATGGCTGAAGGAGACATGATTGCTGGAGGTGAAGATGGGGTCGAGTGTGTGACCTGCGATGTGGGTGGGGGAGGTGACCAGTTGTTTAAGTCCGAGGTTGGCGAGGTTGTCCAAGAGGGTGGTGGTGTTGCGGTCGTTGTTCTTTTCAAGGTGAAAATTGAGGTCTCCCAGGAGGATGTACTCTTTGGAGGGGAGCGCGTGTGGAGTGATGAAGTCCGTGATGTCTTCGCTGAATTTTGCGCGGGGTCCTGGTGGTCTGTAGAGGAGGGTGCCTCTGAGTGTGGTCTTGGGGTCGATGTGGATCTGGAAGTGAAGGTGTTCAGAGTTGGCGAGGTTGACATCAGAGCTGGTTGAGATGCGGATTGATTTTTTATGGACGATAGCGATTCCTCCTCCTGTGTGGCCGGTACGGTCCTTGCGTGTGATCTTATAATCTTCAGGGATGGCAATGGTGATGTCTGGGGCGGAGGAAGCGTTCATCCATGTTTCTATTAGGAAGGCGACGTCTGGAGAGATGGTGTCTAGTAGGTTCCATAAGTCAATGGCGTGTCTGTGGACCGATCGGGTGTTGAGAAGGATGCATTGTAGGTGATTGGGGTCGGGAATCTTTGGTGTGATCGTATCGGGGATGCAGAGACCACAGCATCCCTCTTTGTAGGGATCAGCAGAGACCACATCATCCCTCTCTGTAGGGGTCAGCAGAGACCACAGCACCCCTCTCTGTAGGGGTCATCAGAGACCACAGCACCCCTCTCTGTAGGGGTCATCAGAGACCACAGCGTCCCTCTCTGTAGGGGTCATCAGAGAGCACAGCATCCCTTTGTGTAGGGACCTGCAGAGACCACAGAATCCTTCTTTTCTGTGGTCCCCAGAGACCCCCCCCCCCTTCTTTGCTCGCACACACCCACATGTTGTGTTATGGTTTTGTAGGGTGTGCGATAGGTTGACCTCTAACCCCCTCGTGATGGTTTAGTTGTCACCAGACTCTTGTCTGTGATGGAAGCCTCTGGATAGTCGGACTCTGGTTAGGAAGGCGCTATAATACCATACCAATCGCAGACTGCGCGCTATGCAAGCGCTAATTAACTACAACTAACAACACACCGAAAGTACTGCAACAACACAAACCAGCCAAACTAAAGCCCAACAGCACAGCACCCTACACACGGCTTTAAGTGGGCCGGGTCCTGCCAGTGCTCAGCACTGCCAGTTGTTAAAAACTCAGGTGCGGAGACGGGTCCTTATTGGGCCCTCTATTTATGCCCTCACCCTCAGCGTGGAAAACATCTGGCCTCAGTAGCCGTATTTCCCACTCCAAGGTTGGGTGCAAATTCAAAGAGATTGCTTTCAGTAGTTATTTTGTAAATTAATAAGTGCCGAGGACAGGGCAGCTTGCACCATCCATTGTCTCTCCCAGCACTGCCAATCAGACTACCAGCACTACTGACCATCACACTCCCAGGAGCGAGACAATTCAGACTATTCAAGGCCCTCACCGCTACATGAATGTCTTGGGTGGCACATACGAGTGATTATGAATGTATATAAAATGAATAAACAGCTGTTGTTGCCCTCATATTCAAAATAGGCCGACGGCGCCACCATGTGGCAGACTGTCACAAGCGCCAGTGCTAAGAATTAAGTTCAGTGCCGAGCACCGGAAACCACCGGTTCAAATTAAGCACGGATTGCTTTGTTATGTCTGCTGCCCAGGTCAGCTGATAAGTGGCAGGTGTGATCGCCTGATAGTGATCTGAATGCGCGTGCCACGAATCACAGGGGGCAATAAGGGTGGGGTGGCGGGCGAGGGGGGCAGACCTCAGGTGATAGAGCTGTTACGTGGCTTCTGCTGCCCAGGATTAGCAGCTTCTGGATACTTTTCAAGCCTAAAATAAATACAAAGTACATATTTCCATTAGTTTATGTAAGGGTCCTAGTGGGGCAGTGTCCACATGCTGTCCAGCAAGGGGGGGAGGGGGGACGCGCCGATATCGGCAGATTCTCAGCTAAGGACACTACGGGAGAGGTCTGAAAACAGAGATTAAAGCACTCTTTTAAAACTCCTCCTTCTCCACAGGGAAGGATACAGCGCTCACCGGGCCCATGCGAAGCTCTGCTCCCTGGTTTTTGCTTTCCTTCTCGTTCAGGGCACACTCACTCTGATAAACTCCCGGCTCTCCACTCCTCCGTCCCACCCCCTCGACCCGGACCTTCAAAACTGACCTCAAATCTCCAAAGACACTTCCAGAATTAACGCACCCCTCTTCACGCCCCTCAAGGAAGTCCTTTCAATGTTGTAAATATGTAATCGATGCCTGCACGATCCGAGATCCGAATCCTGTTGCGTTTTTGATGTGTGTCTGACTGCCAGCTCTTGTTTTATTTCACTTCTTCATCTGTTCGTTTGTATCTGTGACGTGTAAGTTTGTACATTTCCTCATGTAACTTACGTGGTTCTATTGTAAAGCGCTCGGACACCTTTGGGTAAAGTCTGGCTATATAAAATGGCATTAAATAAATAAATAAATAAATAAATAAATAAATAAAGTCCTGCTCGAGTGACTGCCTGTGTGATCCCGCACAGACCTCCCCGGCCCCTCACTCTCTGAGTGAACCCTCAGAGTGAACTGACGTCACTGCTGCCTGCCTCTCCGGAGGTTTTTAGCACTTCATCCATTTTTACTGTTTCTGCCTCTTCTGTGGCTGTGAGACTCCCTGGGTGACCCCCCTCCCCCCCGGGGTGACCCCCCCCCCCCCTGCAGGAGCTCCACCGGGAGTCACATCGCTGCGTAACATTTCTTCTCCGTTCGTAGATAAATAGAGCAGCGCACAGGATCTGCATAAGGCGTGAACATGGAAAGTCTGTACTGACTAGAGCAGAAAGTGAGTCCGCTGTTTAAAAATACCAGTCTTTTCCCCAAGAATATCCCTTTCAGATTTGCTATTTCCAACGGCGCAGCACATTCTTCTGTGTTAATTTAAGTGTATTATGGCTTACGGTGACCAGGGTTGGACTGGGATTAGACAGTGGCCCGGGCACACTACAAAAAAGTGGCCTACATTTGCATATGCCATTCCGCAAAAAACTGCTTCGGTGAACTTTTATAAACACCTGATAACAAGTGAGGCCACTTCTGCTCAGGCCCCCTGCCCCCCTCCGTATGAACACATTAATGGGGCAGCCCAGCGAAAGAAAGAGAGTGACACCTCAGCCCTTTTACAAATGAGCGGTGAGGACGCCCATCCAGTGTATTTAACAACAAGGGGTGGTGATGGACAGAGTGTCTGAATTAAGCAGACCACTCTCACCCAGTCAAGAGATCAGGGCTTGATCCATCACCGTTATTTAGCTCACTGCACCATCCCAGCTCAGAACCTGGCTACATGCAAATTAGTCTGTCCCTGGCCCAGTGCATCATGGGAACAGGGCAGACCAAACTACCAAGACAATCCTTTCACTGGGAAGGAAACAAGCTTCCGGGGACCGGTTTCTGGCATTTCAGCCGTCTTCGGCCCGGCTTGCTTGAATCCTGATGGTGCAATGAGTAAGGGACTCACATCTGAGTATACCCTTCCACGCTTATGGTGGACAAAATATTTAACAACAAGGGGTGGTGATGGACAGAGTTTCTGAATGATGCAGAATACTCTCACCCAGTCAAGAGATCAGGGCTAGATCCAACACCGTTTTTTAGCTCACTGCACCATCCCAGCTCAGAACCTGGCTATATGCAAATTAGTCTGTTCCTGTCCCAGTGCATGATGGGAACAGGGCAAACCAAACTGCACTGGGCCAGACACAGACTAATTTGCATGTAGCCAGGTTCTGAGCTGGGATGGTGCAGTGAGCTAAAAAACGGTGATGAATCAAGCCCTGATCTTTGGACTGGGTAAGAGTGGTCTGCTTAATTCAGACACTCTGTTCATCACCACCCCCTTTTCTAAATCATTTTGTCCACCATAAGCGTAGAAGGGTATACTCAGACATGCCTACAAAGCCCTACATGATGCGGGACCTGCGAACCTCAACCACCGCCTCACATTCAATGCACCCACCAGAGACCCCTGCTGGGCCCACCTGGCCCTGGCCACCATCCCACATATCTTCAAGAACACGGCAATAGGAAGATCCTTCTCCTACCTCACAGCAAAGACCTGGAACACCCTCCCTCTCCACCTCAGGCAATCACCGTCACTGACGCAATTCTTGAAAGACCTCGAGACCTGGCCCTTCGACTGAACCACAGCGCCTTGGACGGACCAGCAGTCCTCCTTTCCCCGAATCTTGAGACCCTTACGGATGAGTAGTTGTGCTTTACAAGACACCTGATTTGTTGATTGATAATGGAGTGGGCTGGAGTCACTTCTCAGCAAAGTCAATGCTCCTTACAGCATCGATCAACAAACATGGCACTTGTTTGTGATGTCACTAAGGTGAGTAGGCCATTCGGTCTGAAACTCCCTCTGCATTCTGGTACTTGTAGTCCTGAACTTGAATGGAATAAATAGGACAACAAATCTCAGAATGCTACAACTCTGGGCCTGGAATGAGCAACTCACGATGGACCTCGGAAACTTGAAGCTGTGACTCAGCAGAGACATTTAATCGCCTTCATTGAAAGGATGGCCAGGGTTGAGTAAATTAAGCAGCAAGGAAAGGCAAATTATGCAGCATAATGCAGCACAATTTTGTTATAGTATTACTTCACTATTTTGTCATTTTTATTAAACTTGGTAACACTCTCTGGACTATGTTTGCATTTCATTAGAATCAGTTTAACATCCAAGTACAGCAATAAGCAACAGAAAGGTGACCAGTTCAGCTTTGCAAAGGGCCTTCCTCTTTGCGGAAACACGTGTTGTCGAATTTTTTGTAACTTTTGAAGCGTTTAGCTAAAAACTAATTTTTTTGTTAAAATCTGTAGATTATGCAGCAGATGATGGATTATGTGAAAAATGCGACAATTCCATAATTAAAATCGCTGTGGCCGTACAGTAGCGTAATTCCAGTGGCCTACTGGTCCACGGCCAGGGCTCGTTTGCATACGGTTGTTCGATGTCTGGAGAGATACCGTGAGCAAAGGAATGCAGCCGAGTGGCAGTGTCTTAAATGTATCCATCCATCCACGCACAACTGCCTGCCCTTCTGAGCGGTTCCTGCTGCGGTGGCTGCTGTTGTCCCTGCCTTGCTGGCAGCTGATGTTGTTATTACGGTCCCTGCTGTTGGGGCAGCTGTTGCTGCTGCTGTGGCAGATGGAGTCGTTACTCTTGTCCCTGCTGTGGTTACAGTTATGGTCGTTGCAGTTGACCGCACCGCGCTGGCCGATGCTGTCGCTCGCCGTACCACGGAGGCAGCAGGGTAACCCTGGGTCCCTGCTGCTGAGATCACTACAGGTGTGATGCGACAGCTGCGGACCTCTCCCCTCTGACAGTTGTTGCTGATGTCACCTGCTGTGGTAGCAGATGTGGAGGCTGCTGTGGTGAAAGCTGTTGTCAGGTTTGTGGCACTGCTGTCGCCGTGGATTTAATTTAATTTTAAAAGTATTTGTTGAGCGCAACGTTCACCATGCGGTTTCTTGGCGCTATGGAGGCAAACTTTAGCAGTGACACAAACAAGACTAGAGATGACAGGGAGGGGAAGGAATTACATTGGGAAAGCTTGGGTAAAAAGAAAAGTCTTGAGCTCTTTTCGGAAGGCAGGGTAGTGAGTAGCCGAACGTAAATGGTCAGGAAGGGAGTTCCAAAAGGAGGGTGCCAAAACAGAAAAATTGGATCCACCCCATTTCTTACGTCTGTATCTGGGGACTTGTAGGAGTGATTGGGTAGATGACCGCAACTCGCGAACAGGGGTGTATTCTTTGAGTAAAGAAGAAATGAAGGCCGGAGCAGTCCCTTGGCGTGCCTGGAAGACCATGCAGCCAGTCTTAAATAAGAAAAACTGAGCATGGGGTTTTTTAGAAAATTAGGACTAAGGGGGCGCACTGCCTGGGTTGAAACGTTACAAAGTGTGTAAAGAACAAACGTATCGTTGTGTAGTGCGTAAAGAGCAGACGGCAAAACACCCTTAACCGTCTAACCAAGTCAAAGACAAGACAATTAAACAACAAATAAGCTCTCGCAACTACATGTGTGTATATCAAAACAAGGTTCAATGACCAACAGTAAAAGGAAACGCAGACGCAGGTTCTTTGGTGTGATACTTCTTGTTACAGCAAGATGTTAACTTTACTCCAGACTTAAGAATGATATCAATCGCCGACACGTGTTTCGTCGTGTACGGGTGAGTCAAACACGACTCTTCAGGGCTGGTAATACAAAACATTGTAGGCAAATTTTAGTCTAGACATGTACAGTTTGATACTGCATATGGTGACAAAAGTGCAACCGACATGCAGTCTGACGTGCGTTTGTGTCGCACATGATAGGTGAAAATTGGTGACGGTACTTGCATACTCAGGCAAGTGATCGGTCTATGGTGCTAATGTGCACGTAGTGAGTGAGAGAAAATTAAAGACCTTGGTGTGGTCATGATTCACTCGTACACAGTGGTCCTAAATTTAAGAGGGTGTCCGTCGTGATGGTGAGTAAAGACGTGAGATGTACTACATCTATTATTTCTAATACATAAGTGAAGAGGTGTTTGTGTGACCTCATAGCGTGGTGGTGACAAAGTGCCTATATAGGGTAAAGATCCAGAGAGCACAAGTTCATGCAATGTATGATGGTCTAAGGATAATAGTTATTACCTTATACTCCCAATCCACAGTGTGGTTGGAGTAAGTCTGGGTCTTTACAAGCTCAGTTTCAGGCTATATAGTGTGGGGAAAGGAAACGGAAGAAAAGAAAAAGGACTCATGAGGAGGCTTCTAAAGGAAGAAATGGTGTAACTACTTAAATAAAGTTTCGGGCAGCACAACACACTATTCCTTACCAATGGGTATTCTGTGTGTTCATACACAGACGAGGCTGGTTACTAAGGTAATCAATGGTAGTCTAGGAATGGAGTTATCAAATCCCATTGGCAATCTTGTAGAGATAATATAGCGCTATATGTAGAAAAAAGAGAGATATGGAAATCATGTGTTACTATTGTATAGCGCTAAAGGTTGTTTGATACAACGTTTGCTGGCTGTAGATATATCGCACAGTGCCTGCCCAGCTGTTCTAGACGGATAATGATTTGAGGAATGAAAAAAGAGGGGGGGGCGGTTTTGGGTGTTTTTTTTTACCTGTATCCTGCTATGTCGTCAGGCGGTGAGCCGGGAGGGGATTCTTAAAACGTGCCGTAGTGAGGAAATGAGTATATATCCTCTGAGGCGGTGTGCTGTCAATTAAAAACAAGATATGGTGAGAAAAGCTGTCCATAGGGACCCGCGTTAGGAGCAAGTACGCTCGATGCGTGTTGAGCAAAAACGGGTTATTGGTAAGTAGCACAGCGGTATTGAACTCGCTCTTACCCGCTTCAGGCAATCCCTCCTCTGTTTGTTCCCGGCGGTCGTCTCTCGTGTACGAACACGTGACCCCGGGAGAGGAGGGATTAAAAGGAGTTGAGTGGACATAGAAGACGTCTTAACGGCGATGCAACTATCAGCGCCATTGTTAAGAGGTGAACTCTAAGGGAAAAGGAGGGCATCTATGTGTTTGTCCAAAGTCTACCATGGAGAAGCAATGGTAATACACTAGCGTGTTTAGTTAGTTATCAAATCCCGATATTTCCAGAAAAGGTAAATAACTTATTATTCCTGTTCCGGAATAAAATTGTTAAAACGATACTGGCTATATCCAGAAATAGTCAATAACTTAATGTTCCTGTTTCGGAATGAAATTATTCGAACGATATTGGCAATGTGTGTCAGTTACATAAGTCCATTGTCAACTGCTTGCAATTAGAGAAAAACGTAGAAAAGAAAAAAGTATGGCGTCAAGCATGCAGAATCACCCCAAATGTGGCCGGTTCATTCGTACATAGGGTGCATGTTCGAGAGAAAGTGTATAGATTCGTGTGACATGTGACAAAACAGGGGGGACACGTCATACCCCCGTACATTAGAAAGTATACACATATGTTTGTGCAAAGAGTTCCTCTCTCTAGGAGTGATATGTTTTCCATTACTGTGTTTTAATGTATTGAGACAACTTTGTATTTTGTATTAATTCATAGGGCTATATGTTTTTTGTCACGAAGTCCTTCACTACAGACATATGTCTATGACTTGCAAACCATCTGTTACGCTTTTTTGCAGATTCCACGCATTTGTGTTGGAAGACTTTGCACAAACATATGTGTATACTTTCTAATGTACGGGGGTATGACGTGTCCCCCCTGTTTTGTCACATGTCACACGAATCTATACACTTTCTCTCGAACATGCACCCTATGTACGAATGAACCGGCCACATTTGGGGTGATTCTGCATGCTTGACGCCATACTTTTTTCTTTTCTACGTTTTTCTCTAATTGCAAGCAGTTGACAATGGACTTATGTAACTGACACACATTGCCAATATCGTTCGAATAATTTCATTCCGAAACAGGAACATTAAGTTATTGACTATTTCTGGATATAGCCAGTATCGTTTTAACAATTTTATTCCGGAACAGGAATAATAAGTTATTTACCTTTTCTGGAAATATCGGGATTTGATAACTAACTAAACACGCTAGTGTATTACCATTGCTTCTCCATGGTAGACTTTGGACAAACACATAGATGCCCTCCTTTTCCCTTAGAGTTCACCTCTTAACAATGGCGCTGATAGTTGCATCGCCGTTAAGACGTCTTCTATGTCCACTCAACTCCTTTTAATCCCTCCTCTCCCGGGGTCACGTGTTCGTACACGAGAGACGACCGCCGGGAACAAACAGAGGAGGGATTGCCTGAAGCGGGTAAGAGCGAGTTCAATACCGCTGTGCTACTTACCAATAACCCGTTTTTGCTCAACACGCATCGAGCGTACTTGCTCCTAACGCGGGTCCCTATGGACAGCTTTTCTCACCATATCTTGTTTTTAATTGACAGCACACCGCCTCAGAGGATATATACTCATTTCCTCACTACGGCACGTTTTAAGAATCCCCTCCCGGCTCACCGCCTGACGACATAGCAGGATACAGGTAAAAAAAACCACCCAAAACCGCCCCCCCCTCTTTTTTCATTCCTCAAATCATTATCCGTCTAGAACAGCTGGGCAGGCACTGTGCGATATATCTACAGCCAGCAAACGTTGTATCAAACAACCTTTAGCGCTATACAATAGTAACACATGATTTCCATATCTCTCTTTTTTCTACATATAGCGCTATATTATCTCTACAAGATTGCCAATGGGATTTGATAACTCCATTCCTAGACTACCATTGATTACCTTAGTAACCAGCCTCGTCTGTGTATGAACACACAGAATACCCATTGGTAAGGAATAGTGTGTTGTGCTGCCCGAAACTTTATTTAAGTAGTTACACCATTTCTTCCTTTAGAAGCCTCCTCATGAGTCCTTTTTCTTTTCTTCCGTTTCCTTTCCCCACACTATATAGCCTGAAACTGAGCTTGTAAAGACCCAGATTTACTCCAACCACACTGTGGATTGGGAGTATAAGGTAATAACTATTATCCTTAGACCATCATACATTGCATGAACTTGTGCTCTCTGGATCTTTACCCTATATAGGCACTTTGTCACCACCACGCTATGAGGTCACACAAACACCTCTTCACTTATGTATTAGAAATAATAGATGTAGTACATCTCACGTCTTTACTCACCATCACGACGGACACCCTCTTAAATTTAGGACCACTGTGTACGAGTGAATCATGACCACACCAAGGTCTTTAATTTTCTCTCACTCACTACGTGCACATTAGCACCATAGACCGATCACTTGCCTGAGTATGCAAGTACCGTCACCAATTTTCACCTATCATGTGCGACACAAACGCACGTCAGACTGCATGTCGGTTGCACTTTTGTCACCATATGCAGTATCAAACTGTACATGTCTAGACTAAAATTTGCCTACAATGTTTTGTATTACCAGCCCTGAAGAGTCGTGTTTGACTCACCCGTACACGACGAAACACGTGTCGGCGATTGATATCATTCTTAAGTCTGGAGTAAAGTTAACATCTTGCTGTAACAAGAAGTATCACACCAAAGAACCTGCGTCTGCGTTTCCTTTTACTGTTGGTCATTGAACCTTGTTTTGATATACACACATGTAGTTGCGAGAGCTTATTTGCAGTCTTAAATAAGGTTCGCTCCTTTACAGGCAGCCAGTGCAGTGCTTTCAGCAGGGGGGTGGAATGATGGAAACGAGAAAGTCCGTGGATCAATCTGGCCGCCTGGTTTTGAACCAGCTGGAGCTTCTGGAGACTGTAAGCCGGGATGCCGTTGTAGAGGGCATTGGCGTAGTCCAGCCGGGAAACAACCAGGGCGGACATGATTAACCTGAGGGCAGAAGGAGAAAAGAAACGGGAGACAGAGCGGATGGTGCGGAGAACAAGAAAGCAAGAAGATACAACAGAACTGATTTGTGAGTGGAGGTTGAGATGGTTATTAAGTTTGATACCCAGGGTTTTAACTGAGGAAGAGGGTGTGGGAGGGGGTCCCAAAGAGGAGGGCCAGAAAAGGGAGTTCCAGTGGATGTTGTCCTTGGCAAAGTTACAGCTCAGGGTGTTCCTGCTGTGAATGTTTCGGTAGCAGCTGTTGCCACTACTGCAGCGCCTGCTGGGGGTCAGCTGTTACTGCTGTGATCCCTGCTGTTCTGGCAGCTCGTTTTGTGGCTGTTCTTCCTACTATGGTGGAGGCTGTAATGAAATCTGTTGTTGCTGCTGTGCTGTGATTGTCACTTTGGTTGATGTTGTGTTGGCTGTTTTTATACACCTATGGCCACTGGTCTGGTCCTTTACTTGGCGACAGCTGTGCTTCCTGCTGTCACCACAGATGTTATTGTTGCCTCATAAATGCCTCATACGGAGAATCTCTTCTGCAAGCTTCCATTAGCTGCCCCTACACCACTGCAAGCTACCTGACACTACTCCCAATGCTGCCAGCTTCCACACGTTCGTCACTTCTGCAAGCTTCCTTCTGCTGCCCCTACACCACTGCAAGCTACCTGACACTACTCCCAATGCTGCCAGCTTCCACACGTTCGTCACTTCTGCAAGCTTCCTTCTGCTGCCCCTACACCACTGCAAGCTACCTGACACTACTCCCAATGCTGCGAGATTCCACACGTTCTTCACTTCTGCAAGCTTCCTTCTGCTGCCCCTACACCACTGCAAGCTACCTGACACTACTCCCAATGCTGCGAGATTCCACACGTTCCTCACTTCTGCAAGCTTCCTTCTGCTGCCCCTACACCACTGCAAGCTACCTGACACTACTCCCAATGGTGCGAGCTTACACACGTTCTTCATTTCTGCAAGCTTCCTTCTGCTGCCCCTACACTACAGCAAGCTACATGACACTTTTCCCTGGCACATTTTTAGCTAGGCATTTGTGAAAACCATCTGTCAGTATTTACCCTGGGCGTAGGACTATGCTTCGCTCGCTGAGCGTGCGTAGTTTCAGCTACTACGCGCTACGCAAATTGCACGTAGCACTGTGCAAAAACGCGTAGCATAGCAGGCATTATTTGCTTACTCGTGGTCCTCAATGTCAAGTTGGCAACCGCGAGCGAGCAAAATCAACATCCCTGCGAGACTTTTTCCTCGTTCTCGATCAGCAACATCAAGTTGCCGATCGCGAGCGTGGAAAATATACCTTCCGGCGAGATTCTCAATGCGGGGAGGTCAGGTTTCTCATTGTGAGTGGTCTCATATGCTCGCGACTGCTCATGATGAGAAAACTACCAGTCTACTTTGAGAAAGCTGTCGCTCGAGCGGCAGAAAACGACCGCTTGCACTGTGCAAGATGCCGTTTGCAATGATTGCACAGTGCGGACAAGCATCTGGCACTGTGCAATGAGTGCGAACAGCATTTTCCCTACCACACTACGTAGTTCGCGTAGCTACACGTAGCTTGCATAGTGCGAAGTGCACTTCGCATAGCTATGCGTAGTGCTACTACGCGAACTACGCCCAGGGTTAGTCAGTATCTCATTGCAGTTTGAATGTATAATAACGTTTGAGATCGTTCCCATTTTTTTTTTAAATAAATGTGATTAATATGAGTTTCATCGCTCAAATTGGCAAACATAAATCCTGGCATGCTAATGAAGAAATTGTTCCACTGACTGTCTGGAGTTTGGCCATACCAAAGATATCTGTTTTTTTAGGTAATATTCTCTCACCAAATCAATTACGTAGCATTAGTGTAGGGCACTCCTTTGTGGCAGAATCATTGTCTACTGTTGATTTGATGACAGACTCAGGCTTGTATTGAAAGTACGAAAATTATAAGTGTTCTAATTCTAGGTGCCCTATGGATTTCATTGGTGCATGACAGGCCTCTCTTTCCGTGATTGGCTAGCTCGTGGACCAACCACACTGAAGATGGCATTTGTCGGATTGTTAGATTGTTTTTTCTACAACATGGCAATTCCCTTGAGCCTCCCTTGGTCAGGAAGATATGCTTGCCAAGACTTGAACCCCTCCTTTGTTCCTCTGGGTCTGTTGAGAGGAGGGGCACCAGGCTTGGATGGGTTTTCTGTGGGTTCGGGGCACCCACAAGTAATAAACTGGGCGCAGTGCATTTCGGGAATTGTGAAAGAAAGTGAAATGCCATTTACCACACCTGTTTTTTGGTTGCAAGTCCCACTCCTGTGCTGACTGGAAACCTACGACAACCATATACTTTCAGCATCTACATATTTTAAGATTTCTGTCTTTGGGTATCAGACCATCTTTGCCCTGATTGGCTAGCCTGGACAGCATGCCGAATCTGCTATTCGTCACATTTTTATCATTTATCCCAAAGCAGGGTTGTTTCCTTCAGGCTTCCTCACACAGGGGCATATCTATAACAGGGTGTGACCCTTATCTGTGCTCCCCTGAGTTCTCTGAGTACGGGTTTATTAGTTGTGTGGGTTTTTCATGGGTTTGCGCAGGAGATCACACATTAGGCATCAGGACAAATTTTGCTGCGGAGAAATTTCTGTATTTATACCCGGGGTCTGTCAGCACCCAGGAGAACTTATCCGCCCCCGAAATTTCAGAAAACTTGATACACAGGAATCGAGGGCGATGTGGCTTGCATGAATCCCAAATCGTTTTATTACCCAGAATCCCCTACAAATGTCATTTTGGGTAGAAATCTATTTTTTTCAATCTTCTGCGACAGAAAATATCAAAACTCCAGGAAATTGTAAGTCCTACCCTCCAACATTTCCACACACCTCCCGATAAATCCCGTACCCCCCCCCCCCCCCCCCCCCTGTGTTCCTGGGTCTATTGTGTAGGAAAGCCATGTGCCTAAATTCTGAAGACACATTGACATTATATTGACTTCACACGGTAACAGATTCGGTCTGTTCCTATCAGGCCAGCCACACACTGAATATTCACTGTTTTGTGTGGGAGTGCTTCGTAGTGAGAGCTTTGATTTCCCCTACAATAGCTGGAACTTTCTGTCACAGAAATATGAGTAAATTCAGGTGGTTGCCAATG
Source organism: Lissotriton vulgaris (assembly GCF_964263255.1). NCBI lineage: Eukaryota > Metazoa > Chordata > Amphibia > Caudata > Salamandridae > Lissotriton > Lissotriton vulgaris. The sequence goes on from NC_141690.1 coordinate 280,130,016, forward strand.
TTTGGCCTTTGCAGGGTATTTCTGTGTAGGGACAAGTAGTTCCATCTCTGCAAGCGAAGACCTCCCAGACTCATTCAGGGATCTTGGGGCAGGGCCGGTCCTAGAACTTCTGGGGCCCCGGGCAAAAGGGAAGATGTGAGGCCCCCCAAATTTCTATTTAACATCCAGTCGCGGCCGGCATGATACACGGGTGGGGGGTCTCGTAGGGTTCGGCGCGGGGGATAATTAAAAAAATTAATAAACTTACCTTCCCAGGTCTCGTAGTCGTCTCAGCTCCTGACCTGCTCTCCTGCTTTCCTGCCTCTGGCCTCAGCCTCCTTTCCCTAAGCCAATCACAAGGCTGCAATGGCAGCATTGTGATTGGTCGATACGCCGACCAGCCAGGCGCCTATGGGGAGGCCTTTTTCTCCATGTAGGGTGCAGTGCCCATGACTGGTTTGGTCGGCCCGGAGGGCCGACCAAACCAGTCATGGGTCAGTCAACAGTCAGCGCCCTTAACAGTGGGCAAGGGACTCCTCCCCCGCCCCCCCAACCAAACACTACTGCTTTCTTGCAGTGGGACAAGCAGAAACATAAAATGGGAGTTTTAGAATTTTGTGTTTCTGCTTCTCGCACTGTGAGAAAGCTGTAGGGCGACGCTCCTCCGCCCAAGTGGAGGAGCCGCCCTTGGTAACATCACAAGAAGCGACATCACTGAAATTGACATCTCAGCACAATTGATCTTATTTGGCATCCCAAAGAGAGCTAACTTGGATACCAGTAACATGGACAAAAAGATAAATATACATATAAAATAAGTCCATATATTTTAAAACTGTATTAAATGGATTACATTTGTCACATTGGATGGAAAAGCTAGGTGCAGTTCTCACAAAAATGTATATTATTTACCCCTCGTTAACTGATTGTTTCCAGATGAGTGCAAGATTCAATTTCCAGTTCTGCCTCATAAAGGGGGGAGATCCTGTTGAGGTAATGAGGGGCGGGATCATTCAAAATATAAAATGACACAAGAGAAAATCTCTCACACCATGGAAATAATTGCAAATTTGAAAAGGCTCCCTTATCTTTGTGTGCCATTATTGTGCTACCTTAGGATGACATTAATACTTCTTAATTTGTTTTAACATAAATCCTCTCACCAGTATCCCGCATACACATGCTAAGAGATGTAGGACAATCTTTTTTGTGTGTGGGCTCTATACTCGCCAGAATTATGTTAAGTGCAAAAACACAACACCTAGTACAAAATTACAAGACACCATTGCAAACAAATAAAGATTGTACATAAATAAAAAAGACTTGAAACAACCAAGACCACTGCTAAATCATACATTGACTTGAAGGTAAACTTCAGATTCAAGGGGTTGTCAAATCAACATTTTTGATTTGGTGGTAGAACTGCTTGAAGTAGAAGTGGCCGCCTTTAGTGCTGGTGGAGCCATGTGCGACAATGTTGGTGACCCTCAATGACTCTGCCATGGATTCCCTCACTACCACCCTTTAACAGTGCCACTCAAGTCTCCATAACCACACTCTCTCTCAGATACATTTAATTTGATTTACAGAGCCGCTGATACCAGTGTAGGGTGTCAGGGAACTTTATATCACACATTACATGGAGACAATCAATCCTACGTGTGTAAATCACAATAGGTAATGTTACATAAGACAAAGGACTAGGAGTCACATTACAATCATACTAGTAGGCAGTAATGGTGTATTAGTGATTGATCTGGAAAAACACAAACTCTGAATTTAGAATGTAATACCATGGTTCAGGGTTCTATTTAATAACTAGAATTGATTTATGTCCAAATTAACCCTTTTTGCAACATTGGGATAATCAAAGACTGGGGAAAAAAACATAACGCTGTAAATTATACCTTGTAGTTTGCATGCAGCTCTTATGACAGTTAATAGCTCATTGTTCAATGTTAGGATTTTGACTTATAAACTGCAAGTAACAATAGCATCTCTCTGACAAAAGCAGTAACCCATTGGCCTATTTAAATTATGTGGATTTAGTGATCTGCGTGGTACATGTTCTTTGCAGCAGGCACATTAACCCTCTGCGCTACCTTTTAAAGAAGTCAAAACTTCCACTTGACAAAACTCTATCTCTCTCTAGGAAGAACATTAATCATCGGAATATTCATTACAATTTTATTGTGGCCAAAATTGTTGGAGGCCAGGAAGGAGGCAAAAAGTGCTTTAAGAAACATAATATACTCGCAAACATGACTCCCCCACCCGAAGTCAGCACTCAGGGCGATCTCATAGGTCGAACCGCCATAGAGCCTTCCTGCTCAAGGGTCCTATGACCTCAATGACAGTCACTAGGGTGTGCTGCTTCGAAGGCCAGCCCAAAAGACTCAAGTTGAGCTTCAATAAGGGTTGTAATGGACAGGCCTTCAAGTTTAACCCACACTTGCCACCGCTATGGTCCACCTGCTGGTGCTCAGACACCATTTTTCTAAAGTCTTTCGGGGCCTACTAAATGTGCTCTCTTAGGAGAGTGGTCTGGTGGGCTGGTCATGAAGGCTGAACCTCGTTCCCCAGTTCCAAATTTGGCAGTTCTTACCATAGAGCCACATCCTCTCCCTCACTGAACACCATACTGCCCCACTCGGAGAAACTTACATTTTGAACCTTTTATTTCTCTCCATCCCAATGCTGCAGGTTGGAAGAGAAAAATGTCAGAAAAAAGACGACCTTTCCAGCAACTGTTTTTATTTTTTGGATTCATTTCACTGGAGAACAAATAAAGTGGCTACAAGGCCCAGGGAAAGGGGCCCCCACACCTGGACCTTGCAGCTTCCTATAGTGCTTAGAGGCCCAGGGAAAGGGGGCCCCCACACCTGGACCTTGCAGCTTTCTATAGTGCTTAGAGGCCCAAGGAAAGGGCCCCCCACACCTGGACCTTGCAGCTTTCCCTAGTGCTTAGAGGCCCAGAGAAAGGGGGCCCCCACACCTGTACCTTGCAGCTTTCTATGGTGCATAGAGGCACAGGGGAAGGGGGCCCCCTCCCCTGGGCCTTTGAAGCTGTGAGTCAATTCGTAAAACACTGCCCTAGCACTGGCAGTTCTACATACATTAAGTTAACAAAAGCCTGGACTGAGTGGTCGCTCCCCAGTGTCCTGCTGCGTCACTGGTATCTTTGCTGCTTTGCTTTTGTGCCATTTACTGCTGCCTGCTGTGTGCCTGGTAGACGCTGTATTAAAGCTGCATTTTTCATTTATTTAAAGCGCCGCTTTTCCTGTTTGCGCGCATTTCCACTGGGCTCCCCCCTCCGCCTCCATTTTGTCTGATTGTTGTTGTTGTTTTGGTCATCCCGAGCCCGCCCCGCCTCCCAGCTGAGACGCCCTCGCCCCTCCCCCTCCACCATCCATATATGACAGGAGTTCCCGGGCGCAGCGTCCACGCGCAGCGTCCGCGCCCTGCCCCTCGCGCAGCCAAGCCCACCCGCATTACCTACGATGCCGCCACCCTCCTAGCCCTTAACCCCGGCCGCTCCACCAACTGCGTCCAAGCCGCTCCTGGACACACCCATGGACCTTTCTCCTGCTACTCCTGCAAATTCAGCGGCACCGTCAACATCTCCGCTACGACCACACCACAGATCCCCGACCCCAACCACCTACAATGCATCCTTCTCAACACCCGATCAGTCCACAGACACGCCATTGACCTATGGAATCTACTAGACACCATCTCTCCAGACGTCGCCTTCCTAACGGAAACATGGATGAACGCTTCCTCCGCACCAGACATCACCATTGCCATCCCTGAAGACTATAAGATCACTCGCAAAGACCGTACCAGCCACACAGGAGGAGGGATCGCTATCGTCCATAAGAAATCAATCCGCATCTCAACCACCTCTGACGCCAACCTCGCCAACTCTGAACACCTCCACTTCCAAATACACATCGACCCCAAGACCACACTCAGAGGCACCCTCCTCTACAGACCACCAGGACCCCGAGCTAAATTCAGTGAAGACATCACGGACTTCATCACTCCACACGCGCTCCCCTCCAAAGACTACATCCTTCTAGGAGACCTCAACTTTCACCTTGAAAAGAGCAACGACCGCAACACCGCCACCCTCTTGGACAACCTCGCCAACCTCGGACTTAAACAACTGGTCACTTCCCCCACCCACATCGCAGGTCACACACTCGACCCAATCTTCACCTCCAGCAACCATGTCTCCTTCAGCCACACCACGGACCTCCTCTGGACTGACCACAGCTGCGTTCACTTCACCTACAACAAACCAAAACCCAACATACTCCTCCAACCTACCCTGCAAAGAAACTGGAACAAAATCACCACGGACCAAATCTCCGCATCGCTCCTTCGATACCCCCCAGCCCTATCTTCTGACACAAACGAAGCCGCCGCCAACCTCACCCTATGGTTATCCAACACCGCCGACACCTTAGCACCACTGAAAAAACGTCAAAGCAAACCTGGCAGCAAGAAGGCCTCATGGTTCAACGATGATCTCAAGAAGTCCAAGAAACTCTGCCGTTCCCTTGAAAAGGCTTGGAAAAAAGACCCAACCACCAGCACCAAGGACGCCTTCAAAAGCGCCACCCGCACTCACCACCAACTGATCCGAAAAGCCAAGAAAACAGCATTCAAAGATCGACTTGACAACAACGCCCACAACAGCAAGGAACTTTTCAACATCGTCAAGGAATTTTCCAATCCCTCGGCCAACTCCAACGACATCACCCCATCTCAAGCCCTCTGCGACTCCCTAGCCTCATTTTTCCACAACAAGATTGCAGACATCCACAACAGCTTTGACAACCAACCCAGAAACCAACCCACCCTACCATTTGCTGTTCATCTTCCCCCCGTGAACACCCTTAACAACTGGAACCCGATCTCCACTGAGGACACCATCCGGCTGATGAATTCCATCCACTCAGGATCCCCCACAGACCCATGTCCTCACCACATATTCAACAAAGCAGACTCCGTCATAGCACCACACCTCCGAGACGTCATCAACTGCTCCCTCAACTCCGCCACCTTCCCGGAAGACTGGAAACACGCTGAACTCACCGCCCTCCTGAAAAAACCAACAGCAGACCCCACCGAACTCAAAAATTACCGCCCCATCTCGCTTCTCCCATTCCCGGCCAAAGTCATCGAAAAGGCTGTCAACAACCAGCTCGCCGCCTTCCTCGAAGCCAACAAATCCCTCGACCCCTCACAATCTGGCTTCCGAGCAAAACACAGCACTGAGACCGCCCTCATCGCAGCAACAGACGACATTCGAACTCTACTGGACAATGGAGACACAGTCGCCCTCATCCTCCTTGACCTCTCTGCAGCATTCGACACAGTCTGCCACAGCACCCTTTTACAACGCCTCAATAACATCGGAATCCAAGGAAAAGCACTTGAATGGATCACCTCGTTCCTCACCGGAAGAACCCAGAGAGTCCGCCTTCCTCCATTCAAATCCGAGGCCTCTGAAGTCATCTGCGGCGTACCTCAAGGATCCTCACTCAGTCCCACCCTCTTCAACGTATACATGAGCCCCCTCGCAGCCATCGCACGCCAACACAACCTCAACATCATCTCTTACGCAGACGACACTCAACTGATCCTCTCCCTCACCAATGACCCCAGCACCGCCAAAACTAACCTACACGAAGGAATGAAAGAAGTTGCCGAATGGATGAAACAAAGCCGTCTGAAACTGAACTCGGACAAAACAGAAGTCCTCATCTTAGGTACATCCCCCTCTGCTTGGGATGACTCCTGGTGGCCAGAAGCCCTCGGAAAAGCACCCATTCCGACAGACCACGCACGAAACCTAGGTGTCATCCTGGATTCTTCACTCTCAATGAACAGACAAGTCAGCGCCGTTTCCTCTTCTTGCTTCAACATTCTTCGCATGCTCAGGAAAACATTTCGCTGGATCCCCTCCGAAACGAGGAAAACAGTCACCCACGCTCTGGTCACGAGCCGACTGGACTACGGAAACACCCTCTACGCAGGTACTACCGCAAAACTCCAGAAGAAGCTCCAACGAATCCAAAACGCCTCAGCCAGGCTCAAATTAGACATCCCACGCAACGAACACATCTCCGATCACCTTAAAGACCTCCACTGGCTACCCGTCAATAAGAGGATCACTTTCCGCCTGCTTACCCACGCACACAAATCACTCTACGACATCGGACCAGATTGCCTCAATTCACGACTGTCCTTCTACACCCCCTCCCGCCAACTACGTTCTTCCAGCCAAGCCCTCGCCACTGTACCTCGCATCAACAAGACCACCATGGGAGGCAGATCCTTTTCCTACCTGGCTGCCAAAACATGGAACTCACTCCCCGCGTACCTTCGCCTTACCCAGAACCACCTAGCATTCAGAAAGCAACTTAAAACATGGATATTTGACAAGTAACCCTCCTCTCCTTCCTAAGCGCCTTGAAACCCTCTGGGTATGTAGTGCGCTATACAAATTCCATGACTTGACTTGACTTGACTTGGCTGCTCCCTCCTCCCCTCACCCACCTAGCTTACCTGTGTCCGGCTGGTCCTGGAAACAAAGGGGGCCTTCTGTCACCTGGCAGCAAAATGCAGACAGGGAATGGCCGGTACTTAACAGAGGTGCTGCTCCGCCCCTGACACTATGATGCTGGCTGGCTGCTCTGCCTTCCCCCCCACCCCTGCACCCCCAGGAATGCCAACACGCCGTGATCAGCAAGGTCGACTCCAGACTTGCATGTGTATTGTATTGTGATTGTGCGGGGAGGGGGCCCAGCAGGAGCAGATGGGCAATCTGTGAAAGTGTGGCCTTTCACAGTGAAGCCGTGGTGGCCCCCTGTCTTGCAGCCGAGCGCGAGGCCCTGGGCAGCTGCACACACTGCCCATGCCTAGCGCCGGCCCTGTCTTGGGGCATATTAACAAGCTGAAGTATCGCCGCTTTCTCGGCACAATTCGCCGAGAAAGCGGCGATACTTCCAGCGCCCTATTAACAAGGGCATTGCAACGCCTGCCTCAAGCCCACTTTGCATGTCAGCGAGAAACATCGCTAATGACATGCAAAGTGGGCGTTCCCACGTCCAACCACATGAAAAATGTGGTTGGAGGTGTTAACACCCTATCATCAAGGCAGGCGTTGGGAGGAAAAGACCTGCGATAAACGTGTTTATCGCAGGTCTCCCAATGCCTGCTCTGACCAGGCGTTAGACATTGTTAACATGGGGGTGTGGATCATAAAGCTGAATCCACCCCCCCATATTATCAAGGCACACATTAGCGCGTGAAAACAATGCTTGCTTTCACTCGCTAATGTTCACTATCACCGGCTATCGCATGATTTACTATCGCCTACGTGTTGCGCGTTGATAATATCGCGCTAACAAGGCGAGAAAATCCGGCGATAGCCGGCGATAGTGAAATGTGCGATGTGCGTTTTTTAACGCACATCTTGTTAATATGCCCCCTTGTCTTCAATAATATCCGGGGTTGCTAGATTTCCTGATTTGTTGGGGGCCCCCAGACCCATAGGCCGCTGCTCCCCACCCCCCAAAAACCAACTTGGTTCCAAGCTTCTTTCTTATGCTTTCGACGAACGCGTCCTCTCCTCAAAATACACTTATCGGCTACCAGTCCATCTACCTTTGTCACAGGTGTAGTTGTTAGTAGGTGTTTGGCACACATTTGTCACACGAATATTTTTCCAGATTTCACCAGGGGGCAGACAGTTGAATTCGTGCTCGAGGATTACTTCTTGAAATGACAGAAAGGGACGGGGTGGGGAGAATTAGGACTTCTGCTGTCGTAGAGTTTCTGCAGGATGTTTCTGCACAAGGGGGTTACCAGTGGAACTAGAATTAGATAATGGGACCAACTTTGTATCCGAGGAGAAGGTGGGACTTTAGAGATGGGGCAGTGACACCAGATGATTGCTCTGTATCATCCCTAGAGAAACATGAAGAAAGGAGTAGTTAAGGAAGCATTTCAGCCAGTGCTTAATTTGTAAGATATTAAGTGCTAGGGCTCTGACCAGGAGGCCGCTGCAGCTTGCACCACCCATCGCCCTTGTCATCGCTGCCAAAAACAAATACTAACCATCTCTCTTGCATGTAAATGCGACAGTTCAGATTATTCCAGGTCCCCAAAGCTAACGGAATGGCCGGGGAGGCAATTATTAGCACTATTAATGTATATTGTATTCATAAACAACCATGGTTCTGTTCATCTCTAAATTATATGAGCAGCGCCACCATGTGGTAGACTGTTAAAAGTATGGTGTTGACAATTAGGTGCCGGTGCCGAGCACCGGAAACCAATTAAGTGCCGGTGCTGAGCACCGGAAAGCACCGGTTCAAATTAAGCACTGAATTCAGCTCTTAAGATAATCACAGATGTCGTAAAAGAGAGTGCTGTGGTAGGCAGTCATAAATTATAGAACGCGTTTGGTACCAAAATTCTAAGTTGTTGCGGCGAGGATGTCTGTTAACCAGATTGTGTTAAATTTGGTTCCACGACATGAGTCAGTGCAAGAGGGAAGGTGATAACATAACATGTATTTGCAAAGCGCACATTCAGCCCGAAGGGCATCTTGGTGCTGAATAACAGATGATTATTGATACCCAACGCAGTGGTACTCATTTTATCAACCACTGAAGGATGAAAGGCAAAGCGGCCCAACCAGGATTTGAAACTGTGACCATGAAGTCAAAAACAGCCCCCTACAGCGTACGCATGAGCCCATTGTGCCACCAGACCGGGCATTATATCAGATCAGTGGGAGGGGTTACTCAGGAGTGAAGAGAAATCATGAGCCAGGAGAAATGAGAAGCGAATGACAGCGTCTCATAAGCGGTGTGAGGTGGAGGGCGGTGAGTCAGTGCACACAGAGAGACTGCGTGAAAAACAGAGCCTGACTCACTGATTGGGAGTAGAACTGTGGGGGTTATTTACAAGCCCCTTGCGCCACCAGTACGTCACTTTTTCCCATAGTAAAGATGACGCACCTCTGTCTCTGACTCAGCAGGGAGCCTGACACTGTTTGGATATTTCTCAGTCTGAAAAAACACCAACAGCACTTGGATGTTTTTGTCGTGAGCCTTGGCAGCACAGATTTTTCCGCCCACTTGTTGTAGAACAAGCTGTGCTCAGTGATTCTACCAGTTCAAGAGCGATATGGCGATCATCAGCAAGTTATACAGCGCTTTAAGTCTCCCTGGCCTTCCAAGCGTGACCAAGCTGTAAGAGTCAGAAGAGATGGGCTTTCAGCAGAAAGCTGAAGATGCCCTGGCAGCATGAATGGCAATGACTGTCTCTGTCTTTCTGGCCACCTTAACTCTGGGTGTATTCAGAAGAATGGTGTCGCTAGAGAGGTTTTTGAGGACTGCTGTAGAATTATCTATTCCAATGTATTGGTCTGACTCTGGGCTCTATCGACAGGCTCTATCTCTAAGCGCTATGGATAGCCTCTGACTCTAGGCTCTAAAGACAGGCTCTAACATTGGCCTCTCTATAGAGCCTAGAGTCAAAGCCTGACTCTAGGCTCTATGGACAGGCTCTGACTCTGGGCTCTATAGACAGGCTCTTACTTTAAGCGCTATAGCCAGCCTCCGACTCTAGGCTCTATAGACAGGCTCTAACTTTGGTCTCTATAGACAGGGCCTCTCTATAGAGCCAAGAATCAAAGCCTGGCTCTAGGCTCCAAAGACAGGCTCTGACTCTGGGCTCTATTGACAGGCTCTGACTCTGGGCTCTACAGACAACCTGTTTATAGAGCTTAGATGTAGAGCGTGTCCACAGAGCCTAGAGTAAAAGCCTGTCTATAAATCCAAGAGTCAAAGTGTGTCAATGGAGCCTAGAGTCCTAGGCTGTCTATAGAGCCTAGAGTCAGAGCCTATCTATAGAACCTGGAGTAAGTTGAGGTTTCCTGCATCAATGTCCTCGGGTAAGCCGAGGAGGCGAAGGTTATTCCACCATGCACGACCCTCTGTGTCCTCAGTTCTTAGCTCCAAAGATTTTGTCATTTCAGTCAGCCTGGATATCATTTGTTCCATATCTTTGAGTGAATCTTCTGTTTCCATCACTATGGATTCACTTGATCCTTCCACTGTCCGTCACATATCCTGATGGAGTTTGGATATCTCCGACCGTACCTCTTTAATCTTGGTCTCCAGCGATTCCTCTAACGTTTGTTTAGCTTGTTAGATCTAGTCAGTAGAGTGTAAGTTCTTGGACTTGCCATCTGTTACATCGACTGTTCCTATTTGACGTGTGGACTGGGTGGGCTTCTCCTTGACCATCTTGTTTGTAGCGTGAGTTACTTTCCAGGAGAATGCATGAGCCACCCTCACCCGCCTGAGGCCTGGGACAGTCCGCCACAAGACAACCCTACTACAAGTGTGCCCATTGCACCCATTCTCCCTGAACCACCAGGACCACAGACCACCAGGTCTTGGTCTCCCCTTTACATCAAGGGAGGCACGTGCAGCCCTCTCTCAATGACAAGGAAGGTTCTCCGCATGAGCGAGGAGTCCCAAGGGAATCAATCCTCAGTTTAATGATTCTCTGTGTTGCTGTATCGCACTTTCTTGTGCCAGGCATAGGTCTTTGTAGTGGTAAAGGAGCAAGAACATTGGCCCACATGATCAGTCTTGGCGCGAACCAAATGAGTGGCCTATACAGGCGTGCGCTTGGACCCCAACAACGAACCATTTCAACAATTTAAATCAGATGTAGTCTTCATCTCAGGAGGACCTAATCCCATCCGGTCATGCCCACTGGGCCGTAATGGACGCCCTGGCGAGGGGGAGGGTGCCACTGCAAATTCAGTGTCTCTGTAGGCGAGGAGAAGTCATTGGGGGAGGAGGGCCAGGGTCTCCCCATGCTCCCAAATGTCCCCGTTGGTGGATCGTGCCATGGTCCCAGTGCCGTTTCTGCTCAGCAGGCCTCTGGCCCACCGCCCGGCACTGCCTAATTTCCCTCCAAGGGTTCATTGTGAGTTTTTGCTGTTCATGTAACCAAAAGAAGCTGCAATGATCCAACAATGTTTTAAATATACCCACCTTATTAGACCTTCAGATACGGAGGCAACCCCCGCTTTATCTGCTAAAGCAGGGGTTCACTAGACCAGGGCACAACTCCTAAAAAAAGACGTGAGGGGACCAACCAAGTTAGGCAGTACGCAAGTGACATTGTGGTGTGGACAGCACGGCACGTGGTATAGCACGTGGCATCACAACCCACTACCTCACAGGAATTGACATCACAAGTAGTAACATCAAATCTTAAGACTGCACACACATGTTTAACAGGTCGATCATGAGTACTGCACACACATGTTTAACAGGTCGATCATGAGTAATGCACACATATGTTTAGCCGGTCGATCATGAGTAATGCACACATATGTTTAACAGGTCGATCATGAGTACTGCACACATATGTTTAACAGGTCGATCATGAGTACTGCACACACATGTTTAACAGGTCGATCATGAGTAATGCACACACATGTTTAACAGGTCGATCATGAATACTGCACACATATGTTTAACAGGTCGATCATGAGTACTGCACACATATGTTTAACCGGTCGATCACGAGTACTGCGCACACATATTTAACAGGTCGATCATGAATACTGCACACACATGTTTAACAGGTCGATCATGAGTACATTTGAGTGGATTACAATATTCAACAAATTAGATTTTATTTCAGAGTTGTGCCAAAAAAGTACTGCAACCCGAACGCAAAACCTGGGCCTCAGCGTATAATTTGTTTGAAAAACCCTGCCACAATGGAAGTGGCAGTAAATCTGTTCTGCTTAATTGGTTGTAAAGTCTACATTTTAAAATATCTTATGGGGTTAAGGCATCTACTGCAGAGATCTTATTGTGCCAACAAAGTTTTAGGAACTAAAAATAATGGTAAGGTAACTCTGGAGGTTAATGTATTTTCTAGAGAGATCTGTGTATTGTCTAGTCCCAGTTTTGAATCAAAGTAGTATCGAGGGTTAATATGTCTCTTGTAAAGCACATGATGTAACACGCTGATGATAGGTTTTTATTTTATGTAAATGGGTTAGTGGGTTACTGGTTTTAACACAGAGATCCTTTTATTACTTGCAGTTCATACATTGTAATTCTACTAATAGAGCACACTGAGCTATTAAGGACATGTGACTCCTGAACCTTGTAAACCTCCCTGTTTATGTAACACGTCTTGTACATTGATTTACACACATATCATTTATTGTCAACGTAATATGTATAATTGTGATGTAAGTGCTGTGACACCCTGCATTGGGATGAGTAGCACTACAAAGCTATTACAAAATAAATCTAAATAGTGCTATTTAAATTGCTTCTTATGTAAATACTGGGACAGACCAACATATCTGACATTCCTATGGTGCATGCATATCTTTTATATACAGGACTGAGCAAAGTCAAAAGCTGTCCCTGTGAAAGGACAAGCTGTGAGACTTTGTTTCCCCCCCCTTGCATTTACATCGGATGTGAGGCTCCTGATAGCTCACAGCTAAGAGACTTAGGGTCCGATGTAGGTAATTGTGAAATACCGATTTCTTAATACCGAATTTTACCGATTCGGTATTAAGAAATCGGTATTTCCGATGTAGGTAAAAATTCGGTACAAAATAACAAATCCTTAATATCCCTTATTACCGAATCGAATCGGTAATTGAGATTCGGTAATTTTAATAAGGAATACCTGCCCATTCATTCCTATGGGCTTGGAGGCCCATAGGAATTAATGTGAAGACATTCAGTATTACCGATTCTGTAATACCGGGAGGTATTTCAAGGGTGCCAGGGTGTCCAAACGACACCCTGTTGCACCCCTGAAATGTGCATGTGTGCACATGTGGCACACATACATGCCCTAAAGGCATGGATGTGTGACACATGGCACTTCTAGAAAAGCAAGAAAGTGCCTTTTTAAAGGAAGTCTCCCCTCCCTGGCTGAGGGACTGAAGTCGTCCCTCCCTGGCTGAGGGACTGAAGTCTTCCCTCCCTGGCTGAGAGACTGAAGTCTGCCCTCCCTTGCTGAGGGACTGAAGTCGCCCCTCTCTGGCTGATGGACTAAAGTCGTCCCTCTCCGGCAGGGGGACTGAAGTCTTCCCTCCCTGGCTGAGGGACTGAAGCCTTCCCTCCCTGGCTGAGGGACTGAAGTCGCCCCTCTCTGGCTAACAGACTAAAGTCATCCCTCTCCGGCGGGGGGACTGAAGCCTTCCCTCCCTGGCTGAGGGACTGAAGTCTTCCCTCTCTGGCTGGGGGACTGAAGTCTTCCCTCCCTGGCGGGGGGACTGAAGACTACCCTCCCTGGCTGAGGGACTGAAGTCTTCCCTCCCTGGCTGAGGGACTGAAGTCATCCCTCTCCGGCGGGGGGACTGAAGACTTCCCTCCCTGGCTGAGGGACTGAAGTCTACCCTCCCTGGCTGAGGGACTGAAGTCGCCCCTCTCTGGCTGACGGACTAAAGCCATCCCTCTCCGGCGGGGGGACTGAAGTCCTCCCTCCCTGGCTGAGGGACTGAAGTCTTCCTCTCTGGCTGGGGGACTGAAGTCTTCCCTCCCTGGCGGGGGGACTGAAGACTACCCTCCCTGGCTGAGGCACTGAAGTCTTCCCTCCATGGCTGAGGGACTGAAGTCATCCCTCTCCGGCGGCGGGACTGAAGATTTCCCTCCCTGGCTGAGGGACTGAAGTCTACCCTCCCTGGCTGACGGACTAAAGCCATCCCTCTCCAGTGGGGGGACTGAAGTCGTCCCTCCTAGCTGGGGGACTGAAGTCTTCCCTCCCTAAATGAGGGACTAAAGTCTTCCCTCCCTGAATGAGGGACTGAAGTCTTCCCTCTCTGGCCGAGGGACTGAATCTTTACCTCTCTGGCTGAGGGACAGCAGTCTTCCCTCTCTGGCGAGGGGACTGAAGTCTTCCCTCCCTGCCTGAGGGACTGAAGTCTACCCTCTCTGGCTGAGGGACTGAAGTCGTCCCTCTCCGGCGGGGGGACTGAAGTCTTCCCTCCCTGGCTGAGGGACTGAAGTCGCCCCTCTCTGGCTGACGGACTAAAGTCGTCCCTCTCTGGCGGGGGGACTGAAGTCTTCCCTCCCTGGCTGAGGGACTGAAGCCTTCCCTCCCTGGCTGAGGGACTGAAGTCGCCCCTCTCTGGCTAACAGACTAAAGTCATCCCTCTCCGGCGGGGGGACTGAAGTCCTCCCTCCCTGGCTGAGGGACTGAAGTCTTCCCTCTCTGGCTGGGGGACTGAAGTCTTCCCTCCCTGGCAGGGGGACTGAAGTCTACCCTCCCTGGCTGAGGGACTGAAGTCTTCCCTCTCTGGCTGGGGGACTGAAGTCTTCCCTCTCTGGCTGGGGGACTGAAGTCTTCCCTCCCTGGCGGGGGGACTGAAGACTACCCTCCCTGGCTGAGGGACTGAAGTCTTCCCTCCCTGGCTGAGGGACTGAAGTCATCCCTCTCTGGCGGGGGGACTGAAGACTTCCCTCCCTGGCTGAGGGACTGAAGCCTACCCTCCCTGGCTGAGGGACTAAAGTCGCCCCTCTCTGGCTGACGGACTAAAGCCATCCCTCTCCAGCGGGGGGACTGAAGTCGTCCCTCCTAGCTGGGGGACTGAAGTCTTCCCTCCCTAAATGAGGGACTAAAGTCTTCCCTCCCTGAATGAGGGACTGAAGTCTTCCCTCTCTGGCTGAGGGACTGAATCTTTACCTCTCCGGCTGAGGGACAGCAGTCTTCCCTCTCTGGCGAGGGGACTGAAGTCTTCCCTCCCTGCCTGAGGGACTGAAGTCTACCCTCTCTGGCTGAGGGACTGAAGTCGTCCCTCTCCGGCGGGGGGACTGAAGTCTTCCCTCCCTGGCTGAGGGACTGAAGTCGCCCCTCTCTGGCTGACGGACTAAAGTCGTCCCTCTCTGGCGGGGGGACTGAAGTCTTCCCTCCCTGGCTGAGGGACTGAAGCCTTCCCTCCCTGGCTGAGGGACTGAAGTCGCCCCTCTCTGGCTAACAGACTAAAGTCATCCCTCTCCGGCGGGGGGACTGAAGTCCTCCCTCCCTGGCTGAGGGACTGAAGTCTTCCCTCTCTGGCTGGGGGACTGAAGTCTTCCCTCCCTGGCAGGGGGACTGAAGTCTACCCTCCCTGGCTGAGGGACTGAAGTCTTCCCTCTCTGGCTGGGGGACTGAAGTCTTCCCTCCCTGGCGGGGGGACTGAAGACTACCCTCCCTGGCTGAGGGACTGAAGTCTTCCCTCCCTGGCTGAGGGACTGAAGTCATCCCTCTCTGGCGGGGGGACTGAAGACTTCCCTCCCTGGCTGAGGGACTGAAGCCTACCCTCCCTGGCTGAGGGACTAAAGTCGCCCCTCTCTGGCTGACGGACTAAAGCCATCCCTCTCCAGCGGGGGGAATGAAGTCGTCCCTCCTAGCTGGGGGACTGAAGTCTTCCCTTCCTAAATGAGGGACTAAAGTCTTCCCTCCTGAATGAGGGACTGAAGTCTTCCCTCTCTGGCTGAGGGACTGAAGCTTTACCTCTCTGGCTGAGGGACAGAAGTCTTCCCTCTCTGGCTGAGGGACTGAAGCCTTCCCTCCCTGGCTGAGGGACTGAAGTCTTCCCTCCCTGGCGGGGGACTGAAGTCGCCCCTCTCTGGCTGACGGACTAAAGTCGTCCCTCTCCGGTGGGGGAACTGAAGTCTTCCCTCTCTGGCTGACGGACTAAAGTCGTCCCTCTATGGCGGGGGGACTGAAGTCGTCCCTCCTAGTTGGGGGACTGAAGTCTTCCCTCCCTGAATGAGGGACTGAAGTCTTCCCTCCCTGAATGAGGGACTGAAGTCTTCCCTCCCTGAATGAGGGACTGAAGTCTTCCCTCCCTGGCGGGGGACTGAAGTCTTCCCTCCCTTGCTGGGGACTGAAGTCTTCCCTCCCTGGCGGGTGGCTGAAGTCTTCCCTCCCTGGCGGGGACTGAAGTCTTCCGTCCCTGGCGGGGGACTGAAGTCTTCCCTCCCTAGCGGGGGACTGAAGTCGTCCCTCCCTGGCTGAGGTACTGTAGTCTTCCCTCTCTGGCGCGGGGACTGAAGTCTTCCCCCCCTGGTGGGGGACTGAAGTCGTCCCTCCCTGGCCGAGGGACTGAAGTCTTCCCTCCCTGGCGGGGGACTGAAGTCTTCCTTCTCTGGCAGGAGGACTGAAGTCTCCCCTCCCTGGCTGAGGGACTGAAGTCTTCCCTCCCTGGCTGAGGGACTGAAGTCGTCCCTCGCCGGCGGTGGGACTGAAGTCGCCCCTCCCTGGCTGAGGGACTGAAGTCGCCCCTCTCTGGTTGACGGACTACAGTCGTCCCTCTACGGCTGGGGGACTAAAGTCTTCCCTCCCTGGCTGAGGGACTAAAGTCTTCCCTTTCTGGTTGGGGGACTGATGTCTTCCCTCCCCGGCGGGGGGACTGAAGTCTACCCTCCCTGGCTGAGGGACTGAATTCTTCCCTGTCTGGCTGGGGGACTGAAGTCTTCCCCCCCTGGCGGGGGGACTGAAGTGTACCCTCCCTTGCTGAGGGACTGAAGTCTTACCTCCCTGGCTGAGGGAGTGAAGTCGTCCCTCTTCGGCGGGGGGACTGAAGTCTTCCCTCCCTGGCTGAGGGACTGAAGTCTACCCTGCCTGGCTGAGGGACTGAAGTCGCCCCTCTCTGGCTGAGGGACTAAAGTCGTCCCTCTCCGGCGGGGGAACTGAAGTCTTCCCTCTCTGGCTGACAGACTAAAGTCGTCCCTCTCTGGCAGGGGGGACTGAAGTCGTCCCTCCTAGCTGGGGGACTGAAGTCTTCCCTCCCTAAATGAGGGACTGAAGTCTTCCCTCCCTGAATGAGGGACTGAAGTCTTCCCTCCCTTAATGAGGGACTGAAGTCTTCCCTCCCTGAATAAGGGACTGAACTCTTCCCTCCCTGAATGAGGGACTGAAGTCTTCCCTGTCTGGCTGAGGGACTGAAGTCTTCCCTCTCTGGCTGAGGGACAGAAGTCTTCCCTCTCTGGCGGGGGTACTGAAGTCTTCCTTCCCTGGTTCAGGACTGAATTCTTCCCTCCCTGGCAGGGGACTGAAGTCTTCCTTCCCTGGCGGGGGACTGAAGTCTTCCCTCCCTGGCGGGGGACTGAAGTCTTCCCTCCCTGGCGGGGGACTGAAGTCTTCCCTCCCTGGCTGAGGGACTGAAATCTTCCCTCTCTGGCAGGGGACTGAAGTCTTCCCTCTCTGGCGGGGGACTGAAGTCTTCCCTCCCTGGCGGGGGACTGAAGTATTCCCTCCCTGGTGGGGGACTGAAGTCTTCCCTCTCTGGCTGAGGGACTGAAGTCTTCCCTCCCTGGCTGAGGGACTAAAGTCTTCCCTCCCTGGCGGGGGACTGAAGTCTTCCCTCCCGGGCTGAGGGACTGAAATCTGCCGTCCCTGGCTGAGGGACTGAAGTCTTCCCTCTCTGGCGGGGGACTGAAGTCTTCCCTCCCTGGCTGAGGGACTGAAGTCTTTCCTCCCTAGCTGAGGGACTTAAGTCTTCCCTCCATGGCTGATGGACTGAAGTCTTCACTCTCTGGCGGGGGACTGAAGTCTTCCCTCCCTGGCGGGGGACTGAAGTCTTCCCTCTCTGGTGGGGGACTGAAGTCTTCCCTCCCTGGCGGAGGACTGAAGTCTTCCTTCTCTGGCGGGGGACTGAAGTTTTCCCTCCCTGGAGGGGGACTGAAGTCGTCCCTCCCTGGCTGAGGGACTGAAGTCGTCCCTCCCTGGCTGAGGGACTGAAGTCTTCCCTCCCTGGCTGAGGGACTGAAGTCTTCCCTCCCTGAATGAGGGACTGAAGTCTTCTCTCCCTGAATGAGGGACTGAAGTGTTCCCTCTCTGGCTGAGGGACTGAAATCTTCCCTCTCTGGCTGAGGGATAGAAGTCTTCCCTCCCTGGCATGGGAACTGAAGTCTTCCCTCCCTGGCGGGGGACTGAAGTCTTCCCTCCCTGGTGGGGGACTGAAGTCTTCCCTCCATGGCTGAGGGACTGAAGTCTTCCCTCTCTGGCGGGGGACTGAAGTGTTCCCTCTCTGGCGGGGGACTGAAGTCTTCCCTCTCTGGCGGGGGACTGAAGTCTTCCCTCCCTGGTGGGGGACTGAAGTCTTCCCTCTCTGGCGGGGGACTGAAGTCTTCCCTCTCTGGCGGGGGACTGAAGTTTTTCCTCCCTGGCGGGGGACTGAAGTCTTCCCTCTCTGACTGAGGGACTGAAGCCTTCCCTCCCTGGCTGAGGGACTGAAGTCTTCCCTCCCTGGCGGGGGACTGAAGTCGCCCCTCTCTGGCTGACGGACTAAAGTCGTCCCTCTCCGGTGGGGGAACTGAAGTCTTCCCTCTCTGGCTGACGGACTAAAGTCGTCCCTCTATGGCGGGGGGACTGAAGTCGTCCCTCCTAGTTGGGGGACTGAAGTCTTCCCTCCCTAAATGAGGGACTGAAGTCTTCCCTCCCTGAATGAGGGACTGAAGTCTTCCCTCCCTGAATGAGGGACTGAAGTCTTCCCTCCCTGAATGAGGGACTGAAGTCTTCCCTCCCTGAATGAGGGACTGAAGTCTTCCTTGTCTGGCTGAGGGACTGAAGCCTTCCCTCTCTGGCTGAGGGACTGAAGTCTTCCCTCTCTGGCTGAGGGACAGAAGTCTTCCCTCTCTGGCGGGGGTACTGAAGTCTTCCTTCCCTGGTTCGGGACTGAATTCTTCCCTCCCTGGCGGGGGACTGAAGTCTTCCCTCCCTGGCGGGGGACTGAAGTCTTCCCTCCCTGGCGGGGGACTGAAGTCTTCCCTCCCTGGCTGAGGGACTGAAATCTTCCCTCTCTGGCGGGGGACTGAAGTTTTCCCTCTCTGGCGGGGGACTGAAGTCTTCCCTCTCTGGCTGAGGGACTGAAGCCTTCCCTCCCTGGCTGAGGGACTGAAGTCTTACCTCCCTGGTGGGGGACTGAAGTCGCCCCTCTCTGGCTGACGGACTAAAGTCGTCCCTCTCCGGTGGGGGAACTGAAGTCTTCCCTCTCTGGCTGACGGACTAAAGTCGTCCCTCTATGGCGGGGGGGCTGAAGTCGTCCCTCCTAATTGGGGGACTGAAGTCTTCCCTCCCTAAATGAGGGACTGAAGTCTTCCCTCCCTGAATGAGAGACTGAAGTCTTCCCTCCCTGAATGAGGGACTGAAGTCTTCCCTCTCTGAATGAGGGACTGAAGTCTTCCCTCTCTGAATGAGGGACTGAAGTCTTCCCTCCCTGAATGAGGGACTGAAGTCTTCCTTGTCTGGCTGAGGGACTGAAGCTTCCCTCTCTGGCTGAGGGACTGAAGTCTTCCCTCTCTGGCTGAGGGACAGAAGTCTTCCCTCTCTGGCGGGGGTACTGAAGTCTTCCTTCCCTGGTTCGGGACTGAATTCTTCCCTCCCTGGCGGGGGACTGAAGTCTTCCCTCCCTGGCGGGGGACTGAAGTCTTCCCTCCCTGGCGGGGGACTGAAGTTTTCCCTCCCTGGCTGAGGGACTGAAATCTTCCCTCTCTGGCGGGGGACTGAAGTCTTCCCTCTCTGGCGGGGGACTGAAGTCTTCCCTCTCTGGCAGGGGACTGAAGTCTTCCCTCCCTAGTGGGGGACTGAAGTCTTCCCTCTCTGGCTGAGGGACTGAAGTCTTCCCTCCCTGGCTGAGGGACTGAAGTCTTCCCTCCCTGGCTGAGGGACTGAAGTCTTTCCTCCCTAGCTGAGGGACTTAAGTCTTCCCTCCATGGCTGATGGACTGAAGTCTTCCCTCTCTGGCGGGGGACTGAAGTCTTCCCTCCCTGGCGGGGGACTGAAGTCTTCCCTCTCTGGTGGGGGACTGAAGTCTTCCCTCCCTGGCGGGGGACTGAAGTCTTCCCTCTCTGGCGGGGGACTGAAGTTTTCCCTCCCTGGAGGGGGACTGAAGTCGTCCCTCCCTGGCTGAGGGACTGAAGTCGTCCCTCCCTGGCTGAGGGACTGAAGTCTTCCCTCCCTGGCTGAGGGACTGAAGTCTTCCCTCCCTGAATGAGGGACTGAAGTCTTCTCTCCCTGAATGAGGGACTGAAGTGTTCCCTCTCTGGCTGAGGGACTGAAATCTTCCCTCTCTGGCTGAGGGACAGAAGTCTTCCCTCCCTGGCATGGGAACTGAAGTCTTCCCTCCCTGGCGGGGGACTGAAGTCTTCCCTCCCTGGCGGGGGACTGAAGTCTTCCCTCCATGGCTGAGGGACTGAAGTTTTCCCTCTCTGGCGGGGGACTGAAGTCTTCCCTCTCTGGCGGGGGACTGAAGTCTTCCCTCTCTGGCGGGGGACTGAAGTCTTCCCTCCCTGGTGGGGGACTGAAACCTTCCCTCTCTGGCGGGGGACTGAAGTCTCCCCTCTCTGGCGGGGGACTGAAGTTTTCCCTCCCTAGCGGGGGACTGAAGTCTTCCCTCTCTGGCTGAGGGACTGAAGCCTTCCCTCCCTGGCTGAGGGACTGAAGTCTTCCCTCCCTGGCGGGGGACTGAAGTCGCCCCTCTCTGGCTGACGGACTAAAGTCGTCCCTCTCCGGTGGGGGAACTGAAGTCTTCCCTCTCTGGTTGACGGTCTAAAGTCGTCCCTCTATGGCGGGGGGACTGAAGTCGTCCCTCCTAGTTGGGGGACTGAAGTCTTCCCTCCCTGAATGAGGGACTGAAGTCTTCCCTCCCTGAATGAGGGACTGAAGTCTTCCCTCACTGAATGAGGGACTGAATTCTTCCCTGTCTGGCTGAGGGACTGAAGCCTTCCCTCTCTGGCTGAGGGACTGAAGTCTTCCCTCTCTGGCTGAGGGACAGAAGTCTTCCCTCTCTGGCGGGGGTACTGAAGTCTTCCTTCCCTGGTTCGGGACTGAATTCTTCCCTCCCTGGCGGGGGACTGAAGTCTTCCCTCCCTGGCGGGGGACTGAAGTCTTCCCTCCCTGGCGGGGGACTGAAGTCTTCCCTCCCTGGCTGAGGGACTGAAATCTTCCCTCTCTGGCGGGGGACTGAAGTCATCCCTCTCTGGCGGGGGACTGAAGTCTTCCCTCTCTGGCCGGGCCTGAAGTCTTCCCTCCCTAGTGGGGGACTGAAGTCTTCCCTCTCTGGCTGAGGGACTAAAGTCTTCCCTCCCTGGCTGAGGGACTGAAGTCTTCCCTCCCTGGCGGGGGACTGAAGTCTTCCCTCCCGAGATGAGGGACTGAAATCTGCCCTCCCTGGCTGAGGGACTGAAGTCTTCCCTCTCTGGCGGGGGACTGAATCTTCCCTCCCTGGCAGGGGACTGAAGTCTTCCCTCTCTGGTGGGGGACTGAAGTCTTCCCTCCCTGGCTGATGGACTGAAGTCTTCCCTCCCTAGCTGAGGGACTGAAGTCTTCCCTCCCTGGCTGAGGGATTGAAGTCTTCCCTCTCTGGTGGGGGGCTGAAGTCTTCCCTCTCTGGCGGGGGACTGAAGTCTTCCCTCTCTGGCGGGGGACTGAAGTTTTCCCTCCCTGGCGGGGGACTGAAGTCTTCCCTCCCTGAATGAGGGACTGAAGTCTTCCCTCCCCGAATGAGGGACTGAAGTGTTCCCTCTCTGGCTGAGGGACTGAAATCTTCCCTCTCTGGCTGAGGGACAGAAGTCTTCCCTCCCTGGCGTGGGTACTGAAGTCTTCCCTCCCTGGCTGGGGACTGAAGTCTTCCCTCCCTGGCGGGGGACTGAAGTCTTCCCTCCATGGCTGAGGGACTGAAGTCTTCCCTCCATGGCGGGGGACTGAAGTCTTCCCTCTCTGGCGGGGGACTGAAGTCTTCCCTCTCTGGCGGGGGACTGAAGTCTTCCCTCTCTGGCGGGGGACTGAAGTTTTCCCTCCCTGGCGGGGGACTGAAGTCTTCCCTCTCTGGCTGAGGGACTGAAGTCTTCCCTCCCTGGCTGAGGGACTGAAGTCTTTCCTCCCTGGCGGGGGACTGAAGTCTTCCCTCCCTGGCTGAGGGACTGAAATCTGCCCTCCCTGGCTGAGGGACTGAAGTCTTCCCTCTCTGGTGGGGGACTGAAGTCTTCCCTCCCTGGTAGGGGACTGAAGTCTTCCCTCCCTGGCTGAGGGACTAAAGTCTTCCCTCCCTGGCTGAGGGACTGAAGTCTTCCCTCCCTGGCTGAGGGACTGAAGTCTTCCCTCTCTGACTGGGGACTGAAGTCTTCCCTCCTGGCGGGGGACTGAAGTCTTCCTTCTCTGGCGGGGTACTGAAGTCTTCCCTCTCTGACGGGGGACTGAAGTCTTCCCTCTCTTGCGGGGGACTGAAGTTTTCCCTCCCTGGTGGGGGACTAAAGTCGTCCCTCCCTGGCTGAGAGACTGAAGTCTTCCCTCCCTGGCTGAGGGACTGAAGTCTTCCCTCCCTGGCTGAGGGACTGAAGTCTTCCCTCCCTGAATGAGGGACTGAAGTCTTCCCTCTCTGGCTGAGGGACTGAAGCCTTCCCTCTCTGGCTGAGGGAATGAAGCCTTCCCTCTCTGGCTGGGGGACAGAAGTCTTCCCTCTCTGGCTGGGGGACTGAAGTCTTCCTTCCCTGGTTCGGGACTGAAGTCTTCCCTCCCTGGCTGGGGACTGAAGTCTTCCCTCCCTGGCGGGGGACGGAAGTCTTCCCTCCGTGGCGGGGGACTGAAGTGTTCCCTCCCTGGCGGGGGACTGAAGTCTTCCCTCCCTGGCGGGGGACTGAAATCTTCCCTCCCTGGCGGGGGACTGAAGTCTTCCCTCCCTGGCGGTGGTCTGAAGTCGTCCCTCCCTGGCTGAGGGACTGAAGTCTTCCCTCCCTGGCGGTGGTCTGAAGTCGTCTCTCCCTGGCTGAGGGACTGAAGTCTTCCCTCCCTGGCTGAGGGACTGAAGTCTTCCCTCTCTGGCGGGGGACTGAAGTCGCCCCTCCCTGGTTGAGGGACTGAAGCCTTCCCTCTCTAGCTGAGGGACTGAAGTCTTCCCTCTCTGGTTCGGGGACTGAAGTCTTCCCTCCCTGGTTGGGGGACTGAAGTCTTCCCTCCTTGGCTGAGGGACTGAAGTCTCCCCTCCCTGGATGAGGGATTGAAGCCTTCCCTCTCTGGCTGAGGGACCTTTCTCGTGAACTGTGATAGAATCAGCTGGGAGTGGGCTGAAGGACCCCTGATCTAGACCCTTCTCCTGAGCTAGAAGGTGTTGTAAGGCCGCACTTGACCCCCAAGAGGCAGAGGAACTCTGACCCGTGACCCGGAAGGAGCATCACATTGCACCTTCAGTGTGAAACAGAGGTGAAATAAAAGCCCTGGCGGTGCAGGAGGGGGGTACACCTTCAGGGCTCCCCTTCCACCCCTGCCCAATGAGTAGCTATGAGTCATGGAAGTATGGGGGGGTCCATGCCACATTCTGCAAGGGCCCCCCATCAAGTCTCGTGACTCCACTGGGACGTGAGTGCTTCTGTGGTTTCACCAGGGGAGGGGTTAGTTTGGGTTCAGAGACCCCCACCCAGTATCTGTTCACTGGAGGTGGGCGAGACCCTGGAAGCTCGAGCCAGGCTTGAGCCTCAAGCCTGCCTCTGGCTCAGCTCGAGGCCCTGTTGGAACCTAGAGCCCATGACGAGCCGAGCTTTCAAGTGGCTTCTGCCTGTCACCCTCTGCCCAGGATGTGGCTGATGGCCAGAGCTGCCGGCCTTGGAGCTGGGGACCAGTTTCGTTCGAGCCTCGGATCGACATCCTTTAAATCTCAACTAATCACTTCTTCTCCCCATGTCTAATAAATGAATGTGACTTTGTGTAATGTAATAATCAATGCCCTCGTAACCGCCCCATCCAATCAAGTATGTTATATAAAACTGAAGAAAATGCACAAAGAGGTGAAGATAAAGTGTTTACATACAAATAAAAAAATACAGAGACCCATTTAGTTGCTGATTCGTACAATGTTTAACCGGAAAAACAGGATAAATCGCGGCTTACCTCAATCGCGGCTTACCTCTTAAACTCTGTGATCTTAGGCAAATATTATATTTCAGCAAAACTCTTTTTTAGGTCTCGTGGCGTTAATCGCGCGTAAGCGCGGTCTCGCCAGAGACCTATAGTCAGCGACACAGCTTTCCAGGAGACAGCACCTGCCCGCGCGCATTTCCTCTGCCAGAAGGCGATACATACAGAGACACACACACGAGCGCACATACACGCACGCACACATACAGAGACACCCCCCCCCGCCGTCGCGCACATACACACACACAAGCGAGCACACACACACACAAGCGCACCAACTCCCCCTTACCCCTGCCGAGCAGTAGCTATCATTGCCCCCAAGAAGCATCGCGATGTGAAGAGGACTGACCCCCGCTGCTGTGCACTTCCCATCCCCCACCAGAAGGTACTGTTATTGTGTGCGACATGTGCTGCGCTCCGGACCCGAAGTCCGTGAGGCGCGCACCCCCTCGAGCTCCCTGAACGATCGTACACTGTTTGGCCGTACCTGGGAGACGTCACCATCCTGTCTCCTGGCCTAGGTACGAACCGCACAGCTCCAGCACCCAGTACGCCTCGCCCCCCTTCCTCAGCGCCGTACGCTTCATACGCGAGACGCGTGAGGTTTAGCGGGGCCGCTCTAGATTTACTGTACGAGACGAACTGAAGCACTGTGAAGCGTACCAGCGTTAGCGAAAGGGGTCAACACGCGGCACACGGTGCCTGGACCATTGTGGGACTAAGATTAAGCTGTGAAAGGTCATTTTGAGACCCAGTGACACGTGCTATGTACAGGCGATACATGCACTGCACGAGGAGACGCAGGTACAGAGGCAGAGAGGCAGGAAGTGTTCCATGTGATATTATTGCAGGTGTAATTTTGTAAGTGTGCACATTCCCACATAGTACAACGCCCCGTATTTTTTCTGTACAGTGTGGTTCTGTACTTTACAGGTAGCAGCCTCTCTGTGTGTCCCTCTGTGTTCTGCCGACCCTTTCCTGTATTCGTCTATTTCCATATAATACTCTTGTGAAGTGTATGCCTCCACAGGCAGATCGAGGTGCTATGCATAAGAACTATATTGTGTGGTTCAGTTAAAACCAGGTTAAAAATCATTGATGATGAGGCACATGTAGATGGAACAGTACCAAACAGAGCACATTACACGTATTTACAAAATGGCGGGTAGTAGTTGTTTGAATGGTTTGCCCACTTTCGATTTTTGGTCACATTGTAAGCCATTGTTAGAGTGTTAGTCCTAAAAAGTACATTTGAATATGGGTAACTTCAAACTGGTTTCATCAATCGGGGGGTGTCGCCTTCCCCCAAAGAACCACAGGAGCAAGGAGCAGTTCTCAACACGTCTTTATTCACTCATGTTGCTCCTCAAACTAAAACTAACTTTCCCTTTCCTGTCTGAGTCGCCGCCCTTTCCTGTGCTGCCTGCTCTGTCCCTGACTATGGTCAGGCACAATGATATGACTCCTCCCCCCTTTGTACAAGAGTTTTACTGTCTCTCAGATTTCTTCAATCAGACGGGCTGGTCGCTTGGCATGTCGTCGGGGGTGACTGAACTGTTCTGGAGTCCTGCTTCGGGGGCTCGCAGATTCTTCATGTCTCGCTGGACTGGGGTACTCTCTGTCACTGGTCTCACTTTGGCTCACCGAGTCGGTGGATGATTCACGTCTCCGGATCTCATCGTGGTTGCTAGAGTTACATTTCTTGAAGTGTGAGATATTTTGGTTAATCCGCTTGTGATCAGCCTCTGTTGTAATCATGGTCCCTTTCCGGCTGCAAACTCTCAACGGATGAACGAGATAACGACTGTCTGCTTTCGTTCTTCGGTCACGCCTAACCATCACCCAATCTCCTTCTCGGATGTCTGTGTGTTTCGCATGTCTGCGGTGGTCGGCATAGGTCTTCATTTTCAGTTTTTTTTTTTCGTGGTCTATTTTAACCAGAGAGTTGTGATCGATGGTCACAGTTCGAGATGGTAGCGCATTGTGTAGTATGGGTAGCCGGGTGCGAGGGATCCTCCCCAGCATCAGGGTGGCTGGACATTGGTTCATGGTGTTTTGGGGTGTGGTGCGATAAGCTGGCAGTACTTCATTTAAAGCTTGCTGGATGTCTCGGCGGGCCAGCTCTGCTTGCTGGACCGCTTTCTTCAGTGTTCCCATAAAGCGCTCCACCATGCCGTTGGCTTGAGGCCATAGGGGTGTGATCTTCTTGTGTTTGAAATTGAGGTGTTTTGCGAATTCAGCAAATTCATGACCATTGAATGGTGGCCCATTGTCGGATTTGACTCCCAGCGGAATACCCCATGCCACAAAGGTCTCATCAAGAACTGGTATTACTGCTGTTGCCTTGGTGGATGACACTAGGGGCCAGATGTAGGTGGCCATTTACCGACCGGTAAATGGTCATTTCTGATGTAGGTGGCCTATTTTACCGATTCGGTAAATTTACCGAATCTGTAAATTTACTGAATCGGTAAAACACCGAATCGGTATTTTTACCAATTCGGTAACTTCCATATGTAGGTGGGACTCTTCTGAGTCCCAAAGGCCAGTCAGATTCGGTATTTTACCACCCAATCCTATTGGGTGGTAAAATACCGAATACAGGTGTGCATGCACATCTGTGCATGCACACCTGTGCAATGTGACACACAGACATGCCCTTAGGCCATGTCTGTGTGTCACATGACACACAAGTCCGGAATTGGGGTGCCAGAGGGTGTCAAAGTGACACCCCCTGCACCCTTGCAAAATTCGGAATTTATCGAATCGGTAAATACCGATTCGGTATTCCACATTGATTCCTATGGGCTTCAAGGCCCATAGGAATCAATGGGGGATACCGATTCGGTATTTACAGAATCGGTAAATACAGAATCTTACCGATTCGATATTTACAGATTCTGATTTACCTACATTTCCCCTCTAATTTACCACTTCTTAAATACCGAATCGGTATGATTCGGTATTTAAGAAGTGGTAAATTAGAATTACCTACATCGGGCCCTAGGTGTGCAATCGGGAATCGAGAATATTCATCCATGATGACGACGATATACTGGCCTGATTTCAACGGCCCAAAGAAGTCAATGGCGATTTGTTGCCAGACTCCATGTGGTAACTCTGACATTTGCAGAGGGGCTGGCGGTTCATCACAGCTCACTAGTTGACAAGAGATGCACTCCTTGAGAGTGGCCTCTACCATCTGATCCAGTGACGGAAACCAGACGCGTTCTCGTAGGGCCTTTTTGGTAGTGCCATTTCCTCTGTGGCCCTCGTGAGCCAAGTTGATCACTCCTTGCCGTAGTCTTTGTGGGATTACTATCCTCCCCCCTCTTAGCAGCAAACCATCCTCACCGATAGATAGTTCTTCCTGGATGTGCTTGAATGCTGCAAGTTCCTGGACGCTCTGAGCCGAGATCTGGGCTGTGTCTTTCACATGTCTCCATGAACTGTTGCGTATGCGAGTTATGACCTCTTGGAAGACGGGATCTTGGCTGGGCGCTTCACGGATTGCTTCCAGGGGTACTGTAGGCGGACACGCAGAGTCAATGATGAAATGGATGTACTCCTCTGCTAATGAGCACTTCTCGCTGGTGTGTGTCTGAGGGTGTCGGGACATGTAGTCCGCTGGATTTTCCGACTTTCCTGGTTTGCGGATGATTGTGTACACATAGTCTTGGAGCCTTTGTCCCCACCGTTCAATGCTCGAGGGCATTTTGGCTTTTGGATTGCCAAAAATGGTGATGAGAGCCTGATGGTCCGTGATGATGGTGAAATGTTTACCATATACGAAGAGGTGGAAATGCTCGCAGGCCCATACCACCGCGAGACTCTCCTTTTCAGGTTGGGAATATGCCTTCTCGGTGTCGGTGAGGCTGCGGCTGGCGTAAGCGATGATGTGGAGTTGATCCGACTCTTCCTGATATTGTGCCAAGATGGCCCCCAGACCCACCGGACTGGCATCAACAGTGATTTCAGTCTTTTTCTTGGTGTCAAAATAGGCTAAGTTGATGGCAGCGCTGACAGTTTTTTTTTATTTTGTTGAAGGAGTGCTCACAGGCATCTGTCCATAGGAATTGCTGGCTTTGACGGGTGAGCTCCCTAAGGGGGTAGCTGATGGTAGCGTAGTCCCTAATGTAACGTGCACAGTAGCTTGCCATCCCTAAGAACGATCGAAGGTCACTGACATCACGTGGAGTTGGGGTGTCTGCAAGGGCGGACACCTTTTCTTGGTCAGGTATCATGCCATCTTTGGAGAAGATGTGACCATAGAATTTCAGGGTC
Organism: Lissotriton vulgaris; assembly: GCF_964263255.1. NCBI lineage: Eukaryota > Metazoa > Chordata > Amphibia > Caudata > Salamandridae > Lissotriton > Lissotriton vulgaris. Next base: position 280,158,261 of record NC_141690.1, read on the forward strand.
GATCTGTGGAACTCGCACTTGTCTGAGTTCAGGGTCAAGTTGGCGTTTAGTAGCGCGTGGCACACTCGGTCCAGAGCGGTGTCATGCTCAGTTTGATCCTTTCCGAATACTAGGAGATCATCGCTATAATTGAAAGCATTTGGGATCCCTTGAATCACTCGCCGGATTGCCTCTTGGAAGATCTCGGCAGCCGAGGATATGCCGAAGTTTAGGCGTTTGTAACGGAAGAGTCCTTGGTGGGTTGTAAAAGTCGTGATGTCCCGTGACTTCTCGTGTAGTTCAATTGATGGCAACCTTTATTGAGATCGAGTTTTGAGAACACCGTGGCCCCATTGAGGCGGGCGATCATGTTGCTAATGTGTGGTCCGGGATGACGTTCCCTCTCGATAGCTGTATTGGGTGCGCGCATGTCCACACACAGGCGCACTTTATTGTCCTGTCCTTTCTTGAGCACCACCACCACTGGTGACACCCATGGGGTTGGTCCTGATGTGCGCTCGATGATGTCTGTTTTTAGGAGATCTTGGAGTTCATCATCTACTGCTTGTTGTAGGTGGAAGGGCACCTTCTGGTGGTGTTGTGCCACTGGGGTCACTTGTTCGTCAATGTGTAGTTTCACTTTAAATTGATTGAGTTTTCCCAGTCCCTTGAAGAGGTATGGAAATTTTGAGACGATGTCTGGGGCATCTTCGGTCATGTAAAGGAGGTCCACAAGTTTCAGGCGTTCATCCGTCGGCAAACTGAGTAAACAGTCGGCCAGATCTGGGCCTTCCACAACGTGAAAGTAGGCGGGAATCTGTCGGTCCTTGTAAGACAGAGTCGTGCTGAAATGACCTGGGCAGGGTAATGGTTTCCTGGACATCCAGGTATATACCCGTATGGCCGCAGGTTTTAGCTTCGGTCGTGGCTTCATGCTTTGATATTCAAGAGCACAGATGTAGTTTAAAGAAGCTCCTGAGTCCAATACGAATTTTGCAGGATGGTCTCCTATCGTGATATCTAGTTTTGGGTATATTTTCAGTCGGTCCGGATCCGAGACCATACAGATATATTCGTCACTGTCTTGTGACACAGGTGTGGGCAGTGATGATTCACTAGATGTCGATCTTCGTGATCGATATGAGCTGGCGGAACGGACACTTGACCGAGATGAGCTTGAGGAGCGACCTTCTCTCCCTTTCACTCCACGAGCGTGGTGATGCGTGTTTGACCACGATGTGGACGATCTTCACCCTGACTGTTGAGTTTGACAGGCTATTTCGAAGTGGTTCTCTCTTCCACAGAGGTGACATCGCTGACCAATGGCTGGACACTGTCCTTAGTGGGGGTAGTCTTGGCCGCACCTGTAGCATGTTGGTGCCGTCTTGTGAGACTTGGAGTGTCGCGACTCGTGACGTGACGACGTTCTTCTGGAGGTCGTGGCTCGGGTAGGTTTACTTGACTTGCGACGGTCCGTCCAGTGTTTTTTTTCCTTGTGTTCTTGCAGTCTGAAGGCTTGTTCCTTCCTTCCAGTCTTGTTGACTTCCATTTTCTTTGCATGGTCCTCTGCTTGGTCGTTGATTCGTGTCATTTCCTCGATTTCCTCAAGAGTGTAGTGTTTCTTTAGTAGTCACCGACGCAGTGATTCAGACTGGCAACCTTCAATTATGCGCAGTTGCAGCGCGTCTTCAGTGTTAAAGGCGTCAAACTCGCAATGTCGAGCTAACCGCCGGATGCGCACGATGAAGTCGCACATGTGTTCATCCTTTTCCTGGGTGGCTAGATTAAAGGTGTAACGCTCGTAGTCTAAGTTGCGCTTATGTAGAAACCTCCGATCAAGAGCTCCTTTTACGTCATCGTAGGAAGTGGCATTTTCGGCAGGTAGTTCTTTAATGATTTGCGCAATGTCTTTTCCTACCAAATTCCGCAAAGATGTTAGTTTTTGCTTAGGATCTTGCACCTGAGACCCGGTCATATAGTTCTCAAAGTCCTCAGCTCAGCTCTTCCACTTGGGCCCCTTACTATCTCCGGACGTCAACTCTAAAGGGTCTGGTGGCTGCAGGTAGGGTACTACCATTAGTGTGTGTGGAGATGGTGCAAGTGGTGGTGGTGGTGTGGCCAGAGATGCTGCTCCTCCTCCTGGAGCGCCTGTTGCTGCTCCTCCTTCCGGAGCACCTGTCAGGTTTGTGATGGACATCGTGGCTTGATTAGGTCACTCAGCTCACGGACGGCGGGGGCTTTAAGGCATGTGGGGTTCTAGTGGTAATCCCACCCTCGTCGCCAGTGTCGCCGTCCCCAAAGAACCACAGGAGCCAGGAGCAGTTCTCAACACGTCTTTATTCACTCGTGTTGCTCTTCAAACTAAAACTAACTTTCCCTTTCCTGTCTGAGTCTCCGCCCTTTCCTTTGCTGCCTGCTCTGTCCCTAACTATGGTCAGGCACAACGATATAACAGGGGGGTATTGTGTGAATGCCTTTGTGCAAACAATGTTTATATACCAATTCCAAATTAAAGAAAAAAAAAATGTATGCAAAGCATTGTCATTTACAATGCCAGTAACTCAAACTTTAATGCTGCAAGACTTATTGCATTGCAAATGCTTGTTCTTTATTGTGGCCAGGGACGAGTTGGGGGTACACAAGGGTGGACGGCGTCCCCCCACTATTTTCACAGGGTGAACACCGTCCACTCTGTCGAGGAGTTGGGCCCCACTAAATAATGTGCTGAACTCATGCTGGTGTAATTTCCAAACACCGCACACTTTCAGCAGCGCCTGCACGTTGTTTGTTTTCGATCTGCAACAAGGAACAACGTGCAGGCGGGACGGGGCTGTCTGATTTCATATTCCTGCTGGGCCCATAACAAAGGCCGGATCCGCGGGGTCATCAGGCCTCCTTTTGTTGAGTCTCTGGGCTGGCAGCAGTCAGGAGCCTCACACCTGATGCAAATGAAGCAGAGGGAAAACAAAGGCTGCACCTTGTTGGCACTTCACACATACTTAAGAGAGGCAACGTTTGCCTTTGTTCAGGCTGTGTTTACCAGATATGCATGCACTGTAAGACTGTCAGATGTGTTGGTCTCGCCCAGTTGTTACATAAAACTAAATGTAATTCATATAGTTCTTCCTACACCCGAGGAGGCATTGAAATAATTTAGGTACCACTATTGTTTCTTGTATAGCGCTACTCATCCCAAAGCAGAGTGTCAGAGCACTTTACATCACACGTACATATTAAAGTTGTGGCTTGTGGTCCACTTCCTATAATGTCAAATCCTGTGATGCCACATGCAATGTCATGCGCCGTGATGTCACGTGTCATGATGTCACGCATTGTGATGTCACTTGCATACTGCCTAACTCGGTTAGTTCCCCAGCTTCATTTTTAGGTCTCGCCTGTCGATGCGCATGCGCATCGAGCAAGCGAGAGTATTGGGACGTATCCACTCTTTATCCACACTGCAAGGAATCGTGGCGATTCCTTGCAGTGCCCGTGACTTTTAAGCTCAATGCGCATGCGCATTGAGCTTAAAAGCGCGTGCACGTCCGTCTTTGTTTACCCGCTCCGCCCCCTCCCCTTCCCGCCGTCTCGCATTTCCCCTGCCGCATCAAAGGCTTTCACGGCCGGCCGGCCATGCTTTCAGTTTCACGACCGGCCGGCCGTGTCAATTACATTCCAAAGCCCGCTCTCCCTGCTCCGCCCCCTGCTCCGGCCGAGACGTGCAATTTCATGTCAACAACGTAAGTACGGAGAGGCATTTTTTTACTCTATGCTTTAAAAACGCAATTCGTTATTTACTAAGACACCTTTCCCTTGCTAAAATGCCCCTTAATTGTGTGTCTGATGTTAGCTGCGTGCCCAATACACCTACCGTAACATTCAAGCACAACTAAACTTAAAGCCACCATTTTATACAAGTTTTCGTACAATCTGCGCCGTGTCGCATTTCTCCTCCCCCCTCCCCTCTCTTCCCTCCGTCTTGTTTGTTATTTTAACCGCTCCGCCCCCTCCCCTTCCCGCCGTGTCGCATTTTTGTTCATGCCTTTAGTTTTCATCCCCGGTTTGTTATGGGGTATTGGCCTCGACCATTGCATATGTAATTTTCTACACCATTTTATCATGGCCCCCATTTTTGCCCGCTTTGTTTCTTTTCTTGTTGTCCTCTGTTTATTTTGTTAGTTAATCTTAGAGGAGGAGCTACTCTATAGTCCATCTTCTTATTTATCTGGCTTCCGCCCAGCGCTAAATATTTAAACTCTGTTCCCGACCCTCAAAGTGCGTTGCATCTCGGCTGTGAGCACTCGGTTACCCTGCCCGGATGTTTTTTTTGCACCGCCTGATCCTTTACTCAAAGTAACACCCCTCGTCGCAGCTGCATTTTTATCTTTAACGCCCTCGCAATCTCCTACTTTGGCACCATTGGTGGACCGATTTTATATAATTGTCTGTGCGCGTATATGCCTTTTGCACTTTACGAGTCTCCTACTATCATTCTCTTTTTGTATACCGTGGCAGCCCATATCCTGCACTGGGAGCTGCTGGCTTCCCGGTGCTTCTCTCGTTCCCTCGCTGACATGGTAGCTGGGGCAATAATCCCGTAAGCTCCCAAAGCGTCAGTGATAGAGTGTCTGACTTGGGACTAAGAGCAGTGTTTAATTTATTTTAAAAACAAAGTGTCTATGCCCGAAGCTGTGCTCAGAAGCCCACGGTTGTACGAGTAAATCTCGTCTCGCCTGATATCGAGGCGGATGGTCTTAAATACAGGTCATGACTCATTAATCCACTGCCAGACACCTTACATTCCAACACACCCGGTTCAGATCGAAGACTACTGATTTCAAAGCTACCCCCCAAATACCGATTTGAACCCTCACTCACACTCACTCACTCACCCTCACTCACCCTCACTCACCCTCACTCACCCTCACTCACCCTCACTCACCCTCAACCCCTCACCCTCACTCAGCCTCACTCACCCTCAACTCCTCACTCACCCTCAACCCCTCACCCTCACCCTCACTCACCCTCAACCCCTAACCCTCAACCCCTCAGTCACCTTCACTCTCACTCCTCACTCCCCCTCACCCTCACTCACCCTCAACCCCTCACCCTCACTCACCCTCAACCCCTCACCCTCACTCACCCTCACTCACCCTCAACCCCTCACCCTCACTCACCCTCACTCACCCTCACTCACCCTCACTCACCCTCACCCTCACTCACCCTCACTCACCCTCAACCCCTCACCCTCACTCACCCTCACCCACCCTCACTCACCCTCAACCCCTCACCCTCACCCTCACTCACCCTCACTCACCCTCACTCACTCACCCTCACTCACCCTCACTCACCCTCACTCACCCTCACTCACTCACCCTCACTCACCCTCACTCATCCTCACTCACCCTCACCCTCACTCACCCTCACCCCCTCACCCTCAACCCCTCACCCTCAACCCCTCACTCACCCTCACTCATCCTCACTCTCCCTCAACCCCTCACCCTCACCCACCCTCAACCCCTCACCCTAACTCACCCTCACCCTCACTCACCCTCAACCCCTCACTCACCCTCACTCACCCTCAACCCCTCAACATCAACCCCTCACCCTCACTCACCCTCACTCACCCTCACCCTCACTCACCCTCACTCACCCTCACTCACCCTCACCCTCACTCACCCTCACCCTCACTCACCCTCACCCTCACTCACCCTCACTCACCCTCACCCTCACTCACCCTCACCCTCACTCACCCTCACCCTCACTCACCCTCACTCACCCTCACCCTCACCCTCACCCACCCTCAACCCCTCACCCTCACTCACCCTCAACCCCTCACTCACCCTCACTCCCTCACCCTCACTCACCCTCACACTCACTCACCCTCAACCCCTCACCCTCACTCACCCTCAACCCCTCACTCACCCTCACTCCCTCACTCACCCTCACTCACCCTCACACTCACTCACCCTCACTCACCCTCACTCACCCTCACCCTCACTCACCCTCACCCTCACCCACCCTCACCCTCACTCACCCTCACCCTCACTCACCCTCAACTCCTCACTCACCCTCAACCCCTCACCCTCACCCTCACTCACCCTCAACCCCTCACCCTCAACCCCTCACTCACCCTCACTCTCACTCCTCACTCCCCCTCACCCTCACTCACCCTCAACCCCTCACCCTCACTCACCCTCAACCCCTCACCCTCACTCACCCTCACTCACCCTCAACCCCTCACCCTCAACCCCTCACCCTCACTCACCCTCACCCTCACTCACCCTCAACCCCTCACCCTCACTCACCCTCACTCACCCTCACCCACCCTCACTCACCCTCAACCCCTCACCCTCACTCTCACTCACCCTCACTCACCCTCACTCACCCTCACTCACCCTCACTCACTCACCCTCACTCACCCTCACTCACCCTCACTCACCCTCACTCACCCTCACTCTCACTCATCCTCACTCACCCTCAACCCCTCACCCTCACTCACCCTCAACCCCTCACCCTCACTCACCCTCACTCACCCTCACTCACCCTCACTCTCACTCACTCTCACTCACCCTCAACCCCTCACTCACCCTCACTCACCCTCACCCACCCTCACCCTCACTCACCCTCAACCCCTCACCCTCACACAGTGCAATAGGTCTCGGAGCATTTGAGTTAGAGCTTTTAGAAATGTTTATGGCTTTTTTTTTTAATTCTTTAGCATTGGCTACAGGAAACAAAAATGCTAAAGATTTACAAAAAAACCCATAAACAATTCTAAAAGCACTAACTCTAATGCTGCGAGACCTATTGCATTTCCAATGCTTGTTAGGACTTGTGCCCTGATTGTGGCTTCCTAAAGCTGTTTCGAGGATGCGAGTTCTGAACACCAGCTGCGCAAAGCCTGTTGTCTTTGATCTGTAGACGTCATCTCGCTCTGTAATAATCTGCGCCCTTAAATACATGTTTTTGTACCTTTGATAAATATTCTCGTGCCTGTGTACTTTCTGTTTATTATTGTCTCATTATCAGACCTCCTTGTTATCATTAGTAGGGCGCCTTAAACATGTACATCGATTGAACCTATATCTAAGTAGTTGGGGCTCCATCTTTACATTATAATCTGTGCAGGGTTTGCAGGTCCCATTTTATCTGATACTCTTATATGCTTCACATGGCAAACATTGTCAGGGCTCGGCTCGTGAATGCGCCCTGAGATCCGAGCCGCCCTGGCTCGGCTCGGACTCGGCTCGTCCCTTCTAATGTGCACCTTTACATTTCGAGTCTGTGAGTAAGCTCGGTGTGTTCATACACGTGCTGCGGAGGCCCCAGCCAGTCAGTGGCTGATAAAGCAGAGGCCACGCCCATGTTGTGAGGGGCCCTTAAAGGGTCAGCCACTCGGGAGAGGCGCTTCTTTTAAGGCACGTGGACCGAGACCTGCTCTTAAAATCAACGTGCACCCCGATATAGTCCGGGTGTGGCGCATCCGAGGTATGTGCACGCCTCCTCTGACACAAGCATGTGCATGTAGACACAGTGAATGCAGTGTGTGCAGAGGGGCGGGGCGTTTGTCTGCGGGGGGAGGAGCCACAGGCCAGGGAGCAGCGGCTTCGAAGACCTCGGGGGCGAGGGATTCCCAAAGGACGAGCTTTGGGGCCGCCTGGTGTCCCAAGAGGTCTGTATCTCGAGGGGGAGGGGAGGGGGGGGGGGGAGAGGGGAGGGTTCTGCTGGGCTGGTGCTCGGTCAACAGCTCTGAAAGATCGGAGGCTGCGGATCTGGGAAGAGGTGTATAGCGCCTTAAGGTGTGGACCTGTGGAGGGTCCTGTGAGAGGTCGTCAGGGCGCTTCAGACCAAGGACGAGGCAGTGGTGATTGCACTCTAGCATGGGAGCCGAGAGCACTACAGGTGTGCAGTGCAGGGTCGGTGGTTACACGTCTGTGAGGAGCTTTGTACAAGAGACATTGCGCCTCAAGTGGAAGGATTTCTGAGAGGCAGTCAGTGCGCTTCAGGCCAAGGACACAGACGCGAGTTAAATGGTCCGCCCTGAAGACGAGGTACCTTATTCCGTATAGTACCTGACTAACTATGGACTTCTGCAATCCACGGGCGCTCTGGAGTCAGGACAAACCCTGCAACAACGAGAAGAGGTGCCTGAGAACCAGTGGTCTCTGGCATTCCCTCGGGGTGCAGCATCCGTGCCCTGGACCTCGCTTCCTGTCCGTAACCTTTATTGACGTCAGAAGATATCTGTTATATAAAACAAGCATCTGCAATGCAATAGGTCTTGCATTTATGCGACTTTAAGCTACTGGCATTGTAAATGACAATGCCTTTTATTTATGTTTTGGTTTTTAAAACATAAATGAAATGCTTTTTCATTTACAATGCCAATAGCTCAAACTCTTACAAATGTGAGACCTATTGCATTGCAAATGCTTGGCGGCATCGCTGAGTTGCCACCCTCGGTGTCCTATGGCACCTGAGAGCTCCCGTTTTCTGCGAGTTAAACAGGGGCGGCTGGTGACATTTGAAAGTGGTGGGCGTAAAAAAAAATCAGATGACTGATGTGTATCAAGTGAGCGTAGCGAGCTAGCCCAACTGTCATAAAGGCTGGTTGGGGGGGGTGTACTTCCCTTGAGAACATTTAAAAAAAAGATTGGGCAAATGGTGCATTTTCAAGCGAATTTGAGAAAGTAAGAAGGTTAATAAAGCACTTGTGAAAGCATAGTGATGACATCAATAAAAAAGATTTCACATGAAAATGATATAGGTAGCTGCTTATTCAGTATCACCACATAATGACATCACTTTTCTCTAGGATATACACTCACATAACAGCCTGCATCAATGGTTGCCATTGCTTTTATTTACTAAAGTGTCACATCACACACCAGCCATTGTCATCATATGCACAGTTACCCCATAATATGGCAGCCATACGTTTCATGTAACTAATTAACCACCACTGACCATTCATCGCCTCAGGATGCGTCTCATATTTCCCGCATATTCCGCCAATGCCAGGATGTGCTCCAGATTTCCCATTTGCCTTTGCGATCTTATTAGTGGACGTGTCCCAAAGAGCCCTGTGTTTGCAACTATCAGAACTCCCCTCCTGTCTTTCTTTAACGGGGGCGAGGGGGTTAGCATTAAGAAATAAAGACATGGGAGTTAGTTAAACCTTATACCAAGGAACCACCATCTCGAGCGAGTCTTTAATTACTAAGAACAAAGACGACGAGTGCCTGCGAGCGACAGCGACACCATCAACCCCGTGGTTCCCAAACTGTGCGCCGCGGCGCATTGGTGCGCCGTGAAGGGAAGCCAGGGGCGCCGCGCACGACGTGGGAAAAGAAGTGTTTAAGTTGCACTAAATGTGTCACTTTCGCCCCCCTCACCTCCGTGATGAATAGGTTGCTCTGCCCCTAGTCTCGGCCTTTCTGAAGCAGAGCATCACGGCGGCGGGGGGTGCACAAACAGCGCACACAGGACTCGGCTACAGATCCAGGTACTTCTTACTCAAAGGCAAAAGATGATGCCTATAATCCCGCATTTTGGCGCCTGGCAGTTCTAACCATCAAAAAAAGACAATCAACTCTTTCAGCTGCTGATGAGCTGTGAAAGAGATGCTGGTCAGTGGCAGAAAGGAAGGTGTTGCAGCACAGGAGGGGGTCATGCTCTTTGGGAAGTCATGAGCACCTTCGGTTATTTAGATGCAAATAGCATTGAAAGAGTAAATGAAACTATTTTTTTCATTTTTTCCCCCTCAATTTTTATATAGAGCAAACCCAACCCAAACATATTGAAGTGCTTTACATGAGCACCAATGATATTTCATAAGGACATGTTCCTTTTTTAGATACAGAGAGATTAAGTTATTTGCCCAGGATCACAGGATGTTGAGCCAAAACCAGAATCAAACCTGATTCCTCAGTTCCAAAGTCGGTAGCTCTGACCTCAAGCTCCATATAATTATCCTCAAAATGTAGTGAAACTGCGAGCTGCCAATTTTGGAGCTGGGGAACCAGGTTCGACCCTCGACGTCAGCTCAGAATCCGGTGTCATTCTGGGCAAATCACTTAATCTCCCAGCGCCTACAAAAACAGAATACATGAATGTATCCTTGTGTAACGTGACTGGTGCTCTTCGAGTCGAGTTTGCGCTATATAAATCAACACCAAAAAAATAAATAAATAAATCCAGCCAACCAGAACACAGAAAAAGGGTAAAACTTTTCAAATGTCAAATGACATTCACAAACGTTCCTATTATGATGGCTTTTTCAAATTCATGTGCAACGTTGTACCAAGTCCATTATCAGGCAGAAAAATCACATTATTGATGAGATATATTTTGGATTCTTTAAATGGTGGAATCATTTAATGATTGGGAGAGAGAGAGGGTGTTTGTGCGCGGCTTAATAAACCTGTGGCGGTATCCCAGTGTTCTCCCTGGGAGCACAGATACGCATAAAATGACTGTCTTTAACCTCCATTGGGTGGGTGGGTGCAGGGTCAGGGGCCTGGTGGGGAGCATTGGGTGGGTGGGTGCAGGGTCAGGGTCCTGGTGGAGAGCATTGGGTGGGTAGGTGCAGGGTCAGGGGCCTGGTGGAGAGCGTTGGGTGGGTGCCTTATGCCCTGATGCAGCCGCACTCTTCCAGCTTCTGTCTTTGCCTCACTCCTCGTTGAGGGGTCGTCACTCGTGACTGCTGCATGTTGGAGAGTGTGAGGGAAGAAGGGTGCAAGGCAGAGGGGAGAAGGGTGCAAGGAGGAGGGGAGAAGGGTGCAAGGAGGAGGGGAGAAGGGTGCAAGGAGGAGAGGGGAAGGGTGCACAGCAGAGGGGAGAAGGGTGCGAGGAGGAGGGGAGAAGGGTGCACGGCAGAGGGGAGAAGGGTGCGAGGAGGAGGGGATAAGAGTGCACAGCAGAGGGGAGAAGGGTACAAGGAGGAGGGGAGAAGGGTGCAAGGAGGAGGGGAGAAGGGTTCAAGGCAGAGGGGAGAAGGGTGCACGGCAGAGGGGAGAAGGGTGCAAGGAGGAGGGGAGAAGGGTGCACGGCAGAGGGGAGAAGGGTGCACAGCAGAGAGGAGAAGGGTGCACGGCAGAGGGGAGAAGGGTGCACGGCAGAGGGGAGAAGGGTGCACCGCAGAGGGGAGAAGGGTGCACGGCAGAGGGGAGAAGGGTGCAAGGCAGAGGGGAGAAGGGTGCCAGCCAGAGAGGAGAAGGGTGCACGGCAGAGAGGAGAAGGGTGCACGGCAGAGGGGAGAAGGGTGCACGGCAGAGGGGAGAAGGGTGCACAGCAGAGGGGAGAAGGGTGCACGGCAGAGGGGAGAAGGGTGCAAGGCAGAGGGGAGAAGGGTGCCAGCCAGAGAGGAGAAGGGTGCACGGCAGAGGGGAGAAGGGTGCACGGCAGAATGGAGAAGGGTGCACGGCAGAGGGGAGAAGGGTGCAAGGCAGAGGGGAGAAGGGTGCAAGGCAGAGAGGAGAAGGGTACAATGCAGAGGGGAGAAGGGTGGAAGGCAGAGGGGAGAAGGGTGCAAGGCAGAGGGGAGAAGGGTGCCAGCCAGAGAGGAGAAGGGTGCACGGCAGAGGGGAGAAGGGTGCACGGCAGAGGGGAGAAGGGTGCAAGGCAGAGGGGAGAAGGGTGCACGGCAGAGGGGAGAAGGTTGCACGGCAGAGGTGAGAAGGGTGCAAGGCAGAGGGGAGAAGGGTGCCAGCCAGAGAGGAGAAGGGTGCACGTCAGAGGGGAGAAGGGTGCACGGCAGAGGGGAGAAAGGTGCACGGCAGAGGGGAGAAGGGTGCAAGGCAGAGAAAAGAAGGGTGCAAGGCAGAGAGGAGAAGGGTACAAGGCAGAGGGGAGAACGGTGGAAGGAAGAGGGGAGAAGGGTGCAAGGCAGAGGGGAGAAGGGTGCAAGGCAGAGGGGAGAAGGGTGCAAGGTAGAGAAGGGTGCAAGGCAGAGGGGAGAAGGGTGCACGGCAGAGGTGAAGTAGGGTACAAGGTGGAGGGGTAGAAGGGTGTAAGGCGGAGGGGGAAAGGGTCCAAGGGGGATGGTGATGAAGTTAAAAATTTGCCCCCCCCCACCGAAAACATTTCTGCGGATGCCCATGATCAGAGCCCACCTCACGTAAGCTTCTTGTAACGCCACAGAGCTCCTTGAGCCTTTCTCTAGCCTGGTTACTTTTAGTGGGAGTGCTTTATACTCCTCTATGTATGCATTGAGATGTACTTTATAAGATCTTTGTGATTGCAAATAAAGATTTATGACAGTGATGGCGACTCTCTGAATCCTTCATCACGTCTAGGCTTGTTTCTTCATGTAGACCAGTGGCTCCCAAAGGGTGCGCCGCGGCACCCTGGTGCGCGGTTAAAAAAAATGGTGGGGAGCCACGGCCAACTGCCAATTAGGTCAAGGAAGCCACGGGTCAAAAAAGTTTGGGAACCACTGCCATCAACCCCTGTTTGATGTATCAGTCAAGAGCTTGCAGCTTTCATCTCAACCAGGAGAGTGCGAGAGAAAACGGTTCCATCACAGCAAGTCTCTCGGCATCATTTAGACAGGCTGTCTGATGTTGAACACGCATGAAGAATTCTGCAAACTAAGGTGAACTCGTCGTGCTACCAGCTATTTTGAAATGTTGCCTGCGATATCAGGAGAAGCTGCTGACTTTTAAAGGAATTTTCCAACCGGCTTCAGAGCTCAAAAACCTGTTTATCTCTTTATTTAGCACTTTCAAGAGAATGCAAATAAATTCTAAGGAGACAAGCGGCAGAATAATATAGCGAGTGAAATTCACCAGGAGCAGTGCGACAATCACAGCTATAGAGATCTGTTCATAAATGGCTCGTGAGCAGCTTTGCGACTCATTCTAAGTGCAGGCTGAGGAAATGTAACTTTGAGCACCCCCAGCGTAATGATCATGCCTCCTCGCCCACAACATGTGTAGGTGGCGGTGTCCTCCTGGACAACGAACGGCAACGGGCAAAGCTGGGATGCCCCCGTTAGCCTCTGTCCTGCCACTCCTTCCTCATACATGCTCCCAGCAGAGGGCGCTGCAGCATGAGAATTCATGAGGCAAAAGGCGGCCTCAAATGCTCCGTGGGTCAAGAGTGCAACCAAACTACTGGGGACAGAAGCAAAACAACGAGAAGAGAAGTTTATAATATTCTTGTGCCTCTGACATGGAAAGGCAGCGTTGCCATATGTCCACCTGCAACAGGCCCTTCAAGGCTCTAGTATGCATTTTATGCATGGAGTATAGGAGGGAAATGTGTGGAAGAGTTTAATTATGTAAGGGCTAAGGGAGGTCCCATTAACGGCGCAGGCCAGCAGAGTGTAGGTGCCGAGGGCAGTCTTCGAGGTATTTGAGGGCTGGAAATGTGGCAATCATTGTGCTGCAGTGGTTGTGTGCCTCCTTGGATTTCTGCTCTTCACTCTGTAAACTTGGCAGCTTCAGATATTTAAGTGTACACTATATATTCTGCACGGACGTGAGGGGTGGCGGGGGGGGGGTGTCGCGCAGGGGTGAGGGTGGGAGGGTCAGGTGGGATGTAGTTTTAAAATAAAATAAAGAATCCTACCTAACAAGGTCCACGCCGCCTCGGGTCCGTTCTGACGCCTACAGCAACAGCCGCATCACTTCTGGCAAGTGAAACCTCTCTCACCAATCGGATTGGATGAGGGTACCGTTACTACTCGCCCGCCTCCCCATTAGGAGAGCGAGGTTTGAGCCTGTGCTCAAACCTCGCTCTCCTAATGGGCATGCGCCAGCAGAGCAGACACTAGTGCGCATGACTGGTCAGGGTGCCCTCCGTCCCTACTCATGCGCACTTGTGCTGCCGCATGCTCCAGGTAACGTCTGACTGACAAACATGTCAATCAACATGATGCCAGACCGCCCACCCCCTTCAGACTCTGAAGGGGTGGGCGGTCTGACGTCATGCTGACTGACATGATTGTCAGTTCTCCTTCGGCGTCTCTGAACTTAAGAAAACTGAGTTTACTTAAGTTCAGAGATGCCGAAGGAGCAGCTGCAGGCGGGGGCTACGCCCCCACACCCCAATGGACGCAACGCGGCTGGAGTTAAATAATAAAGCTGGTGGTCACAACTGTGCACGAGAGTAAGAGAAACTCATCAAATAAAATAGTGCTTACAGATTAAAGAAGACACCCTGTAACAACTGAAGTTAAAGGGCCCAGTTCTCATGGGAGGTTACAAATGAAGACAAGGCGGTGCTAAGGAGGGACTAACAAGCCTATTAACGAATCAAAAGCCAGCGTTTACGAAGAACAATGACACAAGCCATTGACAAATGTGGCAGAGAGTGGGCGGGGCTTCAAGTGCATACTCCAATACGGCATGGCTCGCAGAGCAGCGCATACGCTGCCCAGGCTCAACTTCAAAGGACGAGTTGTGGCCTCAGAACTCACCCACAGGCTCCTCGCTCTCGGCTATTAAGCAGACAGACTGGTCCTTCCTTATCGAACCTTTCTCCACAAGTTGTGACCCCGTGTCTGGTGGCCCCCTTTCCAGGAGTCCGCCTTTGTCAGGGGTTGACCCTAAAATCTAGAACTGTGTCCTCTCCCAACTTAAAAACTGTAAAAGAGACCTCAAGGGACTCCTGTAAGCTGTACAATCCTCAGATTCAGGACTTCCGCCTGCTAGGACGCTGCTTCATCACTCAATCAATCAATCAATCAATCAATCAATCAATCATTTATATAGCGCTGTGAGGTTTTCAAGGCGCTGGAGTTGCTAGCTGCTGCAAGTTGATTTGTTCATTTAAACAACCAGGCCTTAAGTTCTTTCCTGAATTCCCGGAGTGCTGGGGTGGTCCCGGGGTGCAGGAGAAGGTCGTTCCAAGCTTTGGCCACCAGGTGTGAGAAGGAGCGTCCGCCTCTGTTGCCTCGGGGTTCCGGGGGTGCCTGAGAGGGCCGCTGGTTAAAGGTGTCTGTCGGCTTGGTGGGGATCATGTGTTTGTCTGTGTACGCTGGTCCTTCATTGTGCAGGGCTTTGTATGTGTGGGTCGGCATCTCTCATGCATCGGGAGCCAGTGTTGCTTCTTGATGTGGGTTTTTGAACGGGTTCATCTGGGGAGGCAGAGGATGAGACTGGCCGCTGAGTTCTGTATGGTCTGTAGTCTCTTCAAGACGTGTACAATGACTCCTATGTAGAGTGTGTTCCCGTAGTGCAGCCTGCTGATGACGAGAGCCTACGTGATGTCTGGTCCTTCTGTCGACTGGGAGCCGCCTGAAGATCTTGCCGAGCAGGCGTAGAGTTTGGAAGCAGGCGGAGGAGACTGCGTTTCCATGTTCCTTCATGGATCGATTGCGGTCCAGGATGATGCAAGGGCCAGAAGGACCCTGCGTAGGACAGAGACTGGCACCAGGGGCGTTGATTGGTCAGACTGGGGGTTCAGGGCGGCTTCAGATTTTCTGACAATGACACTGGCATATCATGTTCTTATATGAGAAGCAGCGCATGGGGGCTTAAGTGGCAAAGGAAAGGGATAGGAGTGTGGATTGTGAGAGGTTATTAAAACACAGTATTTTTCAAAATAACCATTTTTAAAGACCTTCAAAGCGGAGAAAAGTGTGTGTGTCTATGTGTGCGTGTGTGTGTATTTTTGTCTGAGTGAGTATTTAAAAATCCCAGGTGACGTCTGAGAGACCCCTTATCATACTCGACGGAAAGCTCTCGGACCCAACTATTTCTTAAATAATACATTTAGGGGGGGGGAGGGGGAGGAGGGGGTGTAACACCCCCCCTGCCCCTGAATAGCACTTATCAATTAAATCACGAAGCTGGATTTAAAGCTGACTTACAATATGCGACCTCCAGCTGTGATAGCGCTGCGTTTCAAAAAGTGCAAGTTTACAATTAGTTTGTAAATCCAGCATGAAGCTGCAGCACAAGGCCGAGCATTGAGGAAAGGGAGGGGAGATGAGGGGGAGGGGGAGTGTGGGGAGGGAGGGAAGATGAGGGGGAGGGGGAGTGTGGGGAAGGAGGAGAGATGAGGGGGGAGGGGGAGTGTGGGGAGGGAGGGGAGATGAGGGGGAGTGATCATAAAAGACCCCCCTCTCTCCCCAGTGCACCAACATGGCTTTTGTATGTCCTCAGGGGCATCCCTGACCTTATAAACCGCAGCTCCTCGGTGGTCTTTGATGTAATATTAGTTTGGTTTCATGTAGCGCCTCATACTACAGTCCCGCCATTTCTAGGCACTGGGAATAGCAGGCGCTACTGTTACCCAATGAAATGGTGCCGAGACTTACCAACCATGGAAGGCAGAGTCGCTGTCGCCTGGCAGGATTTAGCTCCCTGAGTCCTGTCGGTTATCCCCAGGGCGCTTTATTCCGTATCCCACAAAACTTTCAACAAAACTCACAACCTTTTGTGCTGCCCCGGCCACAATTAAGCAACAGGAGAGACCCAGTTGTTCCTTGAAGCTTCCACGTATCAGTCTCTTTAACTTAGATCCGGGGAGTTCGCTTTCTCCCCTGTTGCTGGCACTCCACCGACTGAGCTGTCTGTAAGCGCCAAAGGGAGAATAATGGATCTTGCACTGCTCAGATTATAGGGACAGAAATACGAGTCTGGGCGGGGAAGCTTCGCTGGAGGCCACTAGAGGGAGACCGACACCACGGAGAGTCGCACAGACCAAAGCTTCAGACAGCTGACAATCGAAGCTTCGTAAACACACCACTAGAGGGAGACAGACACCACGAAGAGAAACATAGACTAGAACAGAGGACAGCTGGGGTCGGTGCTTCTAAAACCTGCCACTAGAGGGAGACAGACACCACGAAGAGAAACATAGACTAGAACAGAGGACAGCTGGGGTCGGTGATTCTAAAACCTACCACTAGAGGGAGCCAGACACCACGAAGAGAAACATAGACTAGAAGAGAGGACAGCTGGGGTCGTTGATTCTAAAACCTGCCACTAGAGAGAGACAGACACCACGGAGAGAAACATAGACTAGAACAGAGGACAGCTGGGGTCGGTGATTCTAAAACCTACCACTAGAGGGAGCCAGACACCACGAAGAGAAACATAGACTAGAAGAGAGGACAGCTGGGGTCGATAATTCTAAAACCTGCCACTAGAGAGAGACAGACACCACGAAGAGAAACATAGACTAGAAGAGAGGACAGCTGGAGTCGGTGATTCTAAAACCTGCCACTAGAGGGAGACAGACACCACGGAGAGTCGCACAGACCACAGCTTCAGACAGCTGACAATCGAAGCTTCGTAAACACACCACTAGAGGGAGACAGACACCACGAAGAGAAACATAGACTAGAACAGAGGACAGCTGGGGCGGTGATTCTAAAACCTACCACAAGAGGGAGCCAGACACCACGAAGAGAAACATAGACTAGAAGAGAGGATAGCTGGGGTCGGTGATTCTAAAACCTACCACTAGAGGGAGCCAGACACCACGAAGAGAAACATAGACTAGAAGAGAGGATAGCTGGGGTCGGTGATTCTAAATCCTACCACTAGAGGGAGCCGGACACCACAGAGAGAAACATAGACTAGAAGAGAGGACAGCTGGGGTCGGTGATTCTAAAACACAGCACTAGAGGGAGCCAGACACCACGGATAGACGCACAGACCACAGCTTCAGACAGCTGACAATCGAAGCTTCGTAAACACACCACTAGAGGGAGACAGACACCACGAAGAGAAACATAGACTAGAACAGAGGACAGCTGGGGTCGGTGCTTCTAAAACCTGCCACTAGAGGGAGACAGACACCACGAAGAGAAACATAGACTAGAACAGAGGACAGCTGGGGTCGGTGATTCTAAAACCTACCACAAGAGGGAGCCAGACACCACGAAGAGAAACATAGACTAGAAGAGAGGACAGCTGGGGTCGGTGATTCTAAAACCTACCACAAGAGGGAGCCAGACACCACGAAGAGAAACATAGACTAGAAGAGAGGATAGCTGGGGTCGGTGATTCTAAAACCTACCACTAGAGGGAGCCAGACACCGCGAAGAGAAACATAGACTAGAAGAGAGGATAGCTGGGGTCGGTGATTCTAAAACCAACCACTAGAGGGAGCCGGACACCACAGAGAGAAACATAGACTAGAAGAGAGGACAGCTGGGGTCGGTGATTCTAAAACCTGCCAGTAGATGGAGACGGACACCACGGAGAGAAACATAGACTAGAAGAGAGGACAGCTGGAGTCGGTGATTCTAAAACCTGCCACTAGAGGGAGACGGACACCACGG
The DNA here is from genome assembly GCF_964263255.1 of Lissotriton vulgaris. Classification (NCBI taxonomy): domain Eukaryota; kingdom Metazoa; phylum Chordata; class Amphibia; order Caudata; family Salamandridae; genus Lissotriton; species Lissotriton vulgaris. The sequence goes on from NC_141690.1 coordinate 280,176,484, forward strand.
AGAGAAACACAGACTAGAACAGAGGACAGCTGGGGTCGGTGATTCTAAAACCTGCCACTAGAGGGAGACAGACACCACGGAGAGTCGCACAGACCACAGCTTCAGACAGCTGACAATCGAAGCTTCGTAAACACACCACTAGAGGGAGACAGACACCACGAAGCGAAACATAGACTAGAACAGAGGACAGCTGGGGTCGGTGCTTCTAAAACCTGCCACTAGAGGGAGACAGACACCACGAAGAGAAACATAGACTAGAACAGAGGACAGCTGGGGTCGGTGATTCTAAAACCTACCACAAGAGGGAGCCAGACACCACGAAGAGAAACATAGACTAGAAGAGAGGATAGCTGGGGTCGGTGATTCTAAAACCTACCACTAGAGGGAGCCGGACACCACGGAGAGAAACATAGACTAGAAGAGAGGACAGCTGGAGTCGGTGATTCTAAAACCTACCACTAGAGGGAGACGGACACCACGGAGAGAAACATAGACTAGAAGAGAGGACAGCTGGAGTCGGTGATTCTAAAACCTGCCACTAGAGGGAGACGGACACCACGGAGAGAAACACAGACTAGAACAGAGGACAGCTGGGGTCGGTGATTCTAAAACACAGCACTAGAGGGAGCCAGACACCACGGATAGACATACAGACCACAGCAGAGGACAGCTGACAATCGAAGCTACGTAAACACACTATTAGAGGGAGACAGACACCACGAAGAGAAACATAGACTAGAACAGAGGACAGCTGGAGTCGGTGATTCTAAAACACAGCACTAGAGGGAGCCAGACACCACAAAGAGAAACATAGACTAGAACAGAGGACAGCTGGAGTCGGTGATTCTAAAACCTACCACTAGAGGGAGCCAGACACCACGGAGAGAAACATAGACTAGAACAGAGGACAGCTGGGGTCGGTGATTCTAAAACCTACCACTAGAGGGAGCCAGACACCACGAAGAGAAACATAGACTAGAAGAGAGGACAGCTGGGGTCGGTGATTCTAAAACCTGCCACTAGAGAGAGACAGACACCACAGAGAGAAACATAGACTAGAACAGAGGACAGCTGGGGTCGGTGATTCTAAAACCTACCACTAGAGGGAGCCAGACACCACGAAGAGAAACATAGACTAGAAGAGAGGACAGCTGGGGTCGGTAATTCTAAAACCTGCCACTAGAGAGAGCCAGACACCACGAAGAGAAACATAGACTAGAAGAGAGGACAGCTGGAGTCGGTGATTCTAAAACCTGCCACTAGAGGGAGACAGACACCACGGAGAGTCGCACAGACCACAGCTTCAGACAGCTGACAATCGAAGCTTCGTAAACACACCACTAGAGGGAGACAGAAACCACGAAGAGAAACATAGACTAGAACAGAGGACAGCTGGGGTCGGTGATTCTAAAACCTACCACAAGAGGAAGCCAGACACCACGAAGAGAAACATAGACTAGAAGAGAGGATAGCTGGGGTAGGTGATTCTAAAACCTACCACTAGAGGGAGCCAGACACCACGAAGAGAAACATAGACTAGAAGAGAGGATAGCTGGGGTCGGTGATTCTAAAACCTACCACTAGAGGGAGCCGGACACCACGGAGAGAAACATAGACTAGAAGAGAGGACAGCTGGGGTCGGTGATTCTAAAACACAGCACTAGAGGGAGCCAGACACCACGGATAGACGCACAGACCACAGCTTCAGACAGCTGACAATCGAAGCTTCGTAAACACACCACTAGAGGGAGACAGACACCACGAAGAGAAACATAGACTAGAACAGAGGACAACTGGGGTCGGTGCTTCTAAAACCTGCCACTAGAGGGAGACAGACACCACGAAGAGAAACATAGACTAGAAGAGAGGACAGCTGGGGTCGGTGATTCTAAAACCTACCACAAGAGGGAGCCAGACACCACGAAGAGAAACATAGACTAGAAGAGAGGATAGCTGGGGTCGGTGATTCTAAAACCTACCACAAGAGGGAGCCAGACACCACGAAGAGAAACATAGACTAGAAGAGAGGATAGCTGGGGTCGGTGATTCTAAAACCTACCACTAGAGGGAGCCAGACACCACGAAGAGAAACATAGACTAGAAGAGAGGATAGCTGGGGTCGGTGATTCTAAAACCTACCACTAGAGGGAGCCGGACACCACGGAGAGAAACATAGACTAGAAGAGAGGACAGCTGGGGTCGGTGATTCTAAAACCTGCCACTAGATGGAGACGGACACCACGGAGAGAAACATAGACTAGAAGAGAGAACAGCTGGAGTTGGTGATTCTAAAACCTGCCACTAGAGGGAGACGGACACCACGGAGAGAAACACAGACTAGAACAGAGGACAGCTGGGGTCGGTGATTCTAAAACCTGCCACTAGAGAGAGACAGACACCACGGAGAGAAACATAGACTAGAACAGAGGACAGCTGGAGTCGGTGATTCTAAAACCTGCCACTAGAGGGAGCCAGACACCACGAAGAGAAACATAGACTAGAAGAGAGGACAGCTGGGGTCGGTGATTCTAAAACCTGCCACTAGAGAGAGACAGACACCACAAAGAGAAACATAGACTAGAAGAGAGGACAGCTGGAGTCGGTGATTCTAAAACCTGCTACTAGAGGGAGACAGACACCACGGAGAGTCGCACAGACCACAGCTTCAGACAGCTGACAATCGAAGCTTCGTAAACACACCACTAGAGGGAGACAGACACCACGAAGAGAAACATAGACTAAAACAGGGGACAGCTGGGGTCGGTGCTTCTAAAACCTGCCACTAGAGGGAGACAGACACCACGAAGAGAAACATAGACTAGAACAGAGGACAGCTGGGGTCGGTGATTCTAAAACCTACCACAAGAGGGAGCCAGACACCACGAAGAGAAACATAGACTAGAAGAGAGGATAGCTGGGGTCGGTGGATCTAAAACCTACCACTAGAGGGAGCCAGACACCACGGAGAGAAACATAGACTAGAAGAGAGGACAGCTGGAGTCGGTGATTCTAAAACCTACCACTAGAGGGAGACGGACACCACGGAGAGAAACATAGACTAGAAGAGAGGACAGCTGGAGTCGGTGATTCTAAAACCTGCCACTAGAGGGAGACGGACACCACGGAGAGAAACACAGACTAGAACAGAGGACAGCTGGGTTCGGTGATTCTAAAACACAGCACTAGAGGGAGCCAGACACCACGGATAGACGCACGGACCACAGCAGAGGACAGCTGACAATCGAAGCTACGTAAACACACCACTAGAGGGAGACAGACACCACGAAGAGAAACATAGACTAGAACAGAGGACAGCTGGAGTCGGTGATTCTAAAACCTACCACTAGAGGGAGCCAGACACCACGGAGAGAAACATAGACTAGTCAAGTCAAGTCAAATAACTTTATTCGGTTGTTCGAATTGACAACCATAAAAGTATTTACATTACAGAAAAAAGCATGACATACATATAATCTTAAAAGGTCATAATCAATTACAAGTAGAAAAAACACAGAGTTAAAAAAAAAAAAAAATATACATCCCTATTTCAAGATATTAAAAATCGTTTAAAAATAATGTTCTTTTGGCCGCAGTGATAAATAACCATATCAGTATTGTTATCCTTCCATACTGTTTCTGAATTTGATCGCCATTCTCAAGAAACCACATACAAATAAAGTGTAATCACAATTTAACAGCTGTAGAAAAAATTGTGCAGGACGATATTGATGAAAGTTCAATTTTTTCAAACAGGGTTTCAAGCATAACTTCCTTGGTACAACATAAAAGGGGCAAAAAAACAGAAAGTGTGCCAGATCTTGCGGAGACTTATCGTCGCAGCCGCAAGCTGGCAACACTTGACCTCGATGAGAACCCCTGGGTACCGCCAGCAAAAGATGAAACAGGTTGAACCTGAACCTTGTTAACAAAAATCGATCATAGCTTGACATTTGCCATGTCAGGTAGGGTTCCATAAGCAAAGTGCTTTTGATTAGTATGTGGTTGCGTACACTTTCTTTTTTTAATTCACATGATTCCCTTTCCTGTTTTCTTAAGTCAATAAAGGCATTTTTGACAAAAATGAGATCCAATTTGGTAATGGATTCCGGGCATAAGAAGAGTTCAGGACGGCCTAAATCAGAAAAACATTTAAGTAAATATTTAAGCCAAGGAATCTCCAACCTGTTATCCCATGTAAGTGCTTCTCTTAGAATAAGCTTGGTCAGAGGAATATTGTCATTTAACCAGCTATTCATCCAGCATAACATGGGATTCAAAGCAAGTTTATCACTGACATACGGAACCCCCAGTTCTTCATGCACAGAAAAATTTGCTGTACCCCTTGGAACCCTTAAAATCTGTTTTAAAAAATTGTTTTCAACTATCTGGAGTACATCCAACGGGACATATCCCCATATCTCACTGCCATAACAAGCTGTAGTTACACTTTTAGCTTTGTATAGTTGGAGTAGCGCGGCAACTGGACTATTTCCCAGCTTTTTAGAGAAATCTAGTATAGCCGCGTTTACCCTTGAAACGTCTCCCTTTTTTTTCTGGATCACGGGTCCCCATTTAAGTTGATTATCAAAGAGGACCCCGAGATAGGAGAATGTGTGCGTTACAGGTATTTCTACTCCATCTACATTTAGGCGATTTGGTTTCTTAAAACCTTCTCCAACCTTCATTATATAGGATTTGGTGTTATTAATACTTAAATCTCTGGTTTTCATAAATGTATAAAAGGAGTCTAATAAAGTTTGAAGTCCCTTGGCCGTTCTAGATAAAAGGACTGCGTCATCCGCGTATAATAAAACCGGCAGACCTTTTCGGCCAATGTATGGATAATCTATGTTGGTACTTAAGAGGGTCTCTTCCAGGTCATTAATATATAGATTGAAGAGGAACGGGGCCAGGATACACCCTTGCCGGACGCCCCGAAACACTCCAAAATCTTTAGTCACTTTTAGGTCCTGGGTATATCTAACATTCGCTTTGGTGTCTGAATGTATGTCTTCTAAAAGGTTTACTAAATTTTTGTCTACGCCCATTTTTTCCATGGCGCCCCAGAGTTTCCCACGGTTCACACAATCAAAGGCCGAAGAGAGATCCATAAACGCCATGTGAATCGTTCCTCTTCGTGCCTTGGTGTACTTCCCGACTATGAGATACAAGTTCAGACATTGAGAAATGGTAGAATGTCCAGGCCTGAAGCCATACTGGATTGACGATATTATATTATTTTCCTCTGCCCAACTAGTCAATCTATTTAAAATTACTCCTCCTATCACTTTTGCCACAGAGTTTATTAAAGATATCGGTCTGTAGCAGGTCGGGCTGCTACGGTCACCCTTCTTGAATATAGGGACTATTGTAGATACCCCCCATGATGTAGGGCATCCACAAAGGACAGCTGCATTTAGTACTGCTGTGAGTACCGGCGCCCATAGTGCCTCACGTGACTTAAAAAGATCAGGCGGAAGTCCATCAGGACCCGGAGCCTTATTATTTGACAAGCCTTTAATTCCTTTAACTATTTCCTCATTTGAGAAACATAGAGAAGTATCTCTGCCTAAACCAGGATTGTGTTCTGCTTGTGATGTATTATTTATAAAAATAGAACTGAAATGGTCTATCCATTCCTCCTCTGATATATTTGTGCCCACATTTGGAATGGTAGGACAGTCAAATATTGGTTTGTTAATTATCTCCCAAAACTTCGAGCTATTTTTTAAAGTCTCTGGCTCTAGGAGTAATTCCCATACACTTTTTTTGACTGCTCGCTTACGAGTGGCCAGTGATTTCTTGTACTCATTCCGCAAGCCCCTAATGATCAATGGGTCTCTTGGTTTTGTATGTAGGGCTTTCTTGAGCTCACGACTGGCCTTTGAGCAAACACTGTCAAACCATTTTGGATTACAGTTTGAATTTATCCTTCCCTTGTTAGGTACCGTTAAAAGAGACTCCACCTTTTTAGTTATCTCCTTAAAGGATGTCAGGATTTGCGACGGGGCTGATGCAGAGGATGTACAAATCATTAATTCTTGATTACAAACTGCACTAACGGAGGTATAAAATTGATCGCTATCCACCATAGCCCATTTTAAGCGACGCTTCCCATTTATGCATTCTAAAAGGCCACGGTCCTCGCGAGGGATGTGTTTTTCAAGTAAACTCATGCCCAAAGTAATGCACAAAGGGTTATGGTCGCTATAAATACTCGCGAGGATCCTAAACTCCTCGATGATATTAACAAAGTCAACTGAGAGGAGGATGTGATCTATATAAGTGCCTGTTGCATGGCCTTTATAAGTGGGGATTGGGAATACAGCTTGATCGGGTACAGTCGACATTGCAGTGAACAAGTTGTTTTCATTCATTAATTCATTTAACCCTGTACCCCTCCGCGAGTGTTCAAAGTGTATTCCTTCCATTCTGTTACACCCCATCTGGCCAACAGGTCCCACACTAGGGTTCCCACATAAATGTGTGTTAAAATCACCTACTAGTATTTTAGAGCATGGCAGAGAGCTATCAATTGCCCCTAGCAAATCACGTAAAGTTTCTATGTTGCAATCTCCAGCCTGGTTCACAGAATTATAAAAATTAATCAGTGCAAATTGGATTTTACCCCTTCTAAATTCCAAAACCTGAATGTTTTTGTTACCAGATTTATGTTCAGTCTTCTGACATATAAGCGACAAACTAACAAAAATGGCCAAACCCCCTTTAGCTCTTCCACTTGCAGATGGTGTTGCCGGGATTATAAAACTCTGATATCCCTCAATGTATAGGTTTCTCCCTACTACCCAAGTTTCTTGAAAACATATTATGGGATATTTTTTAACATAATGCAGCCAGTCTTTATCTTGCATTTTGTCAGAGAGTCCGGCTATGTTCCATGATAACAATAGAAGTCCCTCCAAACATTTTTGACCTCCACACTGTGTTACATTCAAGCTCTCTGTTGCAGGAGGGTTAGTAGTAGGGATTACAGTACTACAAGTATTCACATTCACTGTGCCTACGTCTTCTGGTAGTCATTCTACCCCGTCCAGCCCTCCCTCCGCAGAGAAAATATCATACCTATTTGAAGTGGGGATATTAAAATAATAGGGATCTGTATGGTATGGTCGTGGTTGTTGGTCATATCCGTCCCTACTATAGCCCCAGTTGTTTGCTGGTACTTCAAAGCCCCAACCGTTTGTTTTTTCTGGCCATATTGGTCTAGTGTAGGTATGATTAGGCTTAGGGTATGTCATGCTCCTTTGTTTCTTACCAAAAAATTCCAGGGTGAGAGGAATAATAGTGCCACTCCTTCGTTGTGGTGGTAGAATGTTTGGAAGGATATTTGGTAAGACTGCAGAATTTACAAAATTTATAATTATGCAGTCGCCTTTAAATTTTTTGGGGTTTTGGCCTATCCAAGTGACCCTTCTGGCTGATTTAATATCTCTAGCTAGTTGTTGCTTCCCCCAAGGGGCCAACCGCATATTGCCCGATAGCCAGTGCAAGGCTTTACTTGTTAGCGCCGTGGGTGATTCAGTTTGGTCCGGTGTTAAGGGGGGAGCATTTGCTAAAACCAGCACTAGAGGGGCTGCGTCCTCAATAAAGTGAAGTATATCTTCTCCTGCTCTTGGTGGAGTTGTACCTCGTGGTTGTGGGGGGTGGATATCCCTTGACGGCGACTGAGTGGATACAGTGTTTAGTGTCTGGTCTGGAAGATTTACCCTTGTAATATTAGGAATTGTGCCTGCATCTGGTTGGTGGCCAAGTACCTCTTTTACAGGTATGGCCAAATTTTTAACTGAACCGGATATGTTAGACACTTCTTCCAATAACTTCTTTTGATCTACTCCCAGCTTTTTTACGTCTGCGGTTAACTTATCCAGTTTGGCCACAACCGGTTTAATTAAGACTCTGAATTTAGTGTCAATTATATCTACCAACCTGGAAATAAGCTCCTCTTCCATATTTAATTTATCATCCTCTTCTAATTTCCTCCTACCTTTTTCCCTGCTTCTCAGTGGTGACGCAGCCCTCTTCCTCCCTATACTAACTCCACCGCGAGGTAGTTGGATTTTTCTACACTTTCTAATCGCTCGAGCAGCTGGAGCTAGAACGGGAGGATTGGCTTCTATAGTTGTCTGCTCACTGACTTGTACAGTATGATGTTCTTCAGGGTCTACTATCTGTGAGTCCGAGACATTGATTGTGGCTGTATCTTGGTCCTGAGCTATACTCACGTTTAACGGACCATTTTCAAGCGCCTCGGAGTCTAGGATAAAACTTCCCTCGGCCTGAGATGGAATATCTAACCAGGGTGAATCTAGTGAAGGGCTTAAAGGAGATAAATTGGGGGAATGACTGAGACCTAAAGATTGTCTCCTTTCGGTATTTATCTTTGACACTACTTGTACCATATAGTTTTCAATAGAATTACCCCCCATCACAACATTCTTCTTTGGCATTGTTAAAAGTGAGAGATGTGAAATCCTAAAGGTTATCCAATATCCAGAACAAGCAGAATCACGAGAATATAGTGCACAATTAAAAGAAAGGAGTGCGGGTATTTCTGGGAATTATAGTCTTACTGTTTGGTAACAGTCAGGTACAACAGAGGCGAAGTGACGTGCCCAGTCCAGTCTCCTCGGTTCTCGGAGGGTCTCAGAGGGTCCGCCCTTAGTCCGGGCTTTGTCCCGGGATGAGTCCCGCTGACGCGTCCCGCTGACGCGCGCAGAGTTCGCCTAAAGTACGAAGCCGAGGGCTGAAGGGGAGGAGACCCGGGAAGAGGCGGCAAGTGTGCAAGATGTTAGAACGCACTGCCTGGTGGGCCTCGCAGTCCCGGTCTCCCGTCGATCAGCAGGAAGCGCACTTAGGACCCAGCAAGGCAAAAAGCTTCTCCAATCCTCTGTTAGACAGCAGTCTCAGAATCCACGGACAGAAGCGACTACGAGCGACACCCGCGGAGCGGGGGCCGCGAGTCGTCTTTAAACAAGCAGGCAGGTGAGGGGAGGAGACCCGGGAAGAGGCGGCAGGTGTGCGAGATGTTAGAACGCACTGTCTGGTGGGCCTCGCAGTCCCGGTCTCCCGTCGATCAGCAGGAAGCGCACTTAGGACCCAGCAAGGCAAAAAGCTTCTCCAATCCTCTGTTAGACAGCAGTCTCAGAATCCACGGACAGAAGCGACTACGAGCGGCACCCGCGGAGCGGGGGCCGCGAGTCGTCTTTAAACAAGCAGGCAGGTGAGGGGAGGAGACCCGGGAAGAGGCGGCAGGTGTGCGAGATGTTAGAACGCACTGCCTGGTGGGCCTCGCAGTCCCGGTCTCCCGTCGATCAGCAGGAAGCGCACTTAGGACCCAGCAAGGCAAAAAGCTTCTCCAATCCTCTGTTAGACAGCAGTCTCAGAATCCACGGACAGAAGCGACTACGAGCGGCACCCGCGGAGCGGGGGCCGCGAGTCGTCTTTAAACAAGCAGGCAGGTGAGGGGAGGAGACCCGGGAAGAGGCGGCAGGTGTGCGAGATGTTAGAACGCACTGTCTGGTGGGCCTCGCAGTCCCGGTCTCCCGTCGATCAGCAGGAAGCGCACTTAGGACCCAGCAAGGCAAAAAGCTTCTCCAATCCTCTGTTAGACAGCAGTCTCAGAATCCACGGACAGAAGCGACTACGAGCGGCACCCGCGGAGCGGGGGCCGCGAGTCGTCTTTAAACAAGCAGGCAGGTGAGGGGAGGAGACCCGGGAAGAGGCGGCAGGTGTGCGAGATGTTAGAACGCACTGCCTGGTGGGCCTCGCAGTCCCGGTCTCCCGTCGATCAGCAGGAAGCGCACTTAGGACCCAGCAAGGCAAAAAGCTTCTCCAATCCTCTGTTAGACAGCAGTCTCAGAATCCACGGACAGAAGCGACTACGAGCGGCACACATAGACTAGAACAGAGGACAGCTGGGGTCGGTGATTCTAAAACCTACCACTAGAGGGAGCCAGACACCACGAAGAGAACATAGACTAGAAGAGAGGACAGCTGGGGTCGGTGATTCTAAAACCTGCCACTAGAGAGAGACAGACACCACGAAGAGAAACATAGACTAGAAGAGAGGACAGCTGGAGTCGGTGATTCTAAAACACAGCACTAGAGGGAGCCAGACACCACGAAGAGAAACATAGACTAGAACAGAGGACAGCTGGAGTCGGTGATTCTAAAACCTACCACTAGAGGGAGCCAGACACCACGAAGAGAAACATAGACTAGAAGAGAGGATAGCTGGGGTCGGTGATTCTAAAACCTACCACTAGAGGGAGCCAGACACCACGAAGAGAAACATAGACTAGAAGAGAGGACAGCTGGGGTCGTTGATTCTAAAACCTGCCACTAGAGAGAGACAGACACCACGAAGAGAAACATAGACTAGAAGAGAGGACAGCTGGAGTCGGTGATTCTAAAACCTGCCACTAGAGGGAGACAGACACCACGGAGAGTCGCACAGACCACAGCTTCAGACAGCTGACAATTGAAGCTTCGTAAACACACCACTAGAGGGAGACAGACACCACGAAGAGAAACATAGACTAGAACAGAGGACAGCTGGGGTCGGTGCTTCTAAAACCTGCCACTAGAGGGAGACAGACACCACGAAGAGAAACATAGACTAGAACAGAGGATAGCTGGGGTCGGTGATTCTAAAACCTACCACTAGAGGGAGCCGGACACCACGGAGAGAAACATAGACTAGAAGAGAGGACAGCTGGAGCCGGTGATTCTAAAACCTACCACTAGAGGGAGACGGACACCACGGAGAGAAACATAGACTAGAAGAGAGGACAGCTGGAGTCGGTGATTCTAAAACCTGCCACTAGAGGGAGACGGACACCACGGAGAGAAACACAGACTAGAACAGAGGACAGCTGGGTTCGGTGATTCTAAAACACAGCACTAGAGGGAGCCAGACACCACGGATAGACGCACAGACCACAGCAGAGGACAGCTGACAATCGAAGCTACGTAAACACACCACTAGAGGGAGACAGACACCACGAAGAGAAACATAGACTAGAACAGAGGACAGCTGGAGTCGGTGATTCTAAAACACAGCACTAGAGGGAGCCAGACACCACGAAGAGAAACATAGACTAGAACAGAGGACAGCTGGAGTCGGTGATTCTAAAACCTACCACTAGAGGGAGCCAGACACCACGGAGAGAAACATAGACTAGAACAGAGGACAGCTGGGGTCGGTGATTCTAAAACCTACCACTAGAGGGAGCCAGACACCACGAAGAGAAACATAGACTAGAAGAGAGGACAGCTGGGGTCGGTGATTCTAAAACCTGCCACTAGAGAGAGACAGACACCACGAAGAGAAACATAGACTAGAAGAGAGGACAGCTGGAGTCGGTGATTCAAAAACACAGCACTAGATGGAGCCAGACACCACGAAGAGAAACATAGACTAGAACAGAGGACAGCTGGAGTCGGTGATTCTAAAACCTACCACTAGAGGGAGCCAGACACCACGAAGAGAAACATAGACTAGAAGAGAGGATAGCTGGGGTCGGTGATTCTAAAACCTACCACTAGAGGGAGCCAGACACTACGAAGAGAAACATAGACTAGAAGAGAGGATAGCTGGGGTCGGTGATTCTAAAACCTACTACTAGAGGGAGCCGGACACCACGGAGAGAAACATAGACTAGAAGAGAGGACAGCTGGGGTCGGTGATTCTAAAACCTGCCACTAGATGGAGACGGACACCACGGAGAAAAACATAGACTAGAAGAGAGGACAGCTGGAGTCGGTGATTCTAAAACCTGCCACTAGAGGGAGACGGACACCACGGAGAGAAACACAGACTAGAACAGAGGACAGCTGGGGTCGGTGATTCTAAAAACTGCCACTAGAGAGAGACAGACACCACGGAGAGAAACATAGACTAGAACAGAGGACAGCTGGAGTCGGTGATTCTAAAACCTGCCACTAGAGAGAGACAGACACCACGAAGAGAAACATAGACTAGAAGAGAGGACAGCTGGAGTCGGTGATTCTAAAACCTACCACTAGAGGGAGCCAGACACCACGAAGAGAAACATAGACTAGAACAGAGGACAGCTGGAGTCGGTGATTCTAAAACCTACCACTAGAGAGAGACAGACACCACGAAGACAAACATAGACTAGAAGAGAGGACAGCTGGAGTCGGTGATTCTAAAACCTGCCACTAGAGGGAGACAGACACCACGGAGAGTCGCACAGACCACAGCTTCAGACAGCTGACAATCGAAGCTTCGTAAACACACCACTAGAGGGAGACAGACACCACGAAGAGAAACATAGACTAGAACAGAGGACAGCTGGGGTCGGTGCTTCTAAAACCTGCCACTAGAGGGAGACAGACACCACGAAGAGAAACATAGACTAGAACAGAGGACATCTGGGGTCGGTGATTCTAAAACCTACCACAAGAGGGAGCCAGACACCACGAAGAGAAACATAGACTAGAAGAGAGGATAGCTGGGGTCGGTGATTCTGAAACCTACCACTAGAGGGAGCCGGACACCACGAAGAGAAACATAGACTAGAAGAGAGGATAGCTGGGGTCGGTGATTCTAAAACCTACCACTAGAGGGAGCCGGACACCACGGAGAGAAACATAGACTAGAAGAGAGGACAGCTGGAGTCGGTGATTCTAAAACCTATCACTAGAGGGAGACGGACACCACGGAGAGAAACACAGACTAGAACAGAGGACAGCTGGGGTCGGTGATTCTAAAACACACCCCTAGAGGGAGACAGACACCACGGAGAGAAACATAGACTAGAACAGAGGACAGCTGGAGTCGGTGATTCTAAAACACAGCACTAGAGGGAGCCAGACACCACGAAGAGAAACATAGACTAGAACAGAGGACAGCTGGAGTCAGTGATTCTAAAACCTACCACTAGAGGGAGCCAGACACCACGGAGAGAAACATTTACTAGAACAGAGGACAGCTGGGGTCGGTGATTCTAAAACCTACCACTAGAGGGAGACAGACACCACAGATAGACGCGCGGCCACAGCCTGGGAGACACAACACACACAGGAGAGATGTGTGCACAGACACACAAACAAGGGCCCCCAGGGCTCGGACCCCTGTATTGGTGGCAGCCACTGCGGATCCGTGTGCCTACTGATGGGGGGCACAGACCTCAGGGGAGGGGTAGTGGGGGGCCGAGACCCCGGGGAGTGGGGTGGCACAGACCCATGGGAGGGGTAGTGGGGGGCGCAGCCCTCGGGTAGTGGGGGCACAGACCCCCGGGGAATGCAGGGCACAGACCCAATGGGTCTCCATCTTCGCCTCCTAATCTAGGGCAGCATTGTTGCTCTGCGTCTTTCCTGCTCTGCCTCACCCCACTGCCCCCCTCGTTCCCCCAGGAGTGATGTGTACAGTCACTTTCATTTTTCGTGAGTAAACTCCCTGCACTGTTACACCTCCCCGTGCCCCCCAACCTCCCCCCTCACTCCGCCTCCTTGTATTTCTCACTTTCCATTGCAGAGATGCCCCCCAACCCCCCCGCTCCTTGTGACGTGTGACGCCTTCTGCCAGTTCTACGGGGCTGTGGCTGCAGCAGGGTGCATTCTGGGACCTGTAGTTTCTCTTCAGGCTTGTATGGAAGGGTCAAGGGTCACAGCATGTGAAGTGGTGTTGAGTATAAGGGCGAGTCCAGCATGAAGTGGCAGGGGTTGAACCTCCTTCTGTTTGGACCTGGAGGGTTTGTATAAACCACCCACCCCACCCCTCCTTTCCACACTCTGCACTGCGTCACATCCTCTCACAATGACGAACCCACAAACACTGGAGTCAAGTGTGAGTGTTTACAGGATGCGGTCATCCTGTGTAGGAAGCTGGGGGGGCTCACTGGAGCCCCCCCTGGCACCAACCCCAACTGCCAGTCAGGCAGACACTGCTCCCCTGAGCCCCCCTGTGCACCCCCTTAGTAACACAGAACCGGGGGCGGGGGGGAGGGGGGAGGCAGGGGGTGTCCTCACCCTGGACCCTCAGCCCCCACCCAATCCTCCAATCAAGAAACCACTCAGCAAAGCAGCAAATGCAGTGACGTCAAAGGGGCGTTTGTGATTGGGCCTCCCGCTTAATGGAATTTATGTTTTTGACATTTCTGTCTGTATTTATCCACATTTATTTTTTGTCAACGTTATTTGTATTTATCCACATTTATTATGGGTTTTGTGAAAAAAAAGAATAAAGCTGAAACTGGCATATTTCCACATTTATTTAACCAATAAACATGCAGTCCTGCTTGAATGCCGGCCAGGCTTCAGTGCTGTGAATATGCACATTTCAGCATCTGCCTTGTGCATCTGCTGCTGTTTAAGCCTCTTCACTCAAATTCCTTTCTTTTTAACCCTTTTACCTTTCAATCCTCTCATTGGCTGGCAGTCATAGCTGAGTGTATTAAGAATCACTCGACAAGCCCAATTTCCGTTTTTATCCACATTTAAAAATAAAAACAGACCAGAAAATGATTGGTTTTCTGTCTATATTTATCTGTAAAAAACAGTAAAATGTGAAAACAGGGAGCCTTATTCATGATTAAAATAAGAGCAGCCCTACAAACCTTGAAACGGACCCTGCAAGGGATGCAACTTAACACCCTTGGCTCCAATCCAAGCATCTTTCACAGAGGGTCAGTGAAAATTACTGGCATTACAAGGGGTCATTGGAGGCTTCACCAGACGCCAGTAGCACCCCCTGACTCCCAGCTAAAGCCGCATCTTCCCTTTAGGGACGCCAGAGGGGCTGGGTCAGAAGCAGTCGCCTTGTGCAGGCAGGCACAGTTCACTCCCAGCTAAAGCCTGCATCTTCCCTTCAGGAAGGCTAGAGGGGCTGGGTCAGAAGCAGTCGCCTTGTGCAGGCAGGCACAGTTCACTCCCAGCTAAAGCCTGCGTCTTCCCTTCAGGAAGGCTAGAGGGGCTGGGTCAGAAGCAGTCGCCTTGTGCAGGCACAGTTCACTCCCAGCTAAAGCCCGCGTCTCCCCTTCAGGAAGGCTAGAGGGGCTGGGTCAGAAGCAGTCGCCTTGTGCAGGAACAGTTCACTCCCTGCTCAGGAAGACCAGAGGGGCTGGGTCCGAGTCTACCCTTCAGGAAGGCCAGAGGGGTTGGGTCAGAAGCAGTCGCCTTGTGCAGGTACAGTTCACTCCCAGCTAAAGCCTTCGTCTTTCCTTCAGGAAGGCCAGAGGGGCTGGGTCAGAAGCAGTCGCCTTGTGCATGCTGCTTCTGGCGAGGGTGTTCCTGGTCGAGCCCCCACAGCGAGTCTCTCCTGCCCCCTGTACATCTGGCCAAGCATTGGAGGGGGGGGGGGGGGGGGGCGGGGCCCCTCTTTCCCAGGTGCACGGTCAGGCCCTGCTGCTGACCCCCGAGGCTTCACCTCCCCTGGAGAGACCTCCCCCGAGGGACCAGCTCAAAGGGAGGGGCTCCGTCTCTCATCCCAAGCTCTTCATCACTTTATTTTCTGTAATAAGCAAGTACAAGTGACCGCTCTTGTAACCGACAGTCACAGCTGAGCTGCCGATTACAAGCCCAGGCCGGGGCCGGGGCGGCCCCTTGCCCACTTCCCAGGAGGCTGCAGGCCAGGGGGCTTCTTTCAGAGCAGCCCCCCAACACAAGGCACCCCCCCCCCCCCCCCGGACAGGCCCCCTCCCCCCGGCCCCATTCTATCGGAGCTGCCCCTTGTGGGGCTGCTTCATCAGTGTGCCCGGGGCCAGGGCTGTGTTTGGCATCCAGTCTGGCAGTGCCCCTGCAGGGCTGACTCAGACCTTCTTCTTCAATCAAAACCACGGACTTGATTCACACATCTCTCAGCCATGAGTAAGTAGTTCTCACTTCTGGAAAATCAGTATTAACTCACACCTCAGTCGGAAACCGGACAACATTCCTCACAGAAAAGGTATATTGAGCTCAGCACCAAGATTATTGCGTAATGCACGGCTCTCTAGAAGCGTTGTAAAGTGCCTCGAGGGATCAGTGGGCGCTATGTGCACAGCGGCAGCGGGACACAAGGTGGCGACCATGGAACTGGAAATCCGGCGTCTGTGAGTCGCCGCGTGCACCTTACCTCCAAGGAGTCATGTTAATGTTAGTGGTCTCATGGACCCCCCTCCCCCGTGGGCTATCTCATGGTTTACGTGTGCAATACTAAAAACAAGCATTGGCACCTTCAGAAGTCGATGGCTGCTTGTGGGAGCCTGCAGCCCTCGACCGTCATATTTGGGGGCCAGAACCTATTTTTCATCATCAGACCAGACTCAGAGGAAGGCAGAAAAGGAGGGAAGGAAGGAGAAAAACTGGGAACAATAACAAAGGGAGAAAGCAGGGATGAAGGAGAACCTGGAAGAGTGAGGTGTAGGGGCAGGGAGTGTCTGGTGGTGGATGAAAGATGCATGGGTGGAACCAGGACCACGCGGCCTTGGGGCTCTGCACCCTGGCCTTCGACAGTACCAGCCGAACTTCGGGCCCCACACCTATGTTTTTACAAATGGAGCCCCGCTGCGTGGCCGTCCGGTGCCAGCTGGGCCGGACGGCCCGGTCTCCTTGGCATCAGGAGGGGTCCCTGCCAGCTGATGACTCTGGAATGAAAACATAGCGGGCAGAAGTCCGTCCCCTGTCAGTGCTAGTTGACAGCTTCTGCTGGGTCTCCTGGTTCTGAGAACCTTCTAGAAGAGGCTGCACCAGTCTTTGTTCAAGGAGCAGGCCTGTACTTCTTCAGTACCTTTTATTTTGGACGCTTATAGGTGTAGTAAAATACAAGTTTCAGGTTATACCATTTGGAACAAAGAAGCAAAGGGTAGTTTACACTTTGTATGTTACTTTATGTAGTTTGGATACAGTGAATATTCGATGATTACTTGCCGCTAGCGCCTTTCAGTGCTGCACGCGTGCTTGCAGAGTGGGTCTGTGTACAAGAGCCTGTCCATGGCTATCCGAGACCAGTCCTTAACTGGTTTTAGGGATCTTGTAACCTGTGGGCCAACCCCTTTATGGTTGCAGTAGGTTTGGGGTGCCTCGGGGGGGGGCAGGCCTTATATTTCTCTCCTGTGCTACGCAAACAAAAAAAACCCGATGGATTTAGGTCCAGATCTCTGTACTGGGGTGAATGTATGACATTGCTCTGCATTCTGTCCATCAATTATTCTTTTTGCATTTGTCACCCCGAGTGGGATGGGTATGTCCAGACGTGGATCCCGTGCTCTCCATGCCACTGGAGTCAAGCTATCCTGGCTGATGAGGGCTCATAGCCAGAAACCGGTTCTAGGATGCTTGTTTCCAGTCCAGGGAGGACCTGGCTTGGCAGTTCGGGCTGGACTGTTCCCATGAGACACAGGGTCAGACTGATTGGCATATGGCTGGGTCCAAACTGGAATGGCATGGTGAGCAAAGAAACAATGGATTTAGGCCCAGATCTCTGTACTAGGGTGAATGTATGACATTATTCTACATTCTGTCCATCAATTGTTGTTTTTGCATTATATCTCTCTCCTAACCTGTGTCAGCTCTGCTGGTGTAGCCCATAGTCAGGTCTTTTGTTGGGCCTCATGTGGCTCTACCAGGTTATGATCCTTTCCTAGGAAGTGCTGTTGCTGTGGTGGTGCGGTGTATGTGGCTGCCTGCACAGGTAACGGAATGCGGACATTATTTGGATGCTTTAGAGATCGCATGTGGAGTACCGTAGGACTCCGCCCTCAGTCCCACACTATTTATTCTCTACATGCAACCTCTGGCCGAGATCGCCCAAGAGTTCGGGCTATCAATGGTTTCCTAGGCCGGTGATACCCGACTGAGCCTCAGGGGCAGAGGGTCCTAAGCCAAACTATAACCAAGGTGTTCATTGTAGGTAAAAAGTAGCAAAAAGGATGACTGGCTGTAGGTTAAAACTGAATGGCGACAAAATGGAAGTCATGTTCCTCGGAAATAATTCCCCAGCACGACTCACCATTAACTGGCCAAAAGGACTGGGATGTCCTCCCAGCCATAAAATCTTCATAAAGAATCTGAGAATGTGGATGGATCACGATCTTTCCATGGAAGCACGAGCTAGGAAAATGGCTGCCACATGTTTTGGAATACTACCTCTGCTACGTAAAATTCTAAGGGCCTCATTTATGAAAAGTGACCCATCGCTGCGTGAAAACAGCGATGCGTCACTTTTCATTGCACCCTCCTTGCGACACTAATGATGCATCATATTTACAGTATAACGCATCATTGCGCAAGGAGTTACAGATACGTCAGTATTTCTGACATATCTGTAGGTGCAAAAATGACGTATTGCTGGAGTGTGTCCCAAAATTGACACAACTCCAGCAATGAGTTATTACACATGGGCAAGTCCCATGTGAAATGTGCCTGCATCAGTCTTACGCCTGCTGTGAGGCAGGCGTAAGATATTGACGCATTTGTGTCCTAGAAGGATGCGTCACTTCTACGAGGCTTACTTGCGTCGGAATGCCCGCCCTGCATACATTATACCTGGCGCAGGTATAATGTGGCGCAGGGGTTTACAAAGTGACGCATCTACCTAGATGCGTCACTTTGTAAATATGGTACAACAAGGCACATTTTCTAAGCCACTGGTGCGTCACAAAAAGTGACGGACCGGCAGCGCAAAAGTGACGCAAGTGACGCAAGGGCTCATAAATAAGGCCCTTGATCTTGTTCCAGAGCAGACCCGCAGAACAGTTATACAGTCCCTAGTGGTCTCATGACTGGATTACGAGAACTCCCTGTATCCGGGATCACCCAAATATGTGGTGAGCAGACTGCAGGTGGTACAAAACGCAGCAGCCAGGCTGCTTAGACGTATACCCAGGCATGAGTCAGCGAAAGGGGCACTGAGACTACTTCACCGTCTGCAGATCCAGGTCAGGGTCAAATTTAAAGCACGATGTATAGCGCATAAAGCCATAAACTGCAAGGGCCAAGCCCCTCTCACAGCACTTATCACCCGATATGTGCCCGAAAGAGCTCTAAGAGCCTCCTCAGATCGGCTCATCAAGACCACAAGGATAAAGAAATCCAGATTGGGAGGAAGATCATTCTGGAACTCCGTGCCCAAAGAAATGAGACTACTCACAGATGAGATAAGCTTCGGGAAAAGACTGAAGACATGGTTGTTCCCTGGATAACTCGATGCTCCACCTGCTAACACTTGCTCCTCTGTGCTGGGAAGCCCCTGGGCAGCTATGCGCTATACAAAACCCCTAAACATAGACCTAAATTAATGTGCGTCTGATCTCAACTGCTCTCCAGGCACCTAGTCAGGTCATCTAGTGGCACAGCTTCTCCTGAAATACTTATAAGGTTATTCTCGGCATAGCCCTTCCTCCGTGACACACACTATCAAGAGGAAATTGTCCTTCAAATGCAAATGACCTCCGTTTGGACTTAGAAGCCCCCAAGTATAGTCTCTGATGAAACACAAGTCAACCATGATATTCAGGATTCTTCGATCTAATGTGCTGCGGCCATGAACGCCTCTCTAGAAGAGGTTTTCCAGGGTAAGACACCCTCTATGCCATGATATGGAATTTCATAAATATTTGTACGTGTATGTTTTAAAAAAAGCTATGTATAAACTGTTAAAGCTTGTAATGCCCTATCACAGCATCACAGCCTTTCGATGAAGTGCTGGTATGGCATTGTTATCCCATAACATGTAAAGTGCTATGATAGCTTCAGGTCCAGCTAGCACTATAAAACTCAAAAAAATACTAATTTTTTACCATACACACATGTTTTTAAAACAGGCCACGTCGATACTTCAACCCGGTTCCCCAGGGCCAAAGTCGGCAGCTTTGTTTGTTACACTGCAGGCAGAGTTACGCACTCTCCCCCAACCCTAACCCATCAAATGCAGCATTTGCATCTCATCAAAATGTTTTGGTTAAAATATGCAGATTATGCAGCAGATGGTAGATTATGGGGCAAATGCAGCAAATCTTTAATTATGTGAAAAACACTACACCCACACAAGCACAGAATTCCTGTGGTTTCTTACTACCCTGCAGTCTCATAGACAGGTAACCTTGACAGGCAATCCACTAGCACATTATTTAACACTTTTAAGTACTACGCCTCAGAATTATATTCAAGAACTGACAACATCCAACTAGAAATTCTAAGTGTTGCACTTCGTTCCAAGCCCCTGACATCTTTGAACTAGTGAACTAAAGGCTTATGGCCAGTCTTAATCTTAAAGGGTAAAACCCACATGAAGAATTTAAAGTGCTTGTTTCCCCAGCAACATGCCAAGGCCTCTCTTTCAATTACAGAATAGGATTTCTCTGCAACTTGCAACCTCAGAGAAGGCAACCCTACTATCTTCTCCTGGTCTTTCAACCTTTGGGCCAATACTGCTCCCTGCCCTACATTGCCGGTATCCATGGTTAAATAAGTTTTTGCAGTCACCTCGAAATGCCACAGAGAAGGAGCTTGAACGATTTTCTTTCATTTGTTCAAAGCCTCTCTCACACACATCACTCCACGCAAAGATAACCATTTTTAAATAAATGTCCTCTAAGGCTTAACTACCAAATTTTAACAATACTCTACTAACCCCAGAATTGATTTCAATTGATCCTTTTTCTCCAGACCTGGTGCATGACTTATTTCTTGGACTAAACTTTTTTTGGTTGGATTCCTTCCTCTGATATTTTATGTCCTAAATAAGTTAGACACCTTTTTCTCAGCTGGCCTTTGTCTTTCCTAACCATCAAACCATGTCATGGTCATCAAGTTATTTCATGACTACCTCAGTAACTTATCATGGTGCAATTCATCCTTCCCAGCAATCAAGCCATCATCCTGAAAGCACCATACATTTTTCATGCCATTGAAAATTTGTTTAATCACCCTCTAAAACACTGCCGATGTAGATAACAGACCAAATGGCATCCTCAAAAAATGAAAAGCACCAAAAGGGGTAACAAATGACATGAAGTCTTTGTGCAATTTAATGATACGCTGCCCACCTGTCAACCATGCTGAACGCCCTTCCACCAAGCATAGCTGACAGCTTCTCAGAAATATTCGGGAGAGGTTGCCTGTCAACCCATATGTTCCAATTGAGGTCTCTTAAATCTGTGCATAGTCTAATCATGCCTCCCTTCTTAGGAGCAACCACTATCGGCGCTAACCACACCGATGAGTCTATGGGTTCAATTAATTTCTGCACCAGCAGCTTGTCTAGGTCCTGTTGCAAAAGTTCTTCCATTAAATTAGGTTTGCTCCTCACTTTATGCACAGCAGGAATTGATCCTTTTCTCAAAATAATTTTATGTGAAAAACCCCCAAGCAATCCTGAATTGTCATTAAATACACAAGGATATCTTTTCACAATGTATTCTTCATATATATTCACTTGTTGCAGTTTCTTAGTAAATGTCATAACAGGCTTTTCTGCGTTGGGATCAAGAATCATTCCTAAATCCTTCTGGTGCCGCCAGCCTAGATGATTTGAATCAAAGTCATTCATAAACACACATATATACACAACCATATACTTTGTCCTTCTGAAACCCAATGGTCGTCCATTTAATTGCAAGGATTTTGATTTCTTTTCCACCATACCCCACAGCCTTTATGTCAGGATCAGACCAGTCTTTTAATCTATTCAAATGTTGTTGATGCAAGGTGTCTTTAGATATCAGCTAATACAAGCTGCCAGAATCCCCCAACACCTTTGCTTGTAGGTCATCCAATCATACAATGCAATGCAGCTTTTAATTTACCATTGCTTTCCTTCTTTACTTCATATCTTAAGGAGTTCCTTGCAATTCTTCATCCTGAATGGTCAATACCACCTTCTTGTTGTTCTCAAATATGTCATCTACTTCTTTTACTCTTGCTGGTGCAGATCTTGCTCTGCATACTATGGTAAAGTGATTTTTTTTACCACAATCATGAAACAAAGCTCTTCTAGCTGAACACTTAAATCTAGTAGCAATATGAACCAGAACTCAATCACAACAGCAGTTTATCTCCCTACATATAGCTTCTTTTTAGGTCTTACACCTAGCATTGCAGTGCGCAGCACTGCTCGCGCAGCAAGACTTCATGTAGGGGCTTCTGAAAGCTGACCACACGCTTGTGCATGTGGTTTTGTTATTGTTGCAGGCTATTGGGCATTGCGCGCGTCTTTCTAACAAAGACAGCATGCAATTGGGCAAATGCGTGCAAATGCCCTGCATTTGCCCCGCCCATGGCCTATTGGTGTCTGCTACCTGCACGGCTGACAACTGTTTTGCATTATCATGCCCGATAATGAAAAACAGATGTCTCGCTGTGGCGCGCATACGCGCACCACTTGCATGCTTATTTTTCTACTTGGCACGCCCCTTTCAATAGGACCTTTTCTACTATGAAAATCTGCAATGCTATAAGCTTGTTCACAATTGTAAATAGAGATGATGTAAAAATTCAATTTCGCCCACTGATTCAACTTTTTAAAAACTTGCATTCAATTTTGATGCCCAAAATGTTTGTGAATGAAGCCAACAACATACCATGCATGTCCCTTGATTTCGAAATTTCTCTGCTGCCTAAATCCCCACCAATACCTTCGTTGTCAACTATGAGAGTACATTTTCAAGATCAGATTGGAAAAAACTTGCTGTTAGAACTAGCAGTTTGGCAGTTGGTGTGTTCGCAGGCTGCAATCTGCCAGGGAAGGAGGTGTGAATGTCGCAAGAATTAAGATGCCAAGCACGCATGCGAGTGACCCCTGCAGACGAGGCCCACGCAGATAAAAGTTAGATGTTTTGTGCTGAATTGTTGGTGTGAGCCATTTTGCACTAGCAGTGAGGCTTTGGTGGTTCCCCACCCCCACCACCTTCAGTGGATGCCCAGTTGTATTTTGCACTCTGTGTTCCTAACGTTATCCTTTTCCCCTTCCTTCCGTGCCTCGTCTCTCTGTTTTACTTTAATTTACAGCTGTTTTCTTTCATCTTCATTAGACTTTATCAAGGTCACGTTCAGTCCATTTCGCAGCAGAGAAGGGTGCGATCAAAACAGAAAAGTAACAATATGTAAATGTACATGTAATTATATAGCGCAAATCACCGACCCGGTATCTAAGCGCTTGCTTAGGGAACCCGTCCTGGTATTCCCCTGTGAGATAGCCCTGGCAGGGTATCCGCAAGGTGAAAGCCAGGCATCCTGCCACAAGGGGCCGTTGTGGAGATTAAGCAAGCTATTGCCCAGAGTCGCAGAGTGTGAACCCGTGAATCGAGTAGGCACCGGAGCGAGAATTGTCGAGTCCGTGGACATTTTAGGACTCAAGACCCCGCCGAGCCGGGAATTGAACCCTGGTCCCGGGCTGACCTCTGCTTCCAGGTCTGCCTCCTCTAACCAGTGAGCCACACTTCTCCACACACTTATGCAGCAGACCGGCTGTTAGCCTGCTGCACCAGAGAGGCCATAAATTGTATGGGCATGGAGCCTGGGTTATGTTTCCTTCACAGAGATCTGGTATATGGCTGTCGGTAGTTGAGCGACAAGCGAAGAAATGTCGGGCGATATTCTAGGTTACAGGTTGCTGAGTTAGGGATCAGGGGTCGGTAGGAGTGGTGTGTGTGTGGGGGGGGGGGGGGATGTCCACCCGTTCAGGGTCTGACAGTTTTTCTACTAATTAGGCCGATGAGATATCTGGCGTGTTCAAGTGCCAGGTTTACATCTCTCACAGCTACACATTTCACACGGCCCGGCCCGCGGTGCGCACTCCCTGCATTCTGATGGGCTGTCGCTCCAACTCACATTTATCTCAGCTGTACAGCGCACTGAAGCCCGACGAGGCGCTGCTCTTTGTGTTAAGATGCTTCTGCAGTGAGTGAGTTCATATCCTGTTTTAGCTGTTTAGGTATCTAGTCTCACTACTTAATGGGACTGGTGAGCTTTACTAGGAAGGGGGCACCGTGGAGCTCCAGGAATAATAATAATAATAATAATAATAATAATCCACATTTGTAAAGCGCACAATCACCCGTAAGGGTCTCTAGGCGCTGGGGGCCGTCGGGAAGATTAAGCAAGCTATTGCCCAGAGTCACATGGTGCTGGGCTAATCTGCCGCTGGTGCTGGGGATTGAACCGTGATCCCCAGATTCCAGAGTCAGTCGCCCTAGCCGCGACGCCACACCTCTTCTGGGATGAGGGCATCAAATAGCCTTCATAAAATGTGTGCTTGTTTACCCAGTTTGCCATTATGTATTAGTGTGTCTGTCTCACGGGGTGAGTGTGTTTCTCAGCGTGTGCATGCATGTGCGCCCGTTTGTAGTGCGGTTTCTATGTATATCTGTTTGCAGGGGTCAACAGGCGGTAAAAGACATTGTCATTTGCCATGCCATTACTTGATTAATGCTTCAGGAAGAGAAAAAATAAAACAATAACATTTTCAATGCCAATAGCTCAAAACAATATCATTGCAATGCTTGTTTCAAATAGGTATCAATTTGTCCTTTTTAGGTCCCACCTGGGCCAGCACATGCGCTGCTTTGTGAGACATTTAGTAAGTGGGCTTTTAAAAGTGCTACCACATGCTTTTGCTGGCCTCAAGCTTGCGTTTACGCGCGCGTGCACGCGCACAGCCGCCATGTGGCTTTTGTCATGGCTCATTAAGCCTTACAGCGCGCAAATCACTTTGTCGCTTGCTCTCTCAAGCGCCTCGCTCTGGCCCTCCCCCACCACAGAGCGCGTCCCTGTAATCACTTTCGCTTTCACAGCCGTGCGGCTGTGTTACTTTCACAGCCGTGCGGCCAATGCTTTTTTCCTCTCAGGAACCCTGGCGAATGTGCACATTAAACAGTCATGATGAGTATTGATGAAACCCAGTGCTTAACAGTGGTCTGCACTCCTAATCTCGTGACAACTTGTTGAATAAGTCCTTCAGGGGCTCTATTTAACTCATCTCCTTTCTCTGTTTACTCCTCTCACCGATTGACTTTGCCTCCCCCACCTTTTCCTCAGGCGTTGGGAGAAACTCACACAATGAATGACTGACATGGTAATGAGCTCTCCCACCTCCGGCATAACTTCACATGCAGCGCTGATTTGCAGCCGCTTCTTTCCCATGAAACGAGAAATATTCTGCTCGTTTGTTGGCCCGCGGGGCCTCTGATATCCCGCTGAATAAGATTCCCACCACAGGATCGTTTTCCACAGGTTAATTATGCGCCGGAGTCACCTGCGAACCCACCAAAGACGGACACAATTAGAATTCATCAGCCGGATACACGTATTGATCGGTAGATTCAGCCAATCTATGGTGCGGTGCTTAATTTGTAAAAACTATGGCAGCTCGCAAGCCCAAACTGTCCCTTGGAAGCCTGTGCTACTGAAGGCCGCGGGTGATCAGTCTGGATTCCGCCTCATGTTTTCCGCCACTCCACACTTCCTACCTCCTTAGCTAACTCTTCTAGGATTTGTTTCACCCAAGCTCCCATTTGTTGTCACTGTTTTTCTACTTTTATTCTCCCTTCTATCTGCCTTTCCCCCTCTCTTGCCCCCCTGAGTCAGTTTACTAAAAATAAGTTCTGTACCCCAAAAAACGAGCGCTGGAACCCACTGGCTGCACCCACCCATCAAGCACTGCCACTCTTGTCTATTTTCTTCTGAACTCTTCTTTCCACCTTTATTCTTCTCTCCCTCCCACCTTACCTCCCTCTCTAGCTACTCTTTTCCTCTTTTCCTCTGCCTGTTGCAGACTCAATACCGCCCCTGCCCCATCTCCCATGTGCCACACTTGGGCTCTAAGCCCATTTCCCCCCTGACCCTCAGCTTTCTTCTGCTCTTCAGTCTCTCTTCCACGTTTCCTCTTTTGCTTCCCATCTCCCTCCTCCTGAAACCTCTCCCTCTGTCCTTGCTCTCTTTCCTCTCACTCTAGCGTCCGTGTGTTGCAGACATTTGGTCCCCATCCCCTGAGGTATAAACGCGATCTAGAATTAAATACTGTAAGAGTTTATCAAACAAGAGAGAGAGAAATGTTATTGGTGACTTTGTGCAAGTTATAAGGCAGAGTGTCTTTCTATTGTTTGCTAAATGATTACAGTGCGGTGTGTAGTTACTAAGCAACCATTGATTGACCTGTAATATTTATATACACACAACCATGATCCTGTAACCCGACCTTGGGTAGAATTATTTCGCTCAAACAGCCCCCGGCTTCAGGGCGAGACAGAATGTGTCCAAGGTTACCTAGAAACCTTTCAGCGAGTCTTTCTTCAATTTCCACCGCATTCGATATAAACGTAACCACGCCCCCTCCCTGTTTTACTTCCTGGTTACGGGATATGCATGCATTGACTGCCTCGAGACCTCGCTAATGCCGAGAAAACAGTCTGAATAGGTAAGCCAACATCGGGTGACTCGCAGCTCCTCTTCGTGTAGAAATTGGGCAAAATTTGATTTTTTAATCATTAGTCCTCCCCCCCTCCTCTCTCATAGATACGGACACTCCAAACCAGTTTGGACTTAGATTCCTGGAACGAGAGGTAAATCACTGAGAATGCAATGTATCACGTTGATGTGTTTTTGAACTTTCCGTGTATAAGGTAACAGTATTCACCTTAATTATAGTCCTTTCGCGCATTTAGATAAAGTACGAGGCTGTTTGGATTACAACAGATGCCAGCCCACTTGCTCCTCCTTCCTTAAGGTAAATGCCTGTTCGCCACCTAACCAGTCTCTGAACTAATCGAATGCAGTTAATGAACTGAAACATCATTGTAGGAGAGTAGGGTCTGCTATCCTATGGTCACCCCAATTTTTGCTTTTTGCTTCACTGGTTTTCGACTTACTGAGGCTGTGGGCCTGCTAATCAGACCCCCAGCCTGCTGTTCTCTCTCTAAATTTATAATACATGTGCTATAGGTACATACCACAATTGGAAATGGACTCCTTGTCAGCCCCTGTACCATGCACTATAGGTGCTCAGGGCATAGGTGCCACCAAGGCCTACCAGGGGCTGAAGCATAGCTTTTGCCACCCCTGGCTGGTTCTTAAATTGACATAACTGGCTGATCACTCAGCTGGGGCAAGTGGGTGTAATCACCCCTTGCTTAGATATAGTATACCTATATCTAAACCTATATCTGGACACATATATAGCCTGTGAGCCACTCCTATGGAAGGCCTCATCAATCCTGGAGGCAGAGTGCGTGGTTTTATGTGAGATGGAGCTCTGGCATGAGCTGAGCCTGTCTGCAGCTGTCGGGAACAACTCCCTAAGCTGATCCGGGATAATGCCATACCATATACTCTTAAGCGCCTTATAATCCTCGCGGTTATATAGCAACTTTGGTTTGGCTTTATCAAAACATGTCGTGTAAGGTGTCATACGAATTGGAATACTACCCCCCCGCCAGTTCTGGCGACGGGGGTAGCATTCCACCCTTCTAGAGGGATAAGACATGTTACTTTACTGAAACGCGGTTGATTTAAAATGAGCCTCAGATCCACAAAATGGATGCCCCTGCCACAGACACGGGTCTGGCCTCCTGCTGCTGACCGAAACTCAGCATATGGTGGCCTGGACAAAGGGTTTCCTGTCGCAGGGCGGTGTCAAACCACCCCAGACAGGAGATAGTGGATTGGAGTAGGGAGGTTTCAAAGAAACCAGACACTGCCTGGGGAGCACAAGGCTGCCCCTTGCATAATCCGGCCAAACCGGTTCTGGGGCCTTCCAGCCCCCGTCCCAGCGCGGCCTGGATCAAAGGAAAGGGGTGTAACCACCCCCTTCCTGGGTCCCACCCATAGGAGGGGACCTAGCAGGATGTCCAGCCCACCAGATTCGAATAAGAGTGGGAGCAGTGCCAATGCAACTCAGATCATCCTGAAGAAACATAAGAAACGAATTCTGGACCCTTCGACTTTCTACTCAACGCAGAAGACTGAAGAATCTCCCTTGTGGTCAAGGAGTGACCACCCTGTGCAAACAGGCAACATCCAGCCCTCGACCCTTGCTTTGTTGCAGTTCCCGCCGGAACTCGAGCAACAGAGATCGACGAGATCAAGCTTGCCTGCCTTCTCCCCGCCCGATCCACAGTCCCTGCAGAGCTGAGACCAGTGGAGGCGACCGGAAGCATGGGGCACGCCATCTTGAAAAGGCCACGAGACGCTGACCGTGCAGCCCACGAGTGATCCTCGAAGCTGTGCACCGGGGTTTGAGAAGCCCCCACCCCGAGCTACACTTGCACCAAAGCTACCCCCTCCACACTCGACGAGTGCTGCGTGGGGCCCTTCTGCTTGTGGCGGCTCGACGCGTTGGCCCGGTCACTTGCCAGCTGGCTTGTGGCCCCTGTGCCGACGAAACTTCAAATACGACTTGCTTTTCTGGTTGCTCCAGATCTGCACCAGCTCCTGTGAAAAGGAGCCCCCACTCTGACCCTCCTGGTTTGAGTGATAAGCAATCTCCTGGTTCCGCGTGGATTGCTTTTGCCAAGTGCTGTTTGCTGCAATCTTGAAGCCGACGGTGCTGACGGCGAGAGCCTCCGTGGGACAGATCGTGACCTGCTCCTGGACGTCGCAGATGCCCCAGAGCCCACGTGACAGCGGAGAGAAGCCTATCGACAACCACCTGATTGCGCCGGACATTGCCTGGTTCCGTCCTGGTTCCACCCTGATCACTGCTGAGTGACCCAGACTCTGTCCCCTCTGCTTTCAGGTACTTTTCTACTTCGATCCACCCTTGGATCGCACCGGACACTTCTGCTTCACATCGCCTGCAGCTGCAACAGCTTCAAGCACCAAGAGCCTGCGTGTCAAAACCCGACGCCACTTCGACCCTGTGCACCCACGGCCTGTGGGTGAGGTAACATTGCAACGCCGGTGTTCCCACACTGGTACACACCTCTAGGGTCTGTGTCTAAAGTTTTGTTCCTCTAGGTTCAGCGGAAGTATCTTTTAATTCACTTTATCTAACTTTTACGCACCATTGACATTGCATTGGTGCGAGCCGCACTTTCCGTGCTGCACCCGTCTCCTGTGGGCTACTCCCGACTTCAGCATTGCTAGTCCTGACTGCTCCCAGCGAATCTCTAGGCCCTAGGCCTAACCACTGTTCGATTGGTATCTCTTATACCACTTTTTTAGTATATGGTTTAAGTGGCCACCGGCCCTTATCCAAAATTGTGCAACTTTGTATGTTATACTGTGCTTTTGATTTAACGCTTGTGCCCCTTTCCTCATAAAGAGTACTGGGGAGTAATTTAGAAATAAATACATATATTTTTATAATATATACTTGTGTGGTGTCCTTTCATTTGATTACAGGATTGTATGTGGTAAAACAGCTCGCTTAACACGACCTCTTAAGTTAAGCCTTTAAGGCTGCTTAGTCCATGCTACCTCTAGGATAGCTTGTCTAACAAGGTTGACTTACAACCAGACATCTTTGGGGCTTGTTTGGACTGATACCCAGTGGTTCCAGAATTGGAAACACTACATATCAGGCCAACTTCTCACATTGGTGTGCAGCGGTGCGGATTTGAGCTTGCTGTTTGTTTTACCATTGCAATCTTTACATCAAATTGAAAGATCACATCAAGTACCTTAGGTACATATAAATCAAAAGCTTAGCATATTAAGTTCTACTGAACTTAGTAGTTGTAGATTAAAGGGATTAGCACACCCTGACTACAACTCACTAGCAAGGTACAGTAGGAAAACACTTAGTGTAGGTAAGTGCATCACTTTCACCTCACTAGCAGTCATGTCTGATACAGGTGGAGCCTCAGGGTCTGCCCCTGTAGCAGTTGACCTTACCCAGGCAACTTCCAGATATGACAACCTTAGCCACAAAGACCTGAGTGCCTTGTGCACAGCCAGGGGGCTAAAAAAGGGCAGAGGCCCTACCATTCCTTCCCTAGTAGCTCTCCTAGAAAAGGATGACTTAGATAAGGTGAGTCAGGCTCCCTTAGAATCAGGTGAAGGGATACACTCCCCTGAGAATGAGAATCTTCCAGAAGATGAAGAAGAGGAGGAGGAAGAGGAAGAGGAAGGCTCAGATGTAGAAGAGCCTGAAGATCAGGATCAGAGGGTGACCCAGGTACAGGTTGCCAGGCTTAACCAGGCCAACCTAGACCTACATGGGAATGGAGAGGGCCAGCACCACTCCAGATCTCATAACCAAATTCTCCCAGGTAACAGGAGGGTGAGATCTCAATCAGGGGACTCTCATCTTTCTAGTGCCTCAAGGGAATCTCAAAGAGGGATGACTCCCTCCCAGAGAAAAGAGCATAGGGCCAGGATGAGGGCTGTCCAACTCCAAATAGAAAGGGAAGAGGTAGCCTTGGCTCAAGCTAAACTTGCTTTAGCAAGAGAAAGAAAATTGTGTGGCTTAGATGCCACTGGTGGCAGCAAAGTTCCTAAAGAAAAAGACAGGGCCTATGACAATAGAAACCTGACAAAAAGTGTGCCCCCCTACAAGGAAGGGGATGACATCCACAAATGGATGACTGCTCTTGAGAGGGCCTGCATGGTACAGCAGGTCCCTGAGGACCAGTGGGCAGCAATTTTATGGTACTTCTTTTCTGAGAAAGGGAGGGACAGGCTCCTCACTGTTAGACCTGAGGATGCCAAAAACTACTCTGTTCTGAAGAGTGCTCTTATTGAAGGGTTTGGCCTAACCACTGAGCAATACAGGTTGTTGTTCAGAGACACCCAAAAAGCACAGACTCAGGACTGGACTGATTTTGTTGATTGTGCCACTAAGGCTCTGGAGGGTTGGCTGCAGGGAAGTAAAGTTTCAGACTATACAGGATTGTACAATCTTATGATGAGAGAGCAGATCCTTAATAACTGTCAGAACCAGCTGTTGCATCAATACCTTGTTGACTCTGATTTGACCTCTCCCCAAGAATTGGGAAAGAAGGCAGACAAATGGGTCAGAACAAGGATTAAGCAGAAAAACCAGAACCAAGGTGACCAGAAGAAAACAGACCAGAAGGGTGGGAATCAGAAAGATAAAGAAAAGGACCAGAAGTCTTCAGGCCCCCAAACTAGCAATAAGGAGGGGGGTTCCCAAAATGGAAAGAAGAAAAAGAAGAATGATGGCCCAAAGAAACCTTGGTGTAATACCTGCAAATCAGTTTCACACTGGGGCAGTGAATGCACTAAGAAAAATCCAGTCCCCACCACTGCAGCTCCTAAAGCACCTGCACCCCCTAGTACAGTTAGCAGTGGTGGTACACAGCCAAAGGGTTTAGTAGGGTTGACCCTGGGTACTGAGGTGGAATCTGGCCTAGTCAGAATCCCCACACAGGCAGTTCTCCTATATGATGTGGACTTATCTTTGCCCACTGCAGTAAGCCCCAGTAACCTGGGCAAATATAGGCAGACTCCCTTATTCAATGAGAAACTGGCTCAGGCCTACAGGGACACTTGTGCCAGTGTCACTATGGTGACACCTGACTTTGTGGACCCTGGTCAGATTGTACTAGGTGAAAGTTACCTAGTGACCAATGCAAGCAACTCCACTACTTCACATAGTGTGGCTGTTGTGAACTTCTCCTGGGGAGGGGTAGATGGCCTAAAGAAAGTTGTTGTGAGTGCAGACCTCCCAGTAGACTGTCTGTTAGGCAATGATCTTGAAAGCTCAGTTTGGTCAGAAGTGGAGTACAGGACTCATGCAGAAATGCTAGGGATTTCAGCTCATGTCCTTGCAGTGACAAGGTCTCAGGCTAAGAAGTGCCTTCCTGAACCAGTGGTGGATCTTGAAACAATAGACCAACCACAACCCAAGAGAAGGAGCAAGAGGGTTAAGGCTGTGCCTTCCCACTTGCCCCAGGTTGAGGATCAAGTTTCACAGGAAACTGATTCTGCAGTCCAAGAGGAGACTGTCTCAGATGAGCTTGAACCTGAACAGGTTGAGTTTCTGGGGACAGGGGGACCATCAAGGGCAGACCTGGGGCAGGCCCAATTAGATTGCCCTTCACTTGAACCCCTCAGACAGCAAGCTGCTGCTGAGTCTGCAGGGAATGCTCAAGGTACCCATAGAGTGTATTGGGATGAAGGACTCCTTTATTCAGAGGCTAGAGACCCCAAGCCTGGCACAACCAGGAGGTTGGTTATACCTTTGAAGTTTAGGGGCTTCCTTCTGACCTTGGCCCATGATATTCCCCTTGCAGGACACTTAGGCCAGAATAAGACTTGGGACAGGCTTGTTCCACACTTTCACTGGCCTCACATGTCAGAAAATGTCAAGGAGTTTTGTCGCTCCTGTGTCACTTGCCAAGCCAGTGGTAAGTCAGGTGGCACAACAAAGGCCCCCCTGATACCGCTACCTGTGGTGGGGGTACCCTTTGAAAGAGTTGGAATAGACATTGTGGGTCCCATGGATCCTCCAACAGCATCTGGGCACAGATTTATACTGGTGGTAGTGGATCATGCCACCAGGTACCCAGAGGCAATTCCCCTGAGGACCACCACAGCTCCTGTGGTGGCAAAAGCCCTCATTGCAGTTTTCTCAAGAGTGGGCTTTCCAAAGGAGGTTCTTTCAGACAGAGGTACCAACTTTATGTCTGGATACTTGAAAGCAATGTGGAAAGAGTGTGGAGTAAACTATAAGTTTACCACACCCTACCATCCACAGTGCAATGGGCTTGTTGAAAGGTTCAACAAGACCCTAAAGGGAATGATAAAAGGGTTACCAGAGAAGCTTAGGCGGAAATGGGACATCCTTTTACCCTGCTTGCTCTTTGCTTACAGAGAGGTCCCACAGAAGGGGGTTGGCTACAGCCCTTTTGAACTTTTGTTTGGCCACCCTGTAAGAGGTCCATTGAGTTTGGTGAAGGAAGGATGGGAGTTACCTCTCAAAAAGCCTAAGCTAGACATTGTGGACTATGTACTTGGTCTCCGCTCCAGGATGGCTGAATACATGGAGAGAGCATCCAAAAACCTTGAGGCCAGTCAAGAATTACAGAAAGCTTGGCATGACCAAAAGGCTGTTCTGGTTGAGTACCAGCCAGGGCAGAAGGTGTGGGTGTTGGACCCAGTGGGGCCAGCAGCTCTCCAGGACCAATGGACTGGACCCTACCCTATCATTGAGAAGAAGGGAGAAGTCACCTACTTGGTTGACTTTGGCACCCCTAGGAGCCCCCACAGGGTGCTCCATGTAAACAGATTGAAAGCATTTGTTGACAGGGAGGACATGAGTCTCCTCATGGCCACAGATGGGGAACAGGAGGAAGAGAGTGACCCTCTCCCAGACCTGCTTTCCCAGAACCCTGATGATGGTTCAGTTGATGGAGTAGCCTTGGCAGGCAGCCTCACTGAGCAGCAACAGGTGGACTGCAGACAGGTGTTGCAGGCCCACAGACATATGTTTTCACTCACACCCAGCCAGACTAACTGGTGCACCCATGAGGTGGACACTGGTGACAGTCTGCCTGTGAAGAATAAGATCTACAGGCAACCTGACCATGTCAGGGATTGTATAAAGGCTGAGGTGCAAAAGATGTTGGAGCTTGGAGTGATTGAGCCATCTGAGAGCCCATGGGCTAGCCCAGTGGTCCTTGTGCCAAAACCTCATACCAAAGATGGGAAGAGAGAAATGAGGTTTTGTGTGACTACAGAGGTCTCAATGCTGTCACTAGGACAGATGCACATCCCATTCCAAGAGCAGATGAGCTCATTGATAAATTGGCTTCTGCCAAGTTTCTGAGCACATTTGATTTGACAGCTGGCTACTGGCAAATCAGACTAGCTGAAGAGTCAAAAGCCAAAACAGCATTCTCTACCCCTAGTGGACATTATCAATTTGTGGTAATGCCCTTTGGTTTGAAGAATGCACCTGCCACCTTCCAAATGTTGGTGAATCAAGTCCTTGCTGGGTTGGATGACTTTTGTGCAGCATATCTAGATGATATTGCTGTCTTTAGCTCCACCTGGGAGGATCACCTGATCCACCTGAAGAAGGTTCTGGAGGCCCTGCAAAAGGCAGGCCTGACTATCAAGGCTACTAAGTGCCAGATAGGGCAGAGCAAGGTTGTGTACTTGGGCCACCTAGTAGGTGGGGGTCAAGTCCAACCACTGGAGAGCAAGATCCAGACCATACAGGACTGGGCTCCTCCAACTACCCAGACACAAGTCAGAGCCTTCTTGGGCCTGACTGGGTATTACAGAAAATTTGTAAAGAACTATGGGTCTATTGTGACACCATTGAATGACTTGACATCCAAGAAGATGCCCAAAAAGGTTTAGTGGACAGTTAGCTGTCAAAAGGCATTTGATGACCTGAAGAATGCCATGTGCTCTGCACCTATCCTGAAGAGTCCTGACTACTCCAAACAGTTCATTGTACAGACAGATGCTTCTGAGTTGGGGGTGGGAGCTGTGCTTTCACAACTTAATCAAGATGGTCAAGACCAGCCCATTGCTTTTATTAGCAGAAGGCTGACCCCCAGGGAGAAACGTTGGTCAGCTATTGAGAGGGAGGCCTTTGCTGTGGTTTGGGCCCTGAAGAAGTTGAGGCCATACTTGTTTGGTACTCACTTCCTAATTCAGACAGACCATAAGCCCCTCTTGTGGCTAAATCAGATGAAGGGTGAAAATCCCAAACTGCTCAGGTGGTCCATTTCCCTACAGGGGATGGACTTTACAGTGGAGCACCGCCCAGGGACTGACCATGGTAATGCAGATGGTCTCTCCAGGTACTTCCACTTAGAACATGAAGACTTATCTGGTCAAGGTTAAGTTTAATGTCCCTGCGTTTGGGGGGGGTTATGTAGGAGAGTAGGGTCTGCTATCCTATGGTCACCCCAATTTTTGCTTTTTGCTTCACTGGTTTTCGACTTACTGAGGCTGTGGGCCTGCTAATCAGACCCCCAGCCTGCTGTTCTCTCTCTAAATTTATAATACATGTGCTATAGGTACATACCACAATTGGAAATGGACTCCTTGTCAGCCCCTGTACCATGCACTATAGGTGCTCAGGGCATAGGTGCCACCAAGGCCTACCAGGGGCTGAAGCATAGCTTTTGCCACCCCTGGCTGGTTCTTAAATTGACACAACTGGCTGATCACTCAGCTGGGGCAAGTGGGTGTAATCACCCCTTGCTTAGATATAGTATATCTATATCTAAACCTATATCTGGACACATATATAGCCTGTGAGCCACTCCTATGGAAGGCCTCATCAATCCTGGAGGCAGAGTGCGTGGTTTTATGTGAGATGGAGCTCTGGCATGAGCTGAGCCTGTCTGCAGCTGTCGGGAACAACTCCCTAAGCTGATCCGGGATAATGCCATACCATATACTCTTAAGCGCCTTATAATCCTCGCGGTTATATAGCAACTTTGGTTTGGCTTTATCAAAACATGTCGTGTAAGGTGTCATACGAATTGGAATACTACCCCCTCGCCAGTTCTGGCGACGGGGGTAGCATTCCACCCTTCTAGAGGGATAAGACATGTTACTTTACTGAAACGCGGTTGATTTAAAATGAGCCTCAGATCCACAAAATGGATGCCCCTGCCACAGACACGGGTCTGGCCTCCTGCTGCTGACCGAAACTCAGCATATGGTGGCCTGGACAAAGGGTTTCCTGTCGCAGGGCGGTGTCAAACCACCCCAGACAGGAGATAGTGGATTGGAGTAGGGAGGTTT
Organism: Lissotriton vulgaris; assembly: GCF_964263255.1. Taxonomy (NCBI): domain Eukaryota; kingdom Metazoa; phylum Chordata; class Amphibia; order Caudata; family Salamandridae; genus Lissotriton; species Lissotriton vulgaris. The sequence goes on from NC_141690.1 coordinate 280,212,118, forward strand.
CAAAGAAACCAGACACTGCCTGGGGAGCACAAGGCTGCCTCTTGCATAATCCGGCCAAACCGGTTCTGGGGCCTTCCAGCCCCCGTCCCAGCGCGGCCTGGATCAAAGGAAAGGGGTGTAACCACCCCCTTCCTGGGTCCCACCCATAGGAGGGGACCTAGCAGGATGTCCAGCCCACCAGATTCGAATAAGAGTGGGAGCAGTGCCAATGCAACTCAGATCATCCTGAAGAAACATAAGAAACGAATTCTGGACCCTTCGACTTTCTACTCAACGCAGAAGACTGAAGAATCTCCCTTGTGGTCAAGGAGTGACCACCCTGTGCAAACAGGCAACATCCAGCCCTCAACCCTTGCTTTGTTGCAGTTCCCGCCGGAACTCGAGCGACAGAGATCGACGAGATCAAGCTTGCCTGCCTTCTCCCTGCCCGATCCACAGTCCCTGCAGAGCTGAGACCAGTGGAGGCGACCGGAAGCGTGGGGCACGCCATCTTGAAAAGGCCACGAGACGCTGACCGTGCAGCCCACGAGTGATCCTCGAAGCTGTGCACCGGGGTTTGAGAAGCCCCCACCCTGAGCTATACTTGCACCAAAGCTACCCCCTCCACACTCGACGAGTGCTGCGTGGGGCCCTTCTGCTTGTGGCGGCTCGACGCGTTGGCCCGGTCACTTGCCAGCTGGCTTGTGGCCCCTGTGCCGACGAAACTTCAAATACGACTTGCTTTTCTGGTTGCTCCAGATCTGCACCAGCTCCTGTGAAAAGGAACCCCCACTCTGACCCTCCTGGTTTGAGTGATAAGCAATCTCCCGGTTCCGCGTGGATTGCTTTTGCCAAGTGCTGTTTGCTGCAATCTTGAAGCCGACGGTGCTGACGGCGAGAACCTACGTGGGACAGATCGTGACCTGCTCCAGGACGTCGCAGATGCCCCAGAGCCCACGTGACAGCGGAGAGAAGCCTATCAACAACCACCTGATTGCGCCCGACATTGCCTGGTTCCGTCCTGGTTCCACCCTGGTCACTGCTGAGTGACCCAGACTCTGTCCCCTCTGCTTTCAGGTACTTTTCTACTTCAATCCACCCTTGGATCGCACCGGACACTTCTGCTTCACATCGCCTGCAGCTGCAACAGCTTCAAGCACCAAGAGCCTGCGTGTCAAAACCCGACGCCACTTCGACCCTGTGCACCCACGGCCTGTGGGTGAGGTAACATTGCAACGCCGGTGTTCCCACACTGGTACACACCTCTAGGGTCTGTGTCTAAAGTTTTGTTCCTCTAGGTTCAGCGGAAGTATCTTTTAATTCACTTTATCTAACTTTTACGCACCATTGACATTGCATTGGTGCGAGCCGCACTTTCCGTGCTGCACCCGTCTCCTGTGGGCTACTCCCGACTTCAGCATTGCTAGTCCTGACTGCTCCCAGCGAATCTCTAGGCCCTAGGCCTAACCACTGTTCGATTGGTATCTCTTATACCACTTTTTTAGTATATGGTTTAAGTGGCCACCGGCCCTTATCCAAAATTGTGCAACTTTGTATGTTATACTGTGCTTTTGATTTAACGCTTGTGCCCCTTTCCTCATAAAGAGTACTGGGGAGTAATTTAGAAATAAATACATATATTTTTATAATATATACTTGTGTGGTGTCCTTTCATTTGATTACAGGATTGTATGTGGTGAAACAGCTCGCTTAACACGACCTCTTAAGTTAAGCCTTTAAGGCTGCTTAGTCCATGCTACCTCTAGGATAGCTTGTCTAACAAGGTTGACTTACAACCAGACATCTTTGGGGCTTGTTTGGACTGATACCCAGTGGTTCCAGAATTGGAAACACTACATATCAGGCCAACTTCTCACAATCATGAATTTTAGTCCTCGCACAGTGTATGTATTTTAATGACTCTGCCAAGCGGGTATCCCCGCTATGGCATTTTCGGGATTCCTTGTAGACCCATAAGTCTGATTAGCTTTCCCTATTCTTTTTTACCCTAGGAGGCTAGTCCACCTCAGTCCTGATGAAGGCCCGCTTTGTAAGGGTGACCAACCCTACAACTTCTTAGGGTCAAAACGTAGACTATTCCCACCACCCTTACCAACTCCTATCGCCAATCAGAATTTGCACAGCTATTTAGGAGTTTTGGTTTTGTTTAATAATACAGTGACATTTGCATATTTTTCCGTGTGGCTCCGATCTAGGGGGACCATCTCAGGAATGTATATATAAATATTGACCAATGGTGTATATAAATGATTACTGTGTCCTAATTCCACTTTTTTCACTGATTTCCCTCACAGAACTTCCCTCCCCTTTTCATATGTGGGCACAAATAATTTTATAAAGTATAAAAATGTATCTTGGATACATATCGTACAACCATGAGAAGGTTGATACAGGTGCTTTGTGAATAAAAACATCGGATCTTTGATTTGTTTTTCCTTTCATTTTCCTCTACTTATATAAAATCCCTGTATTGTATATAAATTGTTCCTTCAAGTCCGGGACCCTTCTGCCCATAACACTTGTATACCCAGGTCCCAGTGACTTTGTCTGGGTTCAACCCTGTTCTCTGCAGCAGGTCTGAGTAAGAAGCCAACTTCGTTTCCTGCGTGGGTTGCCTTTGCCAAGGCTTGTTGACTCCAATCCTGAAGCTGACACCGCTGACAGCGAGAGCCTTTGTGGGACAGTCCGTGCCTGACTCCTGGTTGTCGTCGACGCCTCCTGGTCCACGTCGCTGCAGAGACAAGCTTCACGACAGCACCTGATTGCTTCACGACATCGCCTGGTTCCTTCCTAGTTCCTTCCTGGTCACTGCCTAGTGACCCAGACTCTGTCCCCTCTGCTTTCAGGTCCTCTTCATCTTCATCTTCGATCCACTCTTGGATCCCTCCGGACACTTCTCTCCTGGTCGCCTGCAGCATCTTCCTTCCAGGCTCCATAGGATTCAACGACGAAACCCGACACACTTTGACACCTATGCACCCGCTTCCTGTGGGTGAGGTAATGCGAGTACTTCGGTGCTCCTGTGGGTATCAACTATACAACTGTCAAGGTTTCAAGTAACTTTCATCGAGTCCAGTCAGAAGTGCCCTAAAAGAACTAGTTTATAACATTTACGTTCCCATTCATTCTCTATGGTAACCTGTGTGTGAGTACAGACTCTGCACAAGCCTCCCGTGGGTCTCCTGCTTCCTAACTCTTGGTAGCTCAGCGTAGCCCCAGCGATTCCCTAGGCCCTAGGCCTATTCAATTTCCGTGTAGTGGTCCTTATACCACTATTTTAGTATATGGTTTAGCGTGCCCCTAAGGCTCTACTGTATTTGGTGCAACTTATTGTATTTTAATTGAATATCTTGTATTGTGCTTGTGCCTCTGACCTCATAAGGAGTTCAGAGGGTTTGTCTAGTAATAAATACATATATACTTTATATATATCCTGTGTGGTGTCCTTTCATTTGGTATTAAAGGGGCTACATATGGTAAAACAGCTGGCTTCACATGCCCTCTTGAGTTTAACCTAAGACTGCTTTGTCCACGCTACCACTAGGATAGCTGGTCTATAAGGTTGACTTTACAACCATCACCATAAGGGTTGTTTGGACTGGTGCAAGGTGCTCACTAGAATAGTGAACATCATATACCAGGCCAACTTCTCACATCGTTTCAATATTACTTTGTGGCCTGTTGCGTGTAAAGGCTGGTGTCAAATTATTTGACCATTTATTAAATATGCACGTAAACGCACTATATTGATTTCATGGCAGTGTATACTCTGCTCTCTTGGAAAGTTGTACTATTGTGTTTTGAAAATCTCGCTCCTGATTTCTGGTACTGCGTCGCGACACCACCGCTTCATAAGGTTGGACTCCTGCCAACATGAAGACAATCAGGGGCAGATTTACAATAACTGGTGCATCCCTGCATATCAGCAGGGATGCGCCAGTTATTGTGCGTCACGACTGCGCCACCATGGATCCGCCACATTTACAATGCGGCACACCATGGGGCAAATATGGACATATGCGTGACGCATCTGCTGCCGTAAAGGGGGCGCATTGCTGGAGTTGTGTCGCAAGCACGACGCAGCTCCAGCAAGGCTCGGGGGTGCCCTATCCTTAACATGCTGCGTCAATCCTTACGCCTGCTTCAAGCAGGCACAGGGTTTTGACGCAGCATGGCCCTAAAAGTGACTGAGTGAAATCTTGTAGATTTCACTCAGCCACTTTTAGGAGGCGTTCCTGCGCCGGAACGCCCGCCCCTGCGCCGCAACACCCACATGAGGCGCAGGGCTTTACAACGTGACGCATCTCCCAGATGCGCCACGTTGTAAATACCCCGCACCATGGTTCTGGCTTTGCGCCGCCTCTGCGTCACAAAAGTGACACAACAGTGGCATAAAAGAGGGGCAAGGGGCTTGTAAATCTGCCCCTCAATCTGGGTGCCCAAATTGTCCCTGCGGGGCAGGGGGCCCAAGCTCCATGGGGTCCCCTCCAGCACTGTGCACGGACTGCAGCTGAGAGCTCCCGGCTGGGTCTGGAGCATCGGGGGCCCACCATGTCCTTTGCAGGGGCCCCCCCTCAAATTTTGTTATGCCACTGTCGGACCAGTTCAGTAACTCCTGATTACGATTGGATCCCGAGGCCAACCTCACAGCTGTTGTGAGCTCCTTCTTTGCTCTTTTCTTTTCAGTATGGTTCATTCTGAGGGCTTGATTCACAAGTCTTCGGCACTCATTGCAGAGGCTCGCAGTCGTGAGAGTTCTTGTTGCAGAGAATCCGCCCCAGTGCAGGCCCTCCGCCTCGAGTGCAGGCCCTCCGCCCTGAGTGCAGGCCCTCCGCCATGAGTGCTGGTCCTCCGCGAGGGCAGGTGTGCCATGACTGCAGGTCCGCCACCACAAGTGCAGGGCCTCTGCCCTGATTGCAGGTCCTCCGCCCCGATCGGAGGGCCTCCGCCACAAGTGTGGAGGCGATTTGTGAATCAGGCCCTGCGTCTTCATCAGTCCTACAATTCTTGGTCCCTGGTTGTTTGGCCATTATGAGTTTCCAGGTCCTGATTTGCCTGAAATCGTCCATCACTGGTTGAAAGTAAGATTACTTCAAGACTCACAATGGCCCCTGAATGACCGTTGTGAATGCACAGGTTATTTGTTTTTAGGTCGAGCCTGGCCAGCGCATGCGCTGCTCGGCGAGGCATGCTGTATTGAGGAAAGGAATACTCATTTCCTGCCATCTTTTCAATTGGCCTCTGTTGCAGTCCTTCTAAAATTGTTGCTTTTCATTTGTGAATAGGCTTACTAGTTCCGCCTTGTCTGCATTTGTAATCTCCCATAACGACTGGACTTTTTACTTACATCGTCTGCTTTACCTAGTCAGTGAGCACTGTTTTCTTTAACGTCTATTCTAGCAGCCACAGCAGGCTCTCCCTAACCCACCCTGTTTCCTGACAGTACAGCGCCCGCTCATGGATGCTGTACTTTACTTAAAAAAATTCTCCCTGCACAGCGCAGCACTTTTGCATGTGCTGTGCTGCGTAACAAATGGTTTATTATTTTTTTTAAGCACCCCATGCAGCGTTTTCACTTTAATGCCTGCCACGCACCTTTCTTTACACGAGCCTCATCAGAAGAAAGGGTTGTGGGCATCATTAGCCCCTTCGATGCTCATGACGGAACCGTTCCGTCATGACCACGCCCATTTTCGTTAGGGCTCAGCACCGGCGGTAAATCTTACCCGCACGGATGTGGTTAATGTGAAAGCGCAGCATGGGGCATTTTAACTAAAAGAAAACAATTGTTTCTCAACTTCTAGGGGTAATTCACTAACAGGAACGCGATTGAGTTGCGTCACACAACAGAGAACAAGTCCCAGACGTAGTCTTTGGACCTGGCAGTAGAGGTTGTTGTACCAAACCTACATTCTAGCTTTTATCTCCGCTCTATGTTTGTATGCTTCGGAAACCCGCCCCTCAGCCTGGTTTTCTCCATCTCAAACCCGAAGGCTGCATGACATCATTGAATAAACAAGCATTTGCAATGCTAAAGCGCTCGCATTTGCACAAGTTTTAGCTATTAGCATTGTAAATGACAATGCCTTTTTTTTATGTTTTAAAAACCAAAACATAAATGTTAGAAATGGGGATCTCTAGTTGGCAGCGGCTGGCACCAAAGTCCAAACAGAGATCCTTCTTCCCAAGTCAGAGTAAGAGGGCTACACCCTTTGATAAACCCTGCTCAACCCTGTGGTAACGTAGCACGAGCAGACAGACCTAATCTAGAGGCAGTGTGTGAAGCATTTATAACCATACACAATAACGCAGGAAGGACGCTGCAATCGGACACCACATGTAAGTATAGAGAAATAGTTATCTTTATATAGACTGAACACGAGGCTTAAAAAAGAGTCACAATGCACGTAATTACAGACTCACTTCAAAGCAATAAAGGCACTCAAAAAGCATGCGAACGAACTTAGTTCGAGGGCGGGGTCCACGCGACCCTGTGATGCACAGCCACAGCAACCCGGCTGTAGCGGTCTGTGGCATGCACTCACGATAAATCTGGTACGAGGCTTAAAGGTGGGCACCCGGCGGCACACGCAGGGTGATAACAAGATCCTCGAAGTGGACACTAGTGCGGGCACTCAGCGGCACAGCCCCTCAGCTGCAGCGGACCACAATAGCGATAGCGATGATTCTATATAGGATGGCAAATGCGGGCACTCAGCGGCAACAGCTCCTCAGTGGCAGTGGCCCACAATAGAGATAGCCATAGCGATGATTCTCGTAGGATGGCAAATGCGGGCACTTAGCAGCAACAGCTCCTCAGCTGCGGTGGCCCACTATAGCGATAGCAATGATTCTCGTAGGACTGCATATTCGGGCACTCAGAGGCCACAGCTCACCAGCTGCAGCGGCCCACAATAGCGATAACGATGACTTTGGTAACACAGGCAAATGCAGGCTCTCAGCTGCAATAGCTCCTCAGCTGCGGCGGCGCACAATTGCAATAATGATGACTTTGGTAACACAGGCAAATGCGGGCTCTCAGTGGCAACAGCTCCTCAGCTGCGGCGGCCCAAAATAGCGATAACAATGATTCTCGTAGGACGGCACATGCGGGCACTCAGCGGCCACAGCTCCCCAGCTCCAGCAGCCCACAATAGCGAAACGATGACTTTGGTAACACAGGCAAATGCGGGCTCTCAGCGGCAACAGCTCCTCAGCTGCGGCAGCCCACAATAGCGATAACAACGATTTTGGCAACACAGGCAAATGTGGGCTCTCAGCGGCAACAGCTCCTCAGCTGCGGTGGCCCACTATAGCGATAAGGATGACTTTGGTAGCACAGACAAATACGGACTCTCTGCAGCAACAGCTCCTCAACTGCGGCGGCCCACAATAGCGATAACAATAACTTTCAGTCCGCGTTCCCCGCAGTAGAACCAGAGGCTCTGGAATTTTCAACAGAAGCCTCTCCTGCGAGTAGAATTCCCCTCAAATAGGAATCTGGACGGCTGATGGGTGAAGTCTAATACCTCAAAAGTAATTGTTCTCAAAAATTCACAAATCACAGAACCAGTTTGGTGTCGCCCTGGAGCACTTTGTTTACAATGCTGCGTCCTGCCTCTCAGAAAGAGGGGGTCTGCCATCAGACGCACAGTGGGAGGTGGAGCCATCATTCACCTTGCCAGGCACAGCCCTGCTCAGATCAAAGGGTCACCCCTCCCCATACTCCAACTGCAGATCTCTCTGTTCAATCCAGGTCTGGCTCAGCCTGCCCTGACCCTCCAAAACCAGACAGCCAATGCACATAACAGCAGAGCACACGGGAAGGCTTAGGCAAGAAAATACCCCCTTTCTAAAAGTGGTATTTTCAGCCACAGAATATAAGCTGGACTCCCAGATGCACTTTAATATTGTGAGCTCAGGCATACTAATTTGGACTTTACTATCATGTTCCTTGGGTCACTAAGGACTATAGAATGTAATACAGTCAATTTACAATAGGGAGTATTTGCGCGGTGGCACTGAATTGCAGAGGCACAGCGCACAGAGCATCTAACACCAGCAACCACAGAGGAGACAAAAGTGAAAAATGGAAGGGAGACCCACGCCAATGATACCAGGTCTAACAATAAACAAAAGGCATTGCCATTTACAATGCCAATAGCTCAAACTTGCGTAAATGTGAGACCTATTGCATTGCAAATGCTTGTTATGTGTGTCACCTGCTATCTATCACCCACTGGATTGGAACTGTGGGAAGGGATGGTGGAACGCCTCCTTCCTCCCCTTCATCACTGTGGGCCTGAGGGTGTGAGGAGAGGAGTCATTGTGTGTTGATGGTGCAAGGTTTGTTTCAGCAGTGATTTGTGGTCCTGGGTGATGTGTAGTGGTGTGGCTTGTTGACAGTAGTGTGATATGTTGTGTGGTGTAGGGTGGTGAAAGGTGTGGGCTTTGTGAGGCCATGTTTGTACTTGAATCTGGAATGATTGGATTTACAAGGCTCTGTATCACCAGGATGTCTCGGTGGACTGTACCATCAGGATGTCTCCGTGGAATGTACCACCAGAATGTCACCGTGGACTGTACCACCAGGATTTCTCCATGCACTGTACAAACAGGATGTCCCCAGGGGCTGTACCACCAGGATGTCTGAATGGACTGTACCAAAAGGATGTTTCAACGGACTGTACCATCAGGATGTCTCAGTGGAATGTACCACCAGAATGTCTTAGTGGAATGTACCACCAGGATGTCACTGTGGAATGTACCACCAAAAGTTCTCCATGAACTGTACCACCAGGGTCTCCCCATGGACTGTACCACCAGTATGTCTCCATGGACTGTACCACCAGGATGTCACTGTGGACTGTACCATCAGGATGTCTGAATGGACAGTACCAAAATGATGTTTTGATGGACTATACCATCAGGATGTCTCTGTGGAATGTGCCACCTTGATGTCACCGTGGAATGTACCACCAGGATGTCTACATGGACTGTACCACCAGGATGTCACCGTCGACTGTACCATCAGGATGTCTGAATGGACTGTACCATCAGGATGTCTCCATGGACTGTACCACCAGGATGTCACAGTGAACTGTATCACCAGGAAGTCTCCGTGGTCTGTACCATCAGAATGTCTTCGTGGACTATACCACCAGAATGCCTGAATGGACTGTACCATTAGGATGTCTCAGTGGACCGCACCACCAAGATGTCTGAATGGACTGTACCACAAGGATGTCTCAGAGGAATGTACTATCAAGATGCCTCAGTGGACTGTACTACCAGGATTTTTCTGTGGACTGTACTACCAAGATATCTCAGTTAACAATACTACCAGGATGTTTGAATGGACTGTACGACCAGAATGTCTCAGTGGAATGTATCATAAGGATGTCTCAGTGGAATATACCATCAGAATGCCTGCGTGGACTGTACAACCAGGATGTCTCAATGGAGTATCCCACCAGGATGTAGGAATGGACTTTCCCACCAGGATATCTGAATGGACTGTACCACCAGGGTGTCCAAATGGACTGTACCATCAGGATGACTCAGTGGACTGTACCACCAGGATGACTGAATGTACTGTATCAGGATGTTTGAATGGACTGTACCACCATGATGTCTAAATGGACTATAACGCCAGAATGTCTGAATGGACTGTACCACCAGGATATCTCAGTGGACTGTATCACCATGATGTCTGAATGGAGTACACCACCAAAATATCTCAGTAAATTGTACCCCTGAAACCATGAGATGTCTGCCGCACAGCTGGCCTAGATAAAGGAAAACCTTGTTGGGGTGCTCTACTATTTCATTTTTTGCGACACTGTCCCAAACCCCCCTCTCCCTTTGAGGTGCCCACCTATGCCCCTTGGATTCCCAGAGGGTCTGGTGCTTTTTTGGTCACCCTGTGTCTGTGGGATCACAACCGACTGACCGTCCTTGCACCGATGCTCTGAGGGCTGGCCTTGCCCATCACCTTCTGGGGATGGGTCAGGATAACGTCTCATTTGGAAACAAACCCTAAAGTCCAGTCACCAGTAGAGACGGGTGAAGTCTACGGGCAATGATATATAGGACCTGCGAGAGGGGTAGGTGATCCCTTTCTCAAGTCTGCAGGGTAGAGAGGCCCTTCCACCTTATAGAGGGACACAGGAGGGATAGGTTTTACCAAACTACGGCACATAAACAAAAAGTGTATCCCACCTCGTATTATGTCCAACATGCGGGCACTAACGTCTTCAGGTGGAGCTCCGCCTTACTAAGTGCGGGGAGGGAAAGGGTTCCTTTTCTTTAAAGAACCCTCACACCCTCTAATAGAGTCATGCTTCATCATCGCGGTCACCCTGACTCCTAAAGGTCACATGTGGGCTCGGCCATGTTCCAGGGAGCACTTGAAAGAAAAAGACCAGGGGTCATAAAGACTAAAAATACTCCAGCTCACTCCGAGGCATCCCTTTATTGATGGAGTCATCGTGAACCCTATGCAACATTCCGTCCATCATCTTGTGTGTTTTGCTGTCGACCCTATGTGGGAAGGGTATGCCCAGACGTGGTTCCCGTGCACACTACGCCACTGGAGTCAAGCTATCCTGGCTGGAGATGGCTGTAATGCCAGAAACCGGTCCTAGGATGCTTGATTCCAATCCAGGGAAGACATGGCTTGGCAGTTCAGGCTGGATTGTTCCCATGAGGCACAGGGTCAAGACTGATTTGCATATGGCTGTTGGACAGGCCCCAGGAAGGGCTCGCTCCCTCCCCGCATGACGGAGCCCGAACACCGGCTCTCCATGTGCTACCCACAGAAGCAACCCGCAACCTGTCCCCTACGGGACGCCTGCCCTCGAACATCTCTGTGTCACTGGCCCGGGCCACCGTCAGCACCATTGCCCGGGCCCAGCCGCCATCTTGGACACTGCACCACGAGGCCGCGTGGCCTCAGCTCGACCCCAACCCTGGGCCTGGCCAGGCCCCGACATCCCGGCACCACCATCCACCCAGGAGGTGAACGGACCACTTGGCAGGTCAATGGGAGAAAGAAGTGTCGATGGCTCTCCCCCGCCAGGTGCCGATCGCCCCCAGCCTCCCCGGGCGCTGGCTCCACCCCCCTGCTGGGTGTCTGGACTCCCTCATCCCGGACCTCCCGACCTCCAAGTGCGAGGGTCCGGACATCAAAGGGCGCCAGACCTATAACTGGGGCAGTTGTATCCTGGAGTCGAGAGACACCGTGAAGAACTCATCCTTGACGGACTGCTGGCGCTGCCGCAGCCCTGCCTTGTGAACTGTCGTCCTGCCTGCTGGCGCTGCCGCGGCCTTCTGCAACCTTCGTCCTCGTTGGGACCTGCTGGCGCTGCCGCGGCCTTCTGCAACCTTCATCCTCGTGAGGACCTGCTGGCGCTGCCGCGGCCTCTTGCAACCACCATCTTCGTCGGGACCTGCTGGCGCTGCCGCGGCCCGTTGCTACCTACGACCACCTCGGGACCTGCTGGCGCTGCCGCGGCCCGTTACTACCTACGACCACCTCGGGACCTGCTGGCGCTGCCGCGGCCCGACCTTCCTGAACGCCGAGCTCGAGGATTGTGAGCTACCCATTGATTCATCTCAAACACCAGATTGGTAACAAAGACTGTCCCGCTACCCCCTTTCCCTGCCAGAGACTAGAATTGAGAGGATCCTCGTGTCCTGATCTCATTGTACCGTACTACCTTACTTCAAGAAACTGCATATAAAGAGCGTTAACCTCATCTTTGTGTGGTGTCCATCTGTGGGGGGGAAGTTACTTATCTGTACGATCGCTGGAGACGGCCCTCACCGGAGGCCTCTCTCCTTGTCCTCGGCCGACCCTCCAGGTCCCCGTCTAACATTGGTGGCCAGCGGCGCGATCCGAACCAACGCGTAATCGTACAGAGAGTAACTCACCCCACGACTAAACCACAATGTCAACCAAAGAAAGCGGATCCACAGAGAAATTCCAGATGGAAAAACTAGAAGAGTACAGCCATCGAGAGCTAAAACAATTTTGCATAGAACTAGGCATTGCTACCACCGGTCTGAGCACGAAAGAGGACTTCAAACACGCCCTAGAATCTTGGGCAGAAACAGGTACCGCCAGACCCCGGGACCAAAACACCGAAGCACCAGAGACAAACACCACTCCGACCGAAGAAAGAAGAGCGGGTCTCTCCCGGGAAGAGATCCAAGAACGAGAAAAAAGCAGACTCCACGAATTAGAATTGGCACGGCTCAAGTTGGACGGAGAACTGAAACTGGCAGAACAAAAGATAAACTTAGAACACTTACGGCTCCGAGAAGAGCGAGAAGAAAAGCAAAGGCAAAGAGAACTCGAAGAGAAAAGACTGGCATACGAACACGAGGGCAAGCTCGCAGAGATAGAAATGCGGAAACAGAACAAAGAACTAGGGGTGCCCGAGCAACCGCGCACCCCAGGCGCTACCGAACCAAAGGTCCACATCCCTAAAGATGTCGTCCGAGAATATTATCGGAACGACGACATACAACAGTGGTTCAAGGCCTACGAGATCGCCATGACCTCCCACCGGATCGATCGAAGTGACTGGGGAGCCGGTCTATGGGGGAGGTTCGTCAATGAAGGCCGGGATGCCCTGCTACAGCTCCCGGACCATCAGATGGCGTCCTATGACCACATGAAGGCCGCTCTCCTCACTCGATATGGGCTCACGCCCGAGATGTACCGCCAGAGGTTCCGCGACTGCACACGGATCCCGGGTACGACTTGGGTAGAATATGTGAACTATTTCAGCCGAGCCTTCGAGGGATGGATAAAGGGGAGCCACGTAACCACTTACGAGCAACTCTTCAACCTCATTGTGTGGGAGCACCTCTCCAACAACTGCTTTGTCGAGCTCAGGCAGCACCTCCTCGACAGTAAATTGACTGAACCTCAGCAGCTCGCCGCTGAGGCTGACCGATGGGAAAGCACCCGAGTGGCCCGGAGTGGGCCAAACGAGCAGAACAAAACCAACCAAGGTCACCATCGTCCCCGAGGAGGAGGAGGAGGCCAGGGCCGGGGCAGAGAGGCCGTCCCGGCCGCTCCCGCCAACACCACCCCGCCCCCGGCCGGTCGGGGAAACCCCCCGATGCGCCCAGGGTTCCGAGCCAACGTTACTTGCCACCGGTGCCAGCGAATCGGCCACTATGCCAGCGACCCGAACTGCCCAAAGAACCAGACTCCCGGGCCCCGCCAGGTCGCTGCCGCCGCCCTAGGAGAAGAGCAAATCTCCGAAGAACATGAAGAGTACGAGCAGGAGCAGCCCGAGTGGGAACCTGCCGCCATGGTCCTAGCGTGCCTAGGGGGAAGAGACATGATCCCGCGGGTCCCCCTACCCGCCAACACCAGAAAATACAGCCAGTGGGTGAACATAAATGGGCGCAAGGCCGAATCCCTGCGTGACACGGGGGCCAGTGTGACGGCTGTCCGCTGTCACCTGGTGACCCCAGAACAAATCCTGCCAAACGTTCTTTGCCCCGTCCGATCGGCCGACAATTCTGAGAGCCTGTGTCGGATGGCCTGCGTCCCCTTCGAATGGGGAGGAGTGTCCGGCATGCTAAAAGTGACTGTCCGCGATGATGCCCCCGTGGACTGCCTCCTGGGGAACGACCTCGAGAGTTCCCCCACGGGCAGCCGTTGAAAGAAGAGAGCACCTGGGGATGTTGGGCCTCCCGGACTGGGCGTGCGTGACAACCCGGTCCATGGCCGCCCGCACCATCCCCAGACGCGAAGATCCCGAATGGCCAGCACCTCCTCCCCCGATCACTCCAGAGGAAGACACCGTCCAGACTGACCCCCCAGAACAAACCCAAGAAGGGCACGCTCAGCCCCAAGACCTTCCCGACCTGGCTCAGTGGCGTCAAGAGGGGGACCCACCCAGGAACAATTCCGGCAGGAGCAAAAGATCTGTCCCTCCCTCGAGGGACTCCGGCAGCAAGCACTCGCCCAGAGCGCGGGAGACACCGCAGGGGCCCACTGGATCTATTGGGACAATGACCTATTATACAGCGAGCAAAGAATAGCGGAATTGGGGCCAGCCGGGTGCTGGTGGTGCCCCTCCGCTTCAGAGACTTCCTGTTGAACTTGGCACATGATGTCCCCCTGGCTGGGCACCTGGGGCAAGACAAAACCTACAACCGCCTGGTAACCCACTTTTACTGGCCAAAGATGCGAAATGACGTCTCCAACCACTGCCGGGCCTGCCCCACCTGCCAGGCCAGCGGAAAGAGCGGCCGAAAACTCAAGGCACCCCTGCAACCATTCCCCGTCGTCACCACCCCGTTCGAAAGGGTGGGAATAGACATTGTGGGGCCCCTGGACCCCCGAACAGCACAAGGGCACCGATTCATCCTGGTCCTGGTGGACCACGCCACCCGCTATCCCGAGGCTGTTCCCCTTCGAACTGTGACAGCACCAGTGGTAGGCCGAGCCTTGATGGGGATCTTCTCTCGAGTGGGCTCCCCCCGGGAGGTAGTCAGCGACAGGGGCACAAACTTTATTTCCAAATATATGAAATCCCTCTGGCAGCAGTGCGGAGTCACCTACCGATTCACAACCCCCTATCACCTGCAAGGAAACGGACTGGTCGAGCGGTTCAACCGCACTCTCAAGGGGATGATCATGGGGCTAGAGGAACCCCTACGCCGCCAGTGGGACGTGCTACTCCCGTGCCTCCTCTTCGCTTACCAAGAAGTCCCCCAGAAGTCCCTCGGCTTCAGCCCCTTAGAGCTCCTGTACGGACACCCTGTCCGAGGGCCCCTCAGCCTAGTGAAAGAAGAATGGGAAATGGCCCCTCTGAAAACCCCTCCAGACGTCTATAAGTACCTCCTGACCCTCCGCAATCAGACCAGGCGATTTAGGGAGATCGCTAAAGCCAACCTTGAGGCCAGTCAGGAGGACATGAAGAAATGGTACGATCAACATGCCTCCTCCATCGAATTCGAACCTGGTCAGCAGGTGTGGGTGATGTCCCCCACCGAGCCTTGTGCCTTGCAAGATAAATGGACAGGACCCTTCAAGGTGGTCGAACACAAGGGCCCTGTCACCTATCTCATCGACATGGAATCCCCCCAGAACCCCCTCCGGGTCCTCCACGCCAACAGACTCAAACCACACTTCGTGCGCTCGGAGCTCAGCCTACTGATGGCTACAGACAGTGGGGCGGAAGAAGACTCCGAGCCCCTCCCTGACCTGCTGAGGACCCGTGAAAGAGATGGCTCAGTGGACGGGGTCCGACTCTCCGATGCCCTGACCCCGGAGCAGCGCCAAGACTGTCGGGCCCTCCTGCTGCAGTTTGCAAACCTGTTTTACCTCACCCCCGGGGTCACCCCCTGGTGCCTTCACGACGTGGACACCGGGGACAGTCCCCCTATCTGACACCGGGCGTACCGAGTACCAGATCGGGTGCGCGCCTGCATCCAAGAAGAAGTCGCCAAAATGCTCACACTCGGGGTCATCGAGCCCTCAGACAGCCCCTGGGCCAGCCCAGTCGTACTGGTCCCAAAAGCAGCTGCCCCGGGCACCACCCCCGAGCTCCGATTCTGCGTCGACTATCGGGGTCTGAACGCTGTCACCCGAACCGACGCTCATCCCATCCCCCGAGCAGATGAACTGGTTGACCGCATGGGGGCTGCCCGCTACCTGAGCATCTTCGACCTGACCGCGGGCTACTGGCAGATCGGCCTCACCCCTAGGGCCCAAGAACGATCCGCCTTCTCCACCCCGGATGGGCACTACCAATTCACAGTGATGCCATTCGGCATGAAAAACGCTCCAGCCACTTTTCAACGACTTGTGAACCAGGTATTGGCGGGCCTCGAAGAATTCAGCGCCGCCTACCTGGACGATATCGCGGTATACAGCCGCCACTGGGCAGACCACCTCCGAGAGGTCCTGCAGGCCCTTCAACGAGCCGGCCTCACAATCAAGGCCAGCAAGTGCCAAATTGGCCAGGGGTCCGTGACCTACCTCGGGCACCAAGTGGGGAGCGGCCTGGTGGCCCCTCTCCAGCTCAAGATCGCTGCCATCCAGTCCTGGCAGCCCTCCCTCACCCAAACCGAGGTACGAGCCTTCTTGGGGCTCACCGGATATTACCAGCGGTTTGTGAAGGACTATGGCAGCATTGTGGGGCCCCTCACGGAACTCACGTCCAAGAAACACCCAAAAATGGTCAACTGGACCCCGGACTGTCAAGCGGCCTTCGAGAAGCTGAAGGCCGCCATGTGCACCGCCCCTGTGCTCCAGGCCCCCGACTACAGCCGTGAGTTCATCGTCCAGACTGATGCCTCAGACCATGGCATTGGGGCCGTCCTCTCCCAACTGAACCCCGAGGGAGTCGACCAACCAGTGGCCTTCATCAGCCGACGCCTGCTGGCCCGAGAACAGCGCTGGAGTACCATCGAGCGGGAGGCCTTTGCAGTAGTGTGGGCCCTCAAGAAGCTCCGTCCCTACCTCTTCGGTACCCACTTTCGGGTACAAACAGATCATCGCCCCCTGCAATGGTTAATGCAGATGCGGGGGGAGAATCCCAAACTGTTGCGATGGTCCATCTCCCTGCAGGGGATGGACTTCACTGTGGAACATCGCCCGGGCCAAGACCACGCCAACGCGGATGGCCTGTCACGCTTTTTCCGCCTCGACGAGGAGAGTCCCCAAGAGGATGGGTGACTCTCCCCGCCTTCAGCTGGGGGGGACGCATGTTGGACAGGCCCCAGGAAGGGCTCGCTCCCTCCCCGCATGACGGAGCCCGAACACCGGCTCTCCATGTGCTACCCACAGAAGCAACCCGCAACCTGTCCCCTACGGGACGCCTGCCCTTGAACATCTCTGTGTCACTGGCCCGGGCCACCGTCAGCACCATTGCCCGGGCCCAGCCGCCATCTTGGACACTGCACCACGAGGCCGCGTGGCCTCAGCTCGACCCCAACCCTGGGCCTGGCCAGGCCCCGACATCCCGGCACCACCATCCACCCAGGAGGTGAACGGACCACTTGGCAGGTCAATGGGAGAAAGAAGTGTCGATGGCTCTCCCCCGCCAGGTGCCGATCGCACCCAGCCTCCCCGGGCGCTGGCTCCACCCCCCTGCTGGGTGTCTGGACTCCCTCATCCCGGACCTCCCGACCTCCAAGTGCGAGGGTCCGGACATCAAAGGGCGCCAGACCTATAACTGGGGCAGCTCCAGAGCAGGAAGGCAGTTGTATCCTGGAGTCGAGAGACACCGTGAAGAACTCATCCTTGACGGACTGCTGGCGCTGCCGCAGCCCTGCCTTGTGAACTGTCGTCCTGCCTGCTGGCGCTGCCGCGGCCTTCTGCAACCTTCATCCTCGTTGGGACCTGCTGGCGCTGCCGCGGCCTTCTGCAACCTTCATCCTCGTGAGGACCTGCTGGCGCTGCCGCGGCCTCTTGCAACCACCATCTTCGTCGGGACCTGCTGGCGCTGCCGCGGCCCGTTGCTACCTACGACCACTTCGGGACCTGCTGGCGCTGCCGCAGCCCGTTACTACCTACGACCACCTCGGGACCTGCTGGCACTGCCGCGGCCCGACCTTCCCGAACGCCGAGCTCGAGGATTGTGAGCTACCCATCCATTCATCTCAAACACCAGATTGGTAACAAAGACTGTCCCGCTACCCCCTTTCCCTGCCAGAGACTAGAATTGAGAGGATCCTCGTGTCCTGATCTCATTGTACCGTACTACCTTACTTCAAGAAACTGCATATAAAGAGCGTTAACCTCATCTTTGTGTGGTGTCCATCTGTGGGGGGGAAGTTACTTATCTGTACGATCGCTGGAGACGGCCCTCACCGGAGGCCTCTCTCCTTGTCCTCGGCCGACCCTCCAGGTCCCCGTCTAACAATGGCCATGTCTGAACTGGGGTGGCTTGGTGAGCAAAATAACAATGGATTAAACCCAGATCTGTGACTGGGGGTGAATGGTTTCTCATTGTGCAACATTCCGTCCATCATCTTGTGTGTTTTGCTGTCGACCCTATGTGGGAAGGGTATGCCCAGACGTGGGTCCCATGCTCACTAAGCCACTGGAGTCAAGCTATCCTGGCTGAAGACGGCTGATAGCCAGAAACCGGTCCTAGGATGCTTGATTCCGGTCTAGGAAAGACATGGCTTGGCAGTTCGGGCTGGACTGTTCCCATAAGGCACAGGGTCAAGACTGATTTGCATATGGCCATGTCTGAACTGGGGTGGCTTGGTGAGCAAAATAAGGATGGATTAAACCCAGATCTGTGACTGGGGGTGAATGTTTTGCCATTGTGCAACATTCCGTCCATCATCCTGTGTGTTTTGCTGTTCACCCTATGTGGGAAGGGTATGCCCAGACGTGGGTCCCGTGCTCACTATGCCATTGGAGTCAAGCTATCCTGGCTGCAGACGGCTGTAATGCCAGAAACCGGTCCTAGGATGCTTAATTCCGGTCCAGGGAAGGCATGGCTTGGCAGTTCGGTCTGAACTGTTCCCATGAGGCACAGGGTCAAGACTGATTTGCATATGGTCATATCTGAACTGGGGTGGCTTGGTGAGCAAAACAACGATGGATTAAACCCAGATCTGCGACTGGGGTGAATGTTTTGCCATTGTGCAACATTCCGTCCATCATCTTGTGTGTTTTGCTGTTCACCCGATGATAAAGCGTGACTCTACCATAGTGTGGAAGTCTTCTGGCAGCCAGACCCGGGAGCAGGGAACTAGACTCACGAGACAGGGGACGACACAATGATGCAGTAGGGTTGATCTAATTATGTAACCAGAAAGGCATATAATGCGGTATAACGAGGCCCATTTTGAGATAGTACTACCTTTTTATTCTGTCATTTCTGAACAGATTAACACTGACACAGCCCTGTCCAGACCGAGAGCCGATTAAGGTTTTTTTTTAACTCTATTGTGCTGTGCCTGAGTGTCGCCCCCTCTGCCCCTGGGGTGACACCCTGCCTGTGGGGAGTCCAGCCCTCAAAGTGAGGCATTTGCTGTTCCAATGTTGTGCACCAGCTCTGCGACGCCAGAGGTAAAGGACAGTGGATACTGCCCAGCAACGGTTGGCTGCCCAAGAGCACAGGGTGTGTCTGTTTCTGCCGTGAAGCACACATATGAATTGATGTGTGGATAAGTATGAATTATTGCTAATGTCTGTGATTATGAAATCATGCTGGTCTTTACGTATGTGTGTTTGCACAGCGCTGTGGTATATTCTTTGTCTGCGTGTGAATGGATATTTCTGGTTGCGTAGATGTGTAAGTCTGCAGGCTTGTGTATGTACTCGGGCACATGTGTATGGGGCAGCCCGGGCAGGTGAGTGTGTGTGGGGTGTGTGTATGTGTGTGTGAGAGAGAAAGGGAGGGAGAGAGAGAGGGGGAGATATATATATATATATATATATATATATATATTCACAGAAAAAACCATAGGTTATAGACCATATATAGTTAGGAATTTGCATTTACAAAACCTTGAAAATTCACTGAAAAAACCATAGGTTATAGACCATATATAGTTAGGGATTAGCATTTAAAAAACCTTATTTTATTTGCACAAAACCATTGAAATTCCATATATAGTTAGTTGCACTAACTATATATCGCGGACCCGCAATCCACTGCTAATGATGTCACATATTACATCATTCATGACATGGTCAGTGACATCACTGATGACATCACTGATGACATCTCAAATGACATCACTGATGACATCACTGATGACAACACCCAGTAACTGTATGTTTCTGTAAAGTTAAAATATGTCTTACATATTGAAGAATGAGTGGATGTATAAGTGTCTGGATGAAGGATTTAGTAGGTGCATGACTGACTGTATGAGAGAATGATTAAATGTTTCTCACTGAGTGCATGGGTTAGTGATTTAAGTGTCTTAATTGGCAATCATTATTTATGTTCTTCTGTAAACTGCTGCATGTTTAAATCAGTAGCTATATCAGTAACTATATGGGTTATTGAATGGTTGCCCAAGTATTTGTATGGGAGACTGAGTATGTGTGTGGGTGGCTGGGAGGTGTATAACTCTGTGCATAGATGTGTGAGCAGTTGATTCCCTAGGTGTATGGCTTCAAAGTGCATGTAGAAACAGCTGTATGGACAGTTGACTGTGTGCATGAGTATATTGGTGAGTGAATGGATATCTCAGTTCTACATGTCAAAGTAAGTACATATGTAAAACACACTCCCATGTGAGAGTGACATATATAAATAACTGAACATAAGAGCCAGTGAATGTGAGAGTGGCTGTATGAATCATTGTGAACTTGTATCAGTGATTGTATAAGAGAGTAAATATGTGTTAGTATATGTTTGAATAAGTAAGGTGTGTATAACTGTATAGTTGAGGAAATGGAGGTGTGATTGATTCTTTGCATGACTGACTAGGTGTGTGAGTAACTCCATGGATGTGTGACAGTCTGTGAGTGCCTGTTTACACTGAGTGTATCTAAGGTTATATTAGAGTCTGAAGATGTATTATCACATAAATGATATCATCAGTGATGTAATCAGTAATGTCAAATGAGATGTCAGTGATGTCATCAGTGATGTCATTTGAGATCTCATCAGTGATGTCATCAGTGATGTCATTTGAGATGTCATCAGTGATGTCATCAGTGATGTCACTGACCATGTCATGAATGATGTAATATGTGACATCATTAGCAGTGGATTGCGGGTCCACGATATATAGTTAGTGCAACTAACTATATATGGAATTTCAATGGTTTTGTGCAAATAAAATAAGGTTTTTTAAATGCTAATCCCTAACTATATATGGTCTATAACCTATGGTTTTTTCAGTGAATTTTCAAGGTTTTGTAAATGCAAATTCCTAACTATATATGGTCTATAACCTATGGTTTTTCTGTGAATTTCATTGGTTTTTTAAAAGCTAATATCTATAGCTGTAAAATATATTCTTTATTAAGTGACGTATCACGTAGCCCGTGAGACGCCTCATGATGCATCGCATAACCGTGACGTATCGTCTCTGCAGCGCAAACCAAACCCAAGACGTAAGCGCGCCAAAACACGCTTAAAGATATATATATATTTTTTTAACCTTAATTAGACAAAATCCACACGTGCACATATCACAAACGTTCAAAAAACACAATATGTCGGACTCCCATTACGCTGCCGGTTAGCTGCCCGGTTAACGTACCAGGAAGCACCTTTACCGCGAAAAATCGCATTTTTTTTTTCACCCCCCAGGGAACTTTAATAGCCCCCTCATCAATCCTAGGGATTCAGGAGGGGTCTGCCTTACCCCTTTCATTCATTTACACCTCTTGTCTCTCGATCCCACAGAGAGACAAGATGGCGGCCGCTCCAGACTGTTTACAAAGATAACAGCCAATCAGCTTCTCCTCAGACTCCCGTTACACTGCCGGTAAGCTGCCCGGTTCGCGTA